>NC_139539.1:6332867-6907867 GCF_965153285.1 Podarcis tiliguerta
TGTGGTTTTGACTCATGTACACATTTTTGCAAGCCATTTCCCCTAACATAATGCTCTTTCGTATGTTATTCTCACCAGCATCTCTGTTGTTAAGCACACTTTCTCCAGGCAGGTGCGTTTTTGTTGGAGAACTGCATCGCAAAATTCGGACGCGTGCAGATTCGGAAGGACAGCTGTGTTTCAGTTCACCTTGTTCCTGAATGCACGAATTTGAAAGATTTGGCTTCGAATGCATCCTGAATTCCTCCTCTGTCCCTACTGACTGCCACTGAAGGAACAGGTTGTCCAAACCTGACTGTGCAGTCACCCGAACCGGGTCCCAAAACTCCCAAATTCTTTCTTCAAGGATCCATTAGCTAAAATCCATTAGCTTGAGCTGTATAACACAAACCCAGCTGCATAAAGAAAGCCTTCTCCTTTATCAGTCCATGAAGGCTTAATGGATGGCCTTGTCTGTTCCGAGTGGAAACGGGATGGCAGATCTGGGTCTTATCTTACCGGTTGTAACTATCCTGACCACGCTGACACACAGACCTTGCAAGACAAGCCTGTCAGCCCACTATCCTGCACCCATTCCATAATTTTCCTTTTCCTGTTCTTGTAATTGCCTGCTCAAATTACCTGCGTGTTTGGGCCCAATAGCCTTGCAAATTGGAAAGCCTTGCGTCGGCTGCTTTTAAACACCCTCCTTCTCTGCTGCAGGAAGCCAGACTCTTAGATATTCCTGCCTGCGCGTGTTGCAGGCAATTACCATAATTTTTAACTGCTACCCGCTATGGGCAGATAGCTGGGAGGATGCAAAGGTGGAAAAGTATCTCTCTCACAACCTGCTGTGCATTCTGAAGGCTAAACTTTCGTTCTCCCCCCCCCCCCAATTTTTTAAATTAATTTTCCAAGTTTAAAACAAATACAACACAACACACACACACACAAAACATATAAAAAGAAAAACAAACAAACATAATTCCCCCCCAATCAAAATCCAAGTTAGTTTCCATTATTAAATGACTTCCTCAAATCCTTCCTAACTGATTTCCATTAGATCTCATTTTAGCAATTTTTCAATATTCACTTTCTAAAACAATTAACTAGTTCAAATTACTAACTTCCTTTCTTTTCATCATAATCTCGATCCATAGTATTATACAATTCAACATACAGTGGTACCTCAGGTTAAGTACTTAATTTGTTCTGGAGGTCGTTCTTAACCTGAAACTGTTCTTAACCTGAAGCACCACTTTAGCTAATGGGGCCTCCTGCTGCTGCCAGAGCATGATTTCTGTTCTCATCCTGAAGCAAAGTTCTTAACCTGAAGCACTATTTCTGGGTTAGCGGAGTGTGTAACCTGAAGCGTATGTAACCTGAAGCATATGTAACCCAAGGTACCACTGTACTTTAATCCTAAAACAATTTAATACCTGAAGACTAAAGTGTCTCCTCATTGTGTTTCTCCGGCTCCAGCTCCCACGCCAACCCACCCACTCCCTGGACCTGCCTTAGTCTACATTGGTTTTATTTCCTTTCTTGCTTTCTTCTTAAATGGGCCATTTCCATTGTTGCCTGTTTCTAATCTCCCCTACATCTGAAGCCTATTAATCCGGGTTTCATTGTCTGGTGTGTTTGTTTTGGGGAAGGGCCTGGAACTCCACTGGAAGGGAGGCCCTTGAGCGACTTTAAGGCGGAGGGGGCAGCAGCGCTGGGGGGAGGCTGCTGGAAGTGGCCAGACAAGGAAATGGCACGGAGAAATATTTGCCAGCAGCAGAAGCAGCAGAGGGGCTTAAGGAGCAAAAGGCACACACAGAGAGAGATGCTCTGCTTCTTTTATTTTTGCAAGGTAATTGAAGAAACGGGTCTTGGAGGCAGCTGCAAGGACTTCAGAGGCCGCAACAGGACAGGATCGGTCTGAATCGTTCCCTTCCAGGACCACCCAAATCCGTTTCCAGTTGCTCCACAAGGCCCTCTGGTGGCGGGAAAGGGATGTTCAACTAAAAGTGCTTTTAAAAAATACTTTAAAAGTTTCCCATTCTGATCTTACTTAGGGCTATTCCAGATGGCCAGTTTATGGAACATTCATTATGTTTCACTTACCCAGAACTTTGAGGATGTCTTTATGTTCTGATTTGGGGGTTTTTTGGGGGGAGGGGGGGTTGTTCTACAATAATGAATATTCATCTTGATTGGTCTGTTTGGTGGTTATATGTATTCCCATTAATCAGCAATTTATCCCACACATTTAAATGCAGTTCCCCATCAGTTTCCTAACCACAGTAAGTCCACTTTTTGGCCAATTAATTTTTATTGTTTTTCCAAATTTATTACAAACCATTGCCTGATTAAAATTAATCCGATACGATTTTTCCAAAAAAACTGGCTTCCCACTCTCACTCTTAGATAAGTCCATGATGTTTTCCCGTTGCTGCATATATTACAAATTAATCTCTGATTAATATCCAGGTTTTTTTTTAAAAAAAAACAATATTCTTGACCATCAGCTACCTCTTTAAAAGTCCACCTTTTAAAAGTGAAAATATGAATAAAAGAAAATTTAAAAAGAAAACAAAAGAAAATAAAGAGGAAAAATAACCAGTACAATACGAGTCTTCAAACAGTATATAAATACATAAGTGATACAATTAATTCAGTAAATGACATTATACTTTAAATGGATTCCAAATATCATCGTATTTATCCATACACAATCTGTGTCTAAAAGTGATCCGTTCATATGTTGCTAGAGTGTCATCTTCTGAATGAAGGAAGCCATGGTATTATCTTTCCAATGAATTAATATCAGTTTTTAGCAGAAGTAAGGGCATGGAGAGTCTATTTACATTGACCCTTTGTCAAACCCCATATAGCTGGCATTTATTTTAATACAGCCTCCCTCAACCTCGGCCCTCCAGATGTTTTGAGACTACAATTCCCATCATCCCTGACCACTGGTCCTGCTAGCTAGGGATCATGGGAGCTGTAGGCCAAAAACATCTGGAGGACTGAGGTTGGGGAAGCCTGGTTTAATATACTGTGTTTTTTGCTCTATAAGACTCACTTTTTCCCTCCTAAAAAGTAAGGGGAAATGTGTGTGCGTCTTATGGAGCAAATGCAGGCTGCACAGCTATCCCAGAAGCCAGAACAGCAAGACGGATTGCTGCTTTCGCTGCGCAGCGATCCCTCTTGCTGTTCTGGCTTCTGAGATGCAGAATATTTTTTTTCTTATTTTCCTCCTCCCAAAACTAGGTGCGTCTTGTGGTCTGGTGCGTCTTATAGAGCGAAAAATACGGTAACATTATCATCTGATGTTTTTTAATTTCCCCCCAACGTACCTCGGGTTAAGAACTTAATTCGTTCTGGAGGTCCATTCTTAACCTGAAACTGTTCTTAACCTGAGGTACCACTTTAGCTAATGGGGCCTCCCGCTGCTGCCACCACGCAATTTCTGTTCTCATCCTGAAGCAAAGTTCTTAACCCGAGGTACTATTTCTGGGTTAACGTAGTCTGTAACCTGAAGCATATGTAACCTGAAGCGTCTGTAACCCGAGGTACCACTGTATTTATGCATCTTAGTGCTTTTCTCCAAAAATCCACCAGTGTTGTGGCACTGCCTCTTGCCACAATTATCCGTCTCAGTTTCTTAGACCCTCTTCCTGGGAAAGGTAGTTTGAGGACAGGGGTCTGCCCCACATTTTCTGCAGCCCAAGACAGACAAGACAAGGAAACAAACCACTCAGCCTTTCTGCGATCTCCTTTTCCTATATTATGTTTGAAAAAATGGCTGTGTGAAATTTGGCTAATTCATTTCTCTTCTGTAATTGAAAAACCTTCAAATAAAGCAATTAATTCCTTTCTTTTTGCTGATGGCGAATATTTGACAGCACAGGAATATATATATATATATATATATATATGCAGGTTTTGGTGTCCTCGGGTGTCTTCCCGTGTAAAAGTTGGGGTGTCTAGGCGACGTTTCGACGAGGTCTCACTCGTCGCCTAGACACCCCAACTTTTACACGGGAAGACACCCGAGGACACCAAAACCTGCATTCCTGTACCCGTGAAAATCTACGAAAGCATATATATATATATATATATATATATATATATAATATATATATTATATATTATATAATATAAATCTGTCTCCATTCTTCTATGGAGCTTTCACTCTGTTTGTCATCTGACACTCATCCATTTTAGACCTGCTGAGCTCAAGGTTAACAAAGTCATGCACTGACTCAGGCCAGTCAAATGCCCCCATGATAGCATTTCCAGTTTAAGTTACATAGCCACTAAGAGACTGAGCCATGTATCAGGAAGACACTGCTTTAAATCTCATAGAATCATAGAATTATAGGGTTGAAAAGGACCACGGCACTACCAGAGTCCAACTCTCTGCAATGATCCTGAGCCACCCGCGTCCCAGTGCTGGATTTACGTATAAGCTAAACAAGCTATACAGCTTAGGGCCCCACTCTCTTGGCCCCCCCCTCCCAAAAGTTAGAGCTTGATAATTATTTCACTATTAATATACTTCTTCTTAATTGCATTTCACTATTAATATACTTCTTAATTGCATTTCACTATTAATATACTTAAATGGACGCGGGTGGCGCTGTGGGTTAAACCAGCCGGCCATGACTGGACCTAATGGTCAGGGGTCCCTTTACTGTTTTATTAATATACTTCTTCTTAATTGTACTTCAGTTCAACAATTACTTTGATAAAATACAGATTTTGTTATGTGCAAATGGCTTTAGATACCTATTGTTGACAAAGGACAGCTGGACATATAAAGGGCCCCATTACCTTCAGTAGTTTAGGTCCTCATCAAGCCTAAATCCGGCCCTGGGGTGATGGGATGGTCCACAAAAGCAGCAGCTCTACTTTAAATGTGCAACCTAAATTTGGGTTTGAATTCCACCTGGCATGTAATTGAACCCTGCCTGACAATTGTGAGCTCACTGAACTCTGAACTGTCCCACAAAGAGCTTTCTTTCTCTCTGTCTCTCTCAAAATAGATTCCTGCTACCCTCTTTTCCCACCTCGAACGCTGTCAGGTGTGTGGCACCAGCCTGTTACTGTTTTAGGCCCTCTAAAACATCTGTGCACGAGGAAATCCAGGCTGCGAGCGAAAAACAACTCGAAAGGGCTTGGGAAAACCAAAGGCCCTCTAGATGGCATCAGAGCCGTTCCCATCGCTTCCCTTGCCCTAATGAAAGCATGGAAGAGGGAGAAAATAAAAGGCCATCTAGTCAAACACACACATTATGTGATTGAGTCCCTCCCAAAAATACGGATAATCTGGAGGCAACCTGACAAGGAAGAAATTCCCAGAGGGGTAACCGTGTCTGCTGGCTGCAGGCCTCCCCTGCCCTATCTGTTGTTGTTGTTGTTGTTTAGTCGTGTCCGACTCTTGGTGACCCCATGGACCAGAGCACGCCAGGCACTCCTGTCTTCCACTGCCTCCTGCAGTTTGGTCAAACTCATGCTGGTAGCCTCGAGAACACTGTCCAACCATCTCGTCCTCTGTCGTCCCCTTCTCCTTGTGCCCTCCATCTTTCCCAACATCAGGGGCTTTTCCAGGGAGTCTTCTCTTCTCATGAGGTGGTCAAAGTACTGGAGCCTCAGCTTCAGGATCTGTCCTTCCAGTGAGCACTCAGGGCTGATTTCCTTCAGAATGGATAGGTTTGATCTTCTTGCAGTCCATGGGACTCTCAAGAGTCCCCTCCAGCACCATAATTCAAAAGCATCCATTCTTTGGCAATCAGCCTTCTTTATGGTCCAGCTCTCAGTTCCATACATCACTACTGGGAAAACCATAGCTTTAACTATACGGACCTTTGTTGGCAAGGTGATGTCTCTGCTTTTTAAGATGCTGTCTAGGTTTGTCATTGCTTTTCTCCCAAGAAGCAGGCGTCTTTTAATTTCCCGGCTGTTGTCACCCTCTGCAGTGATCATGGAGCCCAAGAAAGTAAAATCTCTCACTGCTGTAAAATCTCTCTCCTATCTGGAGTAGGAACCGGCAAGCCACTCCAGTATCCCTGCCAAGAAAACTCCATGGGCAAAGACAACAGGCCCTATCTGTAGGTGCCAGTAATTGAATGTGGGATTATTTTTGCATACAGAATAGATGCTCTGCCCCTGAACTACAGCCTTTATGATCCTGCAGTTGTTTCCCCAGAAGTAGCCCCACTCAAGGCATTTACAAACTACTGTTTACTCTGGTTTCAGTGTGTCCTCACCCCTCTTCCTCTTCTTTTTCTTTTTCTAAAAAATATTTGTATTGATTTTTACAAATAATTCCCAAAAATCATATACAGTAACATACTTTCTTATCTTATAACAATGTTTTGGACTTCCAACAACTGCATCTGAAGATTTTCCAGTCTATATCACTTTATCTGCATTTCATTATTTTCAGTATTACATTCAATACTCCTTCACTAATAATTCTTACCATAGTTTTCTCTGCAATATTTTGCATAGTCCTTCTTGCAATCCTACTAGAGTAATCTGCTGATTACAATTGCTTTTCAAATAATTCATATATTTACTCCAGTCCTCTGAGAATCTCTGATCCCACAGGTTTTGAATCCTCTTCTTTTTCGGGGAGTTCAGCACCAAACACACATATGGAGGTGGGAAACATGGATCGCTGGATATTCTCAAGACCAATCTAGCCGAGATTTTGGAGATCTGGGCTTGCATATTGTAATGGTTCTAGGGGTTGCTTGTGCGTAAATTGGCGCCACACCTGGGTGGGTTGCCTGAGTGAACCCTTTCTGTCTGGACAGCCACTCGCCCGTGGCTGTCTCAATCACTGGCAGAATCCGTCAGTGGGCGTTTCTTGAACTTCTTCCAGCATAAAAGTTCTTTGACGCCTAGTCGCCACCTACTCTCCCTGCGCGGAAGCCTTCTGTGCAGGGAGGGTGTGGGCATCGGAGGACCCGTGCTCTCCCCGCTGGTCCCCGGCGAGGAGTCTTGGAGCCACCTCGCCGATTCCCCCATCTGCCCCCCTCCTCCACTGGTGCTACGCTGATTTCCTTCCCCAGAAGATGTGCTGCTTCTCTCCCTCCCGGGACGCTCTCCGGAATCCCTCTGGAGCCCTCCCTCTCCTTCTGGCTCCGATGGCAGTTCCCTGACACATATTTACATTGATTTTAAAAGCAGCTCTGTGTCTTAGCGTGAGGAGCAGAGGGAGGTTGCCCCCACAGTGTGGGGTAGCTGGGCCAGTGTCTTCTTCCTCTGGCATGCCCCAGGGGCCTTCGCTGTCATTGCATGTGCGCAGGAACCCTTCCCTGCAGAGTCCCTCCTTTAAGGAGACACGGGTGGTCTGCTGACGGACTTGTTTTCAGAGGCTGTTTCAGACTTCCATGTTTTAACAGACCTTTGCTGCATGAAATGCTTGCTGAGCTTATTGCTGCCCCGGATCATGCTGGTGTGCAATGGTTAAGGCGTTTTAATTGTGAAATATACTCGGAGTCGAGAGTGGATTTCATGCTCTTTATTCAGCTCATAGTGGTGAGGAGGAATGGAAGTTTCCCCAGAATGTCTGCTTTATATACATTATTTACACAATGGGCCCCACGTGATTGGCTAATTCCGGGATTCTCCTGTAGGCCAATCAGGTTGTGGATTCACTTCCACCTGGAGCTGGAATGGGTGGCTCCTGTGGACCAATCAGACTGCTGTGTTCTGAATCCTATCGTTCTAGGACCAATCAGACTGCTGCATTTTGAATCCTATTCAACTCAGTACATAACAAATTGTTTTAACATTGATTTGCTTCTACGCTTTAATCCCCCATAAGCTGCCCCAAAAACTGCTGCTGGGAGCTACATGGCTGGATGTAATGTTATAGAAGTAAACACTGCAAGCATGTCTGCGTTATCACACAAACCTCCTGTCCTGAAGGGGTGACGGGCTTCTGCAAGAAATAGCTCTCTCTGACAAGGGTGGACTGGTCTCACCCTCACAGAGTGTGCCACCTTGTAATGCCGTCCTGACCTGGTACCAGACATGGGAGTCCTTATGAGTAAGCGATCCATGATACTCCTTCACAACCAGCAGCTGTGGTTAGTTTGGGAGGTCAGAGTATGTGGCCACGAGAGCCAGCATGGCATAGTGGTTAGAGCAGGCTTCCTCAACCTCGGCCCTCCAGATGTTTTGAGACTACAATTCCCATCATCCCTGACCACTGGTCCTGTTAGCTAGGGATGATGGGAATTGTAGTCCCAAACATCTGGAGGGCAGGAGTTTGCCTATGCCTGGCCTAACCCATCTCACAGGGTTGTTGCGGGGATTAAATGAGGAGGGGTGAACCATGTACCCTGCCTTGAGCTCCTTGGAGAAAATGGTGGGATACAAATGCGGCAATAAGCAAACAAGCACGCAAATAAATATTTTTATCCCACCCTTGTTCCTTAGAGCTTTGGGGGTGGGGTTACATTATCCCATCGCCTTTTATCCACACAACAAACCTGTGAGGTAGGCTCAGGCAGAGTGATAGTGCCTGGTCCAAGCTACCATGGCCCGCTTAACAATCATGGACCCTGGACTGTTGCCTGGCTTTGGATCTGCTGGAGAGCGATTCATACTCTCTTGTAGTAGGATTAGCACAAAGGCAATTACTCCGAGCACATTGCAAGTTGTTTAGATTGACATCTGCCCTCATCCGCCTTTAAACAAATATTCTCCACAAAAATACTTAGGCTAGAATAAATCACAGAGACTTGGCTTCGCAAACAAGTGGCTACTTTACTCACAGAGTTTCAAGAGTTACAGCAAACAAGGAGAAAAACTCCCCCCCCCCCGAAGGTGCCCCAGAGAAAAAAAGTTTGAGAACCACAGCTTTATACCATCAAAACCAATATGAAGTTAAATAAATAAGAACCCAGGTTATTGAGGGTCTTTTTACTCACTGCTGTTACCATTCTGTCGAGCCATTAGCTCTGAATGAACTCATGAGGCTATTTCACACAGAAAGAAACCTGGTCTGCCGTTGAGGCAGGGGTAGCCAACCTTGTGCCCTCCAGGATGATTTCAACTACAGCTTCTATCAGCCCCAGCCACAAATGCCAAGGATGCTGGGAGTTTTAGTTGAAAACATCTGGAAGATGTGGTGACATTGGCTACCCCTGCAATAGAGAATTGCAGCCAATAGTTCACTGCATGGTGTTTGTTGCATTCACATGTTACGTTTTTAAGTAAACATTTAAAAAGTAATACGTGAATTGGGCCCAAATGACCTAGTGTGAAAAGTTGCAATGTGGTTGGGAGGCGAATCAAGGACAGATTCTGAACATAATTAGTGTCTTCTAATCTCTTGCCAGGGTTACCTTTCCCACTCACTAAACAGTTTTTGACTTAATTGATTTATTGGCTAATCTTCACAAATTTTAATTGGCTGACAGGCCCAATTATCCATTCCTGTGCCTGAGACACAGGAGGAGCTGTAATCTAAATGAATAAATCTTTGGATAATTGACAGCTTGTTCACGACAGCATTTGTCTTTATCTGCCTTGTGCAGAGATACACAGGACTGCCCCCCCCCAAAAAAATACGTAATCCAAAACTGAAAACAGTAAAGTTTGGATGAAACAACTCTCTGCTTTCTTTATTGTTCAGCCAAGGATTGCTGGCTGAATTTAAAAAAAACTTTGACAAAAACAATGTCTATCCTGAACATTCACAGTGACCGCTTAATGAAAGTGTTAGCGATTTTCATAAGATTTGGTAGCTTCTTATTCTCAGAAGAACCCACTGGATGAGAACCAAGGTCCTGTGTTCAGCTCGAAGTGCCATATTTTAGAGACTAGCCAGAACTGGTTTGCAGAGGGGCAACAAAGAAGTCTGGTGGAATGAAAAACAAGTCCTGAGAGGGAAGTTTGAAGAAGCAGAGTATGCTTAGCTTAGGAAGAGTTCCCCAAACTTGGGTCTCCAGCTCTTTTGGGACTACAACTCCCATCATCCCTAGCCAGCAGGACCAGTGGTCAGGGATGATAGGAGTTGTAGTCCAAAAACAGCTGGAGACCCAAGTTTGGGAAACCCTGGCCTAGAGAAGAGAAGGCTGTGTGGGGACTGGCGTATTTGGCAATCTCCAAATACTTGAGGAGGAGACTCTTGAGAGTCCCATGGACCAAATCTCTCCATTCTTAAGGAAATCAGCCCTGAGTGCTCACTGGAAGGACAGATCCTGAAGCTGAGGCTCCAAGACTTTGGCCACCTCATGAGAAGAGAAGACTCCCTGGAAAAGACCCTGATGTTGGGAAAGATGGAGGGCACAAGGAGAAGGGGACGACAGAGGACGAGATGGTTGGACAGTGTTCTCGAAGCTACCAGCATGAGTTTGACCAAACTGCGGGAGGCTGTGGAAGACAGGAGTGCCTGGCATGCTCTGGTCCATGGGGTCACGAAGAGTCGGACACGACTAAACAACAACAACAAATACTTGAAGGTCTGTCAGATAGAAGAAGGCCAAGACTTTCAGTCCTCATAACAGCGTCATTGAGGCAAGACCTCCTTCAGTAATTTTTTAATTTCACTGGCCTCGGGAGATTTATTATTTCTTGCTGCTGACGTGCACCTGACTCGAGCCTTTGACAGCTGGGCGCATTCCTCTACCCCAGCTGCAGGGCCAGATTTAGGTTTGATGAGGCCCTAAGCTACTGAAGGTAATGGGCCCTTTATATGTCCAGCTGTCCTTTGTCAACAACAACTTGTCGCTGTTTTTGTGTCGAATATATGCTGTGTGGTAATTTATGGACCTAATAGGTATCTAAAGCTATTTGCACATCTTGCCGTGCAACCAGTCCATGCAGAATGTAGGCATCCTATATATAGAAATGAGCAAACCAGGGATATTTTAGGGAGCAGGCTAGCAGGCAGGGCCCATTACTTACATCATAGGAGCCTACAAAACATAGAGTCATACCTCAGGTTGAAGTAGCTTCGGGATGTATATTTTCAGGTTGCGCTCTGCGGTGACCCAGAAGTAACAGAGTGCGTTACTTCCGGTTTTCGCTGCTCGTGCATACGCAGATGCTCAAAATGACGCCACATGCATGCATGGAAGCAGCGAATCGCAATCCGCTTCAGGATGCGAATGGGGCTCCGGAACGGATCCCGTTCGCATCCAGAGCTACCACTGTACAAAAACTGTTGTTGTATGCAGGTTTTATTTTATTTGTTTGTTATCTTATATTTTGGAAATGTATATCCAGTTTTTTCCCCCTTTAAATTTTTTTGGGGAGGGTGCCCAAGAGAGCACCCTAAGCTATAGCTTGTTTAGCTTATACATAAATCTGGCACCAAAGGACATGGGTGACGCTGTGGTCTAAACCACAGAGCATAGGGCTTGCCGATCAGAAGGTCGGCAGTTCGAATCCCCGCGACGGGGTGAGCTCCAGTTGCTCGGTCCCTGCTCCTGCCAACCTAGCAGTTTGAAAGCACGTCAAAGTGCAAGTAGATAAATAGGTACCACGTCGGCGGGAAGGTAAACGGCGTTTCTGTGTGCTGCTCTGGTTCGCCAGAAGCGGCTTAGTCATGCTGGCCACATGACTCGGAAGCTGTACGCCGGCTCATTCGGCCAATAAAGTGAGATGAGCGCCGCAACCCCAGAGTTGTCCGCAACTGGACCTAACGGTCACGGGTCCCTTTACCTTTAAATCTGGCACTGCCCAGCTGCAACAAAACATGTCTCTCCTGCTTCTGTCTCTACTGCCCCATTAGGTGATGCAACCTTCCAACCACTTGACTTCACCCCCAAAAGCGCACTCCTCCATTGTCTCCAGAGACGGACAGACGCCAACGGCCATCATTCTTATGGGGCCTGAATGCAGTTCAACAGTCAATGCACCCACTTTACACACAACTCAAGAGGTGTGCAGAGCGTCGTCTTAGCCCTGCTTCCTAAACACCCAGCTCTGTCCTCATTTGGCATCGGCGTTATGGGGAATACGCCTAGGCCTTCGCGCACAGATGCTACATATTTGCATTGACCTTTGCAGGCACTCTCAGCTGTCAATCACATCCACCACCTGCTCTTATCAGCTCTCTAGATTCTCTCCCTCGCTGCTGACTCACCTGAGACTCCGTTCTGTTATCAGAAACAAGCTGCTTCACTTCCACCGCTTGGTACAATTTTCTGGCTCCGTGCGTCGCACTGACCTGATCTGTTCTTCACTCTAATCATCCCAGAAGCTGTGAGCACCTCCTTCCCTTCTGGCAAGTGTTTTCGAAGGGGCTAATTGCTGCAAAGACCTCCTCCACATGCTAAAGTCCTGGTTTTACGGTTCTCCTTTATTACCAAGTGGGACGTGCATTTGAGTCGGAGTCCTTGGGATCTGAGATGGTGGAACACAACCGGCTGTTTGCCCTTGTCCTTGTTTGATCTCCAAATGTCTAAGTGTGCATCCTTGAAACCTGGTGAGTACCAGCATCATAAGAACATGAGAAGCGCTTGCTGGATCAGGGCAGTGGCCCAACTGGTCCAGCATCTGCTTCACACAGGGACTGTGATGGCCTGGGAATCGGATTCAGAGGCTGAACCTGAGGAATCCCAGCCTGCACAGGAATCCCCGCCTCCAGGGCCGGCTGAGCCGGGGCAGGGGCTTGAACCTGAAGGGCCCTCACCTGTGCCAGATCCTCAGGAGCAGACACCAGCTGAATCTGCTCTGGCTCTGGAGGTGATGGAAGACCCATTGCCTGCAGGTGCTCCACTCTCAGCCCCATCAGGGGAAGCTGAGGTGGCCTCTGGGTCCAGTAACCCTCCAGCTTCTCCTGAGCTGCAGAGGCTCAGGGCAGAGAGGCGGAGGGAACTAAGTTCCCACAAGAGGAGTGCTCACCTCCAGGCCAGGAGAAGCAAGTCACCTGTGGACTGAGACCGCCCTATGCCTCGGGGCAGATAAAAGCCAGCCAGCCCAGTCCCAGGTTGCAGAAGCAACATTGTTGGTAGCCTGTTCCTGCCAGCACCCTATCCTGCTCTTCTGCTAGAGTTCCTGACCTCACCTGACTCCTTGCCTTGGACCCTGCTTCAGCCTTGACGGACAGCCTCCATACCACACCCTTGACCTTGGACTGGACTCGGATCACGCCGCACGGTAACCCCCTGGGACCAGCACAGGGACCAACCAGACGCCTGTGAGAAATCCGCAAGCAGGATTCGATCACAGGAGCCTTCTCCAGTTCCCAACAACTGGGATTCTGAAGCACTGCTGTCCAACTGCAGAAGCAGAACATAGCCATCACAGCTATCAAATCTGTACCTTTCTAAGGACTTCAATGGGTGCACCAAACCTGGGTTCCTATCGTGAAGAGGATCCCCAAAACTGGATTCCCATCACGTTGAACGGTTGCCAGCTTAAAAACACCTTGTTACAGAAGATGTAGTTCCGATATCGGGAGTCTGTAGGCCTCCAGGTGTTGTTTCATCGCAACTCCTGTCGTCTCTAACCATTGACCATACTGCTGGGGCTGACGGGAGCTGAAGTCCAGTAATCATTGGAGGCCCAGAGCTTCTCCTTCCTAGGCAAACAGTGGCTATAGTTCAGAAGTGTTGTACGTGTGTTTCATCTCTCAGGTCACAAACCCCAGGCCTTGTTCTGCAAGACCTCATACCTAAAACCCTGGAAACAGTGTAGAGTTTGAAGCTTAATACATTTTTTATGGCACCCTTCAAAAAGAATTTATTGTTGTGATTTATATACAAGAAAAACACAAGAAAATGCGAGAAAAATATCACAGAGTAAAAACTGAAAAAACAGCAGTTAAAAAATAGCATGGATTTGCAATCCACTTAAGGTTTAATTTCTAAGCCCTAGAGAAACCAAATGGTCTTTGCCTGATGCCCAAAGGGCAGTGTAGGTGCCAGGCAAAGCTCAGCCAGGGCCGGCCCACCCATGAGACAAGGTTAGTTAGGTGACAGCCTCAGGCGGCAAGATCCACAGGGGCAGCAAATCCTGATGTAGAGCTTTATTCTCCTCTTGTTCCTGATTTAGATCTTTGCTCACCCTTCTTCCCTAGTGCTGGTGGGGAGTGCCATTTTGTGATTTGCCTCAGGTGGCAAAATGTCTTGGACCGGCCCTGGGCTCAAGGGAGCCTTGCAGAGACAGGACTCTCACTACTCGGGAGGGTTTTCCATCACCCACTACGCCCATGTAATGCGATTAAACCTGCCTCCTTTGTGATGTGTTTCTACTTTTGGGGTGGTGCATAAGGTGCCACGCTAAACAGCAGCCCTGTTCCCCAACTCAGGCTTCGGCTGCAGAGCGGACTGTTAATCTTAAATCCCATGAGAGCCAAAGTTATTCTGAGAAAGCATGGTATATGTTTATCCAGCTCATTAGAGCCAGTAGAGCCAGTGTGGTGTAGTGGTTAAGAGCGGTAGTCACGTAATCTGGGTAACCGGGTTCGCTTCACTGCTCCTCCACAAGCAGCTGCTGGGTGACCTTGGGCCAGTCACACTTCTCTGAAGTCTCTCAGCCCCACTCACCTCACAGAGTGTTTGTTGTGGGGGAGGAAGGGAAAGGAGAATGTTAGCCGCTTTGAGACTCCTTAAAGGGAGTGAAAGGCGGGGTATCAAATCCAAACTCTTCTTCTTCTTCTAGAAGCACAATCCCACCAGCCACGCATGGTCTTCTCTGGTTAAAGTAAGACGAGACAACAACAACAACCAACAATCACAACTATCCAAACTCCAACAAATGAACTTTGCTCTTAATTACCTTGTTATGTACTGAGTTGAATAGGATCCAAAATGCAGCAGTCTGATTGGTCCTAGAACAACAGGATTCAGAATGCAGCACTCTGATTGGTCCGCAGGAGCCATCCAATCCAACTCCAGGTAGAAGTGAATCCATAACTTGATTGGCCTACAGTAGAATTAGCCAATCACGTGGGGCCCATTGTGTAAATAATGTATATAAAGCAGACATTTCAGGGGAAATTCCATTCCTCACTACCACAAGCTGAATAAAGAGCATGAAATCCACACCCGACTCCCAGTATATTTCATACCTTTTTCTTTTTGGGAACTGAATTGTACACATGGGATATTTGGGGGTGAGTGGGGAGATGGGACTTTATCTTGCATGCTTTATATCAGGGGTCGGCAAGGTTTACCTTGCCTGGGCTGGTTCACTCCAGTGGAGATCTCTCCGTGGGCCAGATTGTGTGTGTGAGCATCTGCGCAGGCGCAATTTTCGGCGCTGCAGAAGCAAGTCCCTGCACTGCACTGCACTGTGCTGGTTTAGCGCAGTGTGTGGGGACCCGCCAAGCAGGTGGCTCGGTTTGGGGGCAGCTCATGGGCCAGTTAAATGACCCCCATGGGCTGCTTGTGGCCCTTGGGCCTTAGGTTGCCTACCCTGCTTTATATGCTTGCCCTTTCGTAATGCAAAAATGAAGATTAAAAAAACAAGCAAAACCCCAAGACATCCCACAGCCACACACTTGAAAATGAAAGGAAGAGTGTGGACTAAGAGCTTTGCTGCTCCGCAGGGAGAAGCTGAATTTTATCTATGAAATCTACGAAGCCAACTAATTCAAACAATCCCAGGCTGTGCCGTTGCCATCTGGGGCTCTGGAGACAGTGGTGGGTGCATTTTGGAAGAAGGTCAAAAGGCAGCAGAAATGAAATTCATATTTCACAGTCCTTGGTGGGCTGTTTCAGCAGCCCTTTGCCCCACTCCCTTATTATCCTTTCCCCCTTTCAATGAAGCAGAAACTGTTTTCTGCAAAAGGAAGCACGAGATTTCATTCCCATCTGGGCAAGGGATGGGTCTTTGAGGCTGGAACAAACTCAATGGCAGCAGGAGTTTTGAAAGGGATTTGAAGCCTGTGGCTACAGAATCACCTGCTTGGTTCAAATCAATGTGTGAAGTTCACCCACCCTCACTGCTTTTGGTCCTTTGTAAGCCCCTCCTGCTTAGGGTTGCCGGGTCAAAACACTGCAGTGATAGAAGCCATAACAGGCAATGTTTGCCTGCTATTCAACCCATGAAGGCACAGAAGCTCCATTAGAACTTATAGACTCAGCTTCCTTCCCGCCTATACAGAGTGAGGGCCGTGTGACACAGGAAACACAGCCCTTGCTCTGAACTGGCTATGTTGATGCTTGGTGATATCATCACAATCCCAGATCTGATGGGCCATTTTGCATTGCGATGCCCCAATGAAGCTTTGGCTCTGTGGTCGTCCTGTCTCTAGCCAAGGCCTAGATCAGCAGGCAGTTGGAGGATGGATGGTGGCTAATGGATTGAGGTTGAATCCTGACAAGACAGAAGTACTGTTCTTGGGGAACAGGGGTGGGGCAGGTATGGAGGATTCCCTGGTCCTGAATGGGATACTATGCCCCTGAAGGACCAGGTGAGCAGCCTGGGAGTCATTTTGGACTCACAGCTGTCCATGGAGGCGCAGGTCAATTCTGTGTCCAGGGCAGCTGTCTACCAGCTCCATCTGGTACGCAGGCTGAGACCCTACCTGCCCGCAGACTGTCTCGCCACAGTGGTGCATGCTCTGGTTATCTCCCGCTTGGACTACTGCAATGCGCTTCACGTGGGGCTATCTTTGAAGGTGACCCAGAAACTACAACTAATCCAGAATGCAGCAGCTAGACTGTGACTGGGGGCGGCTGCTGAGACCACATAACACCGGTCTTGAAAGACCTATATTGGTTCCCAGCACGTTTCTGAGCACAATTCAAAGTGTTGGTGCTGACCTTTAAACCCCTAAATGGCCTCAAAGGCCCAGTATACCTGAAGGAGCGTCTCCACCCCAATCGTTCTACCCGGACACTGAGGTCCAGCGCCGAGGGCCTTCTGGCGGTTCCCTCATTGTGAGAAGCAAAGCTACAGGGAACCAGGCAGAGGGCCTTCTTGGTAGTGGCGCCCGCCCTGTGGAACACCCTCCCATCAGATGTCAAAGAGATAAACAACTACCTGACATTCAGAAGACATCTGAAGGCAGCCCTGTTCAGGGAAGTTTTTAATGTGTGACCTTTCAATATATTTTTGATCTTTGTTGGAAGCCACCCAGAGTGGCTGGGGAAACCCAGCCAGGTGAGCTGGGTACAAATAAATAATTATTATTATTATTATTATTATTATTATTATTATTATTTAGGACCGATGTCTGGTTTAGCACTTGCTGCTGCTTCTACCTTGCCTCCTCTTTTCTTCACCTTTCTCTGTCTGCCACCCCTTTAATTCTCCGCGATCCTTTCAATCAACCCATCACCAACGTTGCTCCCCATTCTTTAACCTTAGGAAGACCCCTTAGCGCTGTCGCCATGCCCCACAGTCACAAACAGAAACAGGGAGAAGCAGAGAACTCAATTCTCCAAGGATCGCTGCCCCTCTCTTCTCTACCCCCCGCCATTATTAAAGATTGCTAAAGGCTGTCATTCATGCTTGAGTCCCCTACTTTCCACCGATTTAAAGGTCAAAAATAATGCTTTGTTTTGTTTTAACAGAAGATACACTAGACGAGCGAAAAGAAATTCCTATGACATTATCACAGCGGTTCAATATATACCGCAGCAGGTACAGGGTGTGAATTGAAAAGCTCCACGTTGAATTATGCCGTGGTTAGATGCACAGAGGCTAGGAGATGCACCACTCAAAGGGCCCAATGCACATGTGATACAATCGTAGAATTATAGCATTGGAAGGGACGACGACCTCAAGGGTCATCTAGTTTAACCCCCTGGGAAGGTAACTGAGACCTGAACGATGAAACGCACCTAGCAACTTGCACTGAAGATTTAAACAAGACATCACCAAAAGGCAAACTTTGATTTATCCCAAGAACTTGTGAACTTTTAATTCCAGCCAAACTGACACCTTTTCTTTCCCTCTCAGAAATTGGACTGGGAACATTAACATCATCATCATCATCATCATCATTATTAATATATAACATTTTTTTTTTAGTTTTTTAACATACCATTTTCAACAGTGATTAAACATACTTTTACATCTTATTCAATTTTTTTGACTTCCATCAGTCCTGTCTGAAAATTTTCCAATCTAATCTCTTAGTATGCATTTATTATTTTCCCTATTACATTTCAAACTCATAACCAATATCTGTATATTTTTCTACTTTGTAACGCTTCGTATATTTCTCCTTACAAAACTTCTTGTAGTCCTATTAGCGTAATTTGTTGATTACAGTTGCTCTTCAAATAATTCATATACTTCTTCCAATCTTCTGTAAATCTCTGGCCCCGCAGGTTTCGAATCCTTCCTGTCATTTTGTCCAGTTCTGCATAGTCCATTAATTTAATTTGCCATTCTTCTTTCGTATGATGATGATGATGATGTTAGCTTTGAAACTGGAATGTTTGTGAAGCTTCCATGCACCACACCAGTTCTCCCAGTGGTTGTTGGAGCCTTCGCTGCCACAAGTGCAATAAAATGAATTATGTTCTTAGTGCATAGAAACCATGTCAGCTAGAAATACGGGTGCTCTTGAGTCACACTCCCATGCAACCCCATAGGCTGGGGGAGATAGAGAACAGTCTCCCAAGCTCTCTCACCCCACCCCCCCGATCAAAACCAAGCGTCCTAAACAGCTATCCTTTTGCTGCATATCTCCTCCATGGCCTCTCACCATGGCCAGCTGCTTCTATCTTCTCCCAGGTAGCAGGAACGGAAGAGGCGAACGAGACAGAGCTCTGCTCCCATAAAACATCCTACTGCATTAGGAGCCCGTTGTTTCTGCGACGCGCCGAAAGAACACTTTTAGGACTGCGGGCTGCGCTTTAGTTACTCCCTGGGGAGGCGCAAACATTTCTCTCATGCGTCCTGCGCCACGCAATTCTATCATGGGAAGGGAAGCAATTGCACGCTGTCCCTGCTGACTGCAACCTGGCCAATGGGCAGTTCCATAAAATGCAAGTCACTCCCACCGACGAGGAAGAGACTCTTGCCCCTTTTATCCCTCCAGAGAGCATGAAGGGGCAGTCCGAGCAGCCAAACTGGGTGTTGCAGTGGTGACACGTCCACCAGTCTCCTGACCTCCTTGTTTAAATATAAATACAAACCTCGGTTGTCAAACATAATCCATTCCAGAAGCCATTTCAGCTTCCAAAATGTTCAACAACCAAGGCGCGGCTTCTGATTGGCTGCAAGAGCTTCCTGCACTCAAGCGGAAGCCGAACGTTGGGTGTTCGGCTTCTGAAAAACGTTAAAAAACTGGAGCATTTACTTCTGGGTTTTCAGCATCCGGGAGCTGAAATGTTCCAAAATGGAGCTGTTTGGGAACCGAGTGTGACGTTAACACATGAGAGGGCTGGAGGTGAAATAGTTAAACAGGTTACCCAATCAGAACCCAGGGGGTGGAGTCAGAGGGACTATAAAACCAGCTCTGGGAGGGGCGAAGGGGGGAGTTCGTTGGGAGTTGGGTGGTTGGTTGGAGTGGGAGTGAATTGGGATAGAGTCTGTGGGGAGGTTGAGTTAGGGTAGCGAAATAAGCTGAGTCAGGAACAGTTAGGGGCTAGGAAGACGAGTAAATATCTGAGAGGTGGTTGAGTGAGTGAGAGCAGGTAGCGGAAGTTATAGGTCTGGATAGGAACCCCACGATTGTAATTGACCGATACTGTTTATGAAACCACACGCTTGTTAAACTGCAATAAATAAACAGAAGTTTATGTTCCAATTTAACCCTGACTGGACTCAGTATTGTACCAGGTAGGGCCCGGGTGGTGGCAGCGAGAAATAAAGTGGTGGCACAGGGATCAATAGACAGTGAAACCAAGGTTTGACCGTAAATGAGAAGCAGTCAAGGTTGGAAGGTAAGATTGCCATATTCCCAAAAGTGAATATCTGGACAATGTTTCTGAGCTTTTTTTGGGGGGTGCTGACATTTCCATTCCACCTTAAGGAACAGGCATGAGATTGTTGCACGTCACATGTCTGTTTACACTCCAGCACAGTATGCTGGGATCAAAGTTTTTGAGCTTTTTTTGAGGGAGCACCTCATTTTGGGGCTTTTCTTGGCATTTCTTTAAAGAATTAAGCCATTTGCCATATTCAATTCAATAAAAAAAATCCGCCGGGATGCCATTTTGCAAAACCCGGACATATAGCAGCGGCCCCAGAGGAGGGTTTCTTATATGAGCAGAGGGAGAGCAAGTAGGAAGAGCTTATGACTTTTCCACCCATGGACCAGTGGGGGGGGGAAGGGGTGCCTTTCTTGGGTGGAAAATCATTTGCCAGAAGGGGCTGCTTTTGAGCAGAAAGATGGCTGGAGGGAAAGGGTCAAGCAGTCCCCACTGACCCCATTTCTTTGGGTAAACAGGCTGGGCAGGTTTTTACAATTTCCCCCAAAACATGCACATCCGAGAGATGGTAGTGGGCGAAACGAAATGTGTGAATATATTCTGGGGAGGGGAACCTCTCTCCTTTGAGGAATTATACCTGAGAGGCAGAGCATGTGCTGAGTAGATCACTTGGACCATCTGCATGAGCTTCTGGTCTGTTTCCAGGCCCAACTCAAAGGGGCAGGTTTCACCTTTAAATGGCTTTCATAGAATCATAGAGTTGGAAGAGACCACAAGGGTCATCGAGTCCAACCCCCTGCCAAGCAGGAAACACCATCAGAGCACTCCTGACATATGGTTGTCAAGCCTCTGCTTAAAGACCTCCAAAGAAGGAGACTCCACCACACTCCTTGGCAGCAAATTCCACTGTCAAACAGCTCTTACTGTCAGGAAGTTCTTCCTAATGTTTAGGTGGAATCTTCTTTCTTGTAGTTTGGATCCATTGCTCCGTGTCCCCTTCTCTGGAGCAGCAGAAAACAACCTTTCTCCCTCCTCTATGTGACATCCTTTTATATATTTGAACATGGCTATCATATCACCCCTTAACCTCCTCTTCTCCAGGCTAAACATGCCCAGCTCCCTTAGCCATTCCTCATAAGGCATCATTTCCAGGCCTTTGACCATTTTGGCTGCCCTCCTCTGGACACGTTCCAGTTTGTCAGTGTCCTTCTTGAACTGTGGTGCCCAGAACTGGACACAGTACTCCAGGTAAGGTCTGACCAGAGCAGAATACAGTGGCACTATAACTTCCCTTGATTTGTGGCCAGGCTACCTTTTTCAGCGCTCACCTGCTTACTTACCTGTCCCCAAGCATTTTCAGATCATTGATCAGGTGCGCTCATGAAGGTTTTTGCACTTGCTGGCTTTGTGTTGTGGTTTGTTTTATTCTGTTTTATCTCTAGAGCGGTTAACAATTGTTCTTAAGGCTTTTGTGTGTGCATCAATTGCCCAGAAGACACTGTTAATTGGGAACTATATACTCATGGTGTAACGAAAATAAGGAAGCTTCCGGGACCAGCTACCTGCTTCAGGGGGCAAGGGAAAGATGTAATCACACCAGTGGGTCCTGGTATCTACCTGCGGCTGTCAGGTGCCACACTTGACTTCACCAGCAAAGATTTCAACCCAGCCATCAAGGGCAGCCCTGGGGAAACCACACTGCAGTAGTCAAGACCTGAGGTTGCAACGGCGCGAGTACCAGGCAGGAAGAAACAAATAACCAACCGAGGCTTCTTTTTCTTCTTTTAATTTTAAAGAACAGTTTCTTTTAATTTTGATATTTGTGTCGAGTACAAAAACCAACCAAATAAAACAAAAAAGCTGTTGTTCTGTTCACCTTCATCCCCCCATTTCCCGCCCCCCCCCCACCCCCAGAAACAAACAAACGAAAAGTAGACACAGATGCTTCCCCTTCCTTCCCCCAGAATGGCATTAGAAGTATACACAAAATCACATACAGTAGAGAAAGGTCAACTCAGTGGCCTGATTTGCACTACAAACCTATGTTGGCTCATTTCATTAAGTGCCGTGGAGTCTCTTAAATAAAACAAAACCAAAAAACCCCGGGAGTTGTAGTTTGACAAGGCTCAGTAGCGTACAGGAGGAGAGCGAGTGGTAGTGCTCACCTGACCCCCACTGCTGCGTAGGGGGAAAGGCGAGCAGGAGAGGCGATACTGGCAAGGTGCAAATGCGACGGCAGACATACCGGCTTGGCTTCGCCAGTGAGTGTGCACCATGCTGCCTTTGCTGCCGCTTTGCCCCCCCCCAAAAAAAAAACCTCTCCACTGCAGCATAAAGCAGCCATGCAGATGACCGAAAGTCAGGTCTAGGGTGCTAAGCGATTCCCAGCCCCCACTTATAACCCCCAGGGTTTCCCGGTGATTAAACCAGTTTACGTATGCAGCGCAGATGAGCCCAGGGGTACCTCACTGGAATCGAATTCTCTGAGACACAATAAATACATTCAAGAAAAAAACACACACACACACACCACCCACTTTATTGCATGATGTCCTGCGCTATCACCAGTCTTGGGATCAATGGGAATAATAAAAATGTGGGTAGACTGCAGGGGGACGCGTGCAGTTTCACAAATCTTTGAGACCTGCTCGGTGATGTTTCGCTGAGTCAGTAACCCACCCCACGGTTTCAGGGGTGCAAATGTCTCCTTGGCGTAAGGCAAATCCACTTAGCGGAGTAATTAATGATTGCTAACTGTCCGGGGGGCCCAGGCCCCCAGAGGCAGGAGGGATGCAGCCAGCTGCCAGGTACCTGCTGTCTGCACAACTGCAGGCCAGATGAGCCCTTTGAAAAGGCTGAGGCCTGCAACAAAATATTGCAGGGTAGAGTGCTCTTGTTCAGCCAGCCATGCCCTTAATCAGGCTACTCCATTCCATCCTGTCCTGCTTAGGGTGGTTTTTGGGTGCATTTCCCCCCCTTAAAGTTCCCCCTCCCTGATGCTTAGGGTTTTCTTGTTGTTCTGCAAACTCGGGGGCTTCTATCAACCCACCTGGTAGCTCCTTCTTGCATAGGGAGCCTCTTGGGCTACAGAAGGACTGGAACGAGGAAAGTGGGTTTGCTATTAAGAGGAGGGTATGTGGCATGGGTGGTGCTGTGGGTTAAACCACAGAGCCTAGGACTTGCCGATCAGAAGGTCGGCGGTTCGAATCCCCGCGACAGGGTGAGCTCCCGTTGCTCGGTCCCAGCTCCTGCCAACCTAGCAGTTTGAAAGCACGTCAAAGTGCAAGTAGATAAATAGGTACCGCTCTGGCGGGAAGGTAAATGGCATTTCCGTGCGCTGCTCTGGTTCGCCAGAAGCGGCTTAGTCATGCTGGCCACATGACCCAGAAGCTGTACACCGGCTCCCTTGGCCAATAAAGCGAGATGAGCGCCGCAACCCCAGAGTCGGCCACGACTGGACCTAATGGTCAGGGGTCCCTTTACCTTTATGTGGCAAAAGGGAACTGGGTGATATCTGAAAACTAGGGAGGAGGCCTGTGGGCTGGAGAATCTGCAACAAAGGCTGTTTCTGAAACACTCCAGGTGGAAGACAGAGCAAGTTTAGTTTCTGCTGCTCCAGAGGGCTGGATCTGAACCAATCAATTCATGCATGGCAGGGGGGGTGGACTAGATGAACCTCAGGGGTCCCTTCCAACTCTATGATTGAAGTGTAGCTTTGAAACCCAACCCAGGTGGCAGCTATGCCCGGGTTGGGGGCTGGATCTGGCCAATGGGCTAGATAATTGTTATCTCCACCACGTCTCCTGGGCCATGTTTGGCAGGCGAGTGGAGCCACCCACCTGCCAATCACCTGAAGTCACAAGTGACCCCCACCCACCCACAGGGTTCTTCAGAAGCCCCTTCATAACACTGGGCAACAGAGAGCATTGAAAGGAGCTACTCCATAGGCAGCAAACAGGAGCCCCTTTCAAAGCACCATCTTGCCTAGCAGTTAGGGCTTGGGAGGCCTCTCCAATCAGCTGATTGGGGGGCCCGGCCAAGCTCCATTTGGCGACGCCATGTTTTTACCTGCCCCACACCTGGCATTCTATATGGTTAGACCCCCGGGCGTGGAGGTTCCCAGCCCTGGAGCTCTGCTGAGCAATGCTGACAGCAGAAGCTCAGTTTGCAACAGTTCAGGTGACCACAGGCTGGAGTGTTTGCCTAGACCGTCTCCAATGGATGCCATTCACTCCTATGGAAAAAAAGTAACAGCGCTGCACTTGAGAGGGTGACATAAAAATGCGATGCTCCAAATGATCCTTGCGCTACAAATGCCAGCCCGTGGCCAAGTCTTCGCCAAGCTGGCAGCGCCTTCCAGATGCCTGGGACTACAACTTCCACGATGGGAGTTGTAGTTTGAGACATCTGGAGGGCACGAGGTTGCCAAAGACTGTGCATGTCACAGCAACAGGCATTTTGCTCTTAGGAAAACACTGGGGAAACAGCCACATTTTATCCTCTCAATTTCCTGTGGCTCAACAGTGACCTCATTTCCAATGGCATGGGCAACTGACAATTGTATCTCTTTCTGGTTCTTCTCTGCTCATCACTCCAGGGTCTCCGGTCAGTGGTAGATCACATGCTTTGCACCTAAGGAAGGCCAGACACAAGCCCAGGAGTCTCCAGGTTAAAAGAACCCAGAGTAGCTACCGGCCTGCGGAAGCCGGCATAGTATGATGGTGACATGTGTCAGAGTGGGACCTGGGAGACCAAGGCTCTTCCTGGGTGACCTTGGGCCACTTGCTGCCTCTCAGCCTGACCTACCTCGCAGGGTTCTTGTGGGGATGCAACAGGAGAGGGCAGAACCATGCACACCACCTCAAGCTCCTTTGAGAGGGGCACAAGTGTACAAATAAAGCTTCTGAGTGGGCTAGGTGCTCAATATGCCTTATTTCATTTTTCTTGAGGGGCCGTGTCTGCCAGGCTGGGGATGCAAAATGAGACAGGGTGGCTGAGCTTATGGGGTGTGTTTGCCCTGGTGGATAACAGCTCCCAGGGAGCAAAGAAGAAGAAGAGGAGGAGGAGTTTGGATTTGATATCCCGCTTTATCACTACCCGAAGGAGTCTCAAAGTGACTAACATTCTCCTTTCCCTTCCTCCCCCACAACAAACACTCTGTGAGGTGAGTGGGGCTGAGAGACTTCAGAGAAGTGTGACTGGCCCAAGGTCACCCAGCAGCTGCATGTGGAGGAGCGGGGAATCGAACCCGGTTCACCAGATTACGAGTCCACCGCTCTTAACCACTACACCATACTGGCAGCCCTAAACCAGACAGATTATGGATTATGGACCTGACTCTTGAGAGTCTTAATCTCAAGGTTGTGGGTTCGAACCCCACATTGGGCAAAAGATTCCTGCCTTGCAGGGGGGCTGGACTAGATGAACCCTGGTGATCCCTTCCAATTCTATGGTTCTAAGTCAAAGGCAGTCCCTGACGCAAATGGGCTACATTGGACAGTATTTTTAATACATTTAGCGGTATAAGAAATAAATGAGCGGCCAAACCAGCGTTCAGACCTGCCCAGAGCAAAGGGCCTTCCTCACACAATGCAAAACCGAGGAGCTTTTATATCTGGTGTAACAGGAATTTGGATCTTCGAGGGCAATGCCATTGTCCCTAATCTACCGTATTTTTCTCTCTATAAGACGCACCAGACCACAAGACGCAACTAGTTTTTGGAGGAGGAAAACAAGAAAAAAAATATTCTGAATCTCAGAAGCCAGAAGAGCAAGAGGGATCGCTGCGCAGTGAAAACAGCAATCCCTCTTGCTGTTCTGGCTTCTGGGATAGCTGCGCAGCCTGCATTCGCTCCATAGGACGCACACAACATTTCCCCTTACTTTTTAGGAGGGAAAAAGGGAGTCTTATAGAGCAAAAAATACGGTAATTTCTGCAGAACGGGTCTGAGCAGCCGGGCTGGAGGGCAAAGATGGCCAGGTTTCCCCCAGAGGCTCTGTCTGACTGCCAAGGCAGAGCTGCCCATTCAGAGGGCGAGGAGAGACGGCTTAGGGAAATTACTTTGGACATTTGATAAGGGACCTTATTGCCCAGCCTGTCGCGGGGATGAGCTCGCCTCGGGGAGGACTGCCGGGGAGCTAATCAAAAGCATTGTTTCACAGCTGGGTGGTCAGGAAGAGCTGGGCGGGAGGTGGGTGACGGAGGCCGGGAAGAACACCCTTTGCAGTGGCTTGTACGACCGAACTTATTGGTGGCTTTGGGAGCACTCCTAGGCAGAGAAAAGGTAGACCAGGGGCAGACTTTGGTCTTTCAAATTTCAACGATGCAAGGCCAAAATTCGCCTCTCGCCTTCCATTCTGCTCATAGTTTCGGCACCCTTTGGGCTCAGCGCCCAGCGCGGTGGAACTATTTTTCCTGCCCTAAATCCGCCTCTGCGAGTCCCCACAGGAGATGGGAACCTGTGTCCCTCCACTGGACTCCAACTCCCATCAGCCCCAGACCACATGGCCAATGGCACCGGCTATGACGTCATCGGCGGCTAGTCCATTAAGCCAAGCAGTCTTGTGCCTTCTGCGCTACCAGTCCCTGCGATCGTACGGCACGGTCCCAAATTTCAAACGCCAATAATAATTCATTGTCAAGGGAGCAATAGCATGCGCTGGGTTTTAATGGGCTGACTTATGACCTTGGCAGTGGGGCGCACCCTGCAGATAACAGCACCGCTATTAATTTTAATAGACTGTGCAGAGGAGGAGAATTGAAGGACTGGGGGCACCCTCAGAAGCAGAGGAATCTGCCAAGGGCAGTGCAATGATTGCAAAAGCATTGCCTCTTGATGTAAGCTAAATCGATTTTCACGAGTGCTCTGGGCGCATTCTGAGCTTTGCATTTTATCTGGGGCGGGGGAGAGAGTCTTTAGAAAGCATGGTCTGCTGCACTGGAGGCAAGCAAAGGGCAGGAGAGCGTTCAGGTGGGTCTGTGCAGAGAGTGGGGAGAGTAACTCAGCCCAGTTACCGAAATGGACCCAAAGGTCATGGACCCAAATCTATACGGCTACAGATTTCCCCCCATGGGAAAAACTCTCGCCTCAACCACCAAGGGGAATCTACCTAGTTTCCCAAAAGTGGGTCAGCTGCCCGTCAGGAGAGGGGGGTGTTTAGTAAGACCGTGAAGACAGAGTCCCCACCAGGGATACTGCAGAGCTGCCAGAGTGGATGATGTTGACACGGGTTGTTGAGATTCCTGCATTGCAAGGGGTCAGACGACACCTGATAGTCCCTTCTGACTCTACAATTCTATGATGGCCAATGGCCTGGCTCTGTATAAGGCATCTTCTCCAGCTCAGAAGTTTGGGGCTTTCTTTTGGCCCTTTCTAACTACCTGCCAAGGATGGGCTGGTGGAACAGGTGTGGTTTCTGAAAGGAGAATTGTCAGAAGTGGCCCTTGCTATTTAGCTCGAGGAAGGCCTTCAAGTATCCAGCGGTGACCTGATCTCTAGAGTTTTCACAGTGAGTTTCGGCGCTCGAGTGCAGCAGTGCTGGAGGATGCGCACTGCGAATCAAGTGATGCTCAGGCAGCACTTTCTAATCACAAGTGTTTTGGTGCAGACCTTTTTTTATACTTTGAGAGGGCATAGAGGCTGTGCACAGAAATACAGAAGGTGCTAAGGTTTGTAGTTAGGGCAAAATACCTTTGAGGTGTATGCTAGTATAGCCGTACCTCTTGTTACGTTTGGTTCAGGTTACGTCTTTTCAGGTTGCATCCCGTGGCAACCCGGAAGTACCGGAAAGGGTTACTTCTGGGTTTCGCCGCTCACGCATGCGCAGACACGCAAAAATGACGTTATGGGCATTTGCAGAAGCGGGAAATTGCGACCTGCGCATGTGCAGATGCACAGAGGTGGGTTGTGTTCCTCTCAGGTTGCGAACGGGGCTCCGGAACGGATCCTGTTCGCAAACAGAGGTACCACTGTACAAGATGGAACCAGAGCCAAAAGTATTTGGGGCCTCCTCCCTCCCTCCCTCCCTCCCTCCCTCCCTCCTTCCTTCCTTCCTTCCTTCCTTCCTTCCTCCCTTCCTCCCTCTCATCTCCTTTTCTCTTCTTCTCCCTTTGTGACACCCTCTCTCTCTCTCTCTCCCTCTCTCTCTCTCTCTCTGACACTTCCATCCCTGTCATTCCCATCCAACACTCTGCTAGGAGAAGCACCAATGACTCTTTGACCTTTTTCAGAGGGCATGCCCTCCTTCTCCAGCCCCACCCCCCGCTTGCAGGAAATCAGAGCCACCGTTCCCCCCCAGCTGTTGAAAGGAGGACTGTGACACTGAACCACCACTCAGCACATGCCAAGCATCATTATTAGATGTGGGTGGGTTGGGGGGTGCAGAAGAGGGAATGCCAAAAGCCTCTTTCACAAGTCATTATTAAACGGCTCAGGACCGCAATACCTCAAGGACCCCCTCTCCCCATTTGAACCGACCCAGACCCTGCAATCATCATCGGAGGCCCCTCTTCGTGTGTCTCCTCCGCAAGAGGTCTGGAGCGTGGCAACACGAAAACAGGGACTTTTGTGTGGTGGCTCCCTGTTTGTGGAACGCTCTCTCCAGGGAGTCTCTGACATTAACATTCTCTAGCCTTTTAACTGTGTTTGGGGGTTATTGGTTTGTTTTTGTTTTTGCTTCATTATGCATTTTGTGTTCTCATTTTATATTTTTATGCTGTGAACCGCTCTGCAATCTTTTGGGTGAAGGGCGATGTACAAATTTAATAAATTAATATTGATAATGATAATAACATTTACTACCTTTCAGGGATTCTGTGTGTTTGCTCACTCTCGTTGATGTTGTTTTGTTTGGCTTTCCTTTGGTTTTTTTTTACAGAAAACCTTGTTAAAATACATAAAGCTTCACTGGGCGACTCTTAATTTAAATTCCCGTTCCAGAAATGTGGGTTGTTGTTAGGAAGCGGCCTTATATCAGGTCCAAGAATTTGTCCGCAAAGTTGAGTATTGGGCAGTGTTTCTGTCCGGGGTCTCGGCCAGAAGGTCCCTCCCAACAACTGCTCCCAAATCTTTGGAACCGAAGACCCCAGGAACTGAACTTGAGACCATTTGCATGCTAAAGAGGTGCTTTACCACTGAGCTGCAGTCCCTCCAAAATTTCCAAGATGACCAGTGACAGAGACAAGCTGCTTCTGTGGCCAGTGTCTGGCAGTATGTAGAGTCATTGGCTGCCATCACTCTCAATCCAGCCTTGGCTTCTCAACACAGCCTCCCTCCCCAAATATATCATAGCCTCAGCAAGGAGGAGACAGTCTGAATTTTGGATGAAGAATCCACTGCAATTAGCAGCAGGAATTACCCTAAAAGCGTATTATTTTTAAAAAGTCAAGTTTGGGCAATTGTGCATTCAGGTTAAAAATCTGACCAAAGTTCTGCATTAACACACCCATACACAGAGCCCACCCCCCATTGTTTTTACTCTCATGTAGCAGTAGTAATAATAAACAGTGCTTACGTAGCATGTTAAGGAGTGTTCAAAACGATGGGCAGCTGGTTGTTATCCTCCCAGCAGCCCGGTAAGGTAGACCAGAATTTTTATCCTCATATTGCAGATGGTGTGGGGTGGGGGTGGGGGTCAGAGGCTGGTGAGCTTGTGGCAAAGGTTCAACCTGGGAATCCTGAATTTGCAGGATGGCCTCTGAACCACTCCAGCCCACACACCCTGATTGCTACGGAGAGCCTCTGAACGAGATCCAAGACGCCTGTACAATGAAACGAGTGAAGCATTTGCAAAATCCTCGGATTCAGAAGTCTTCCGCGTCCTTCTGGGGAGAAAGTCTGTTTTCGCTGGTTCCGTCAAGGAAACAATTTCGCGCTGTGATCGGATCCCACGAGGCTGAGTTTGACAAGTCCTAGTGGCGGTGGTTTGGCGTGGCATGAGTTCTGAGCCAGACAGCAGCTGGTCTCTGCATGGAACCAATGAGGAATCAAAGAGAAGAGTGAGGGGTGTGTGTCGGGGTGGGTGGGGAGAGCGAGCGCACCAAATACCGCCCCCCTGGAGCCAGTCTGGGATCGGGTCCCTTCCTAATTTCCCAAGCATGCAATCGAGGTGTCCAGACCTGCGGTCCACACTAGCCATCCGCATCCCAGAAGCGATGCAACTTCACAGTGTCGTGCCGGGACAAGCTGGAGAGGTTAGGAGATGTTCCCAAAAGAGGCTGGAAAAAGGAGGGTTGGGAGCGAAGGAAAGAAACAGAAAAAAGGGAGTAAGTACCAAAGCTGTCAAGGGAGATTGGAGGCGGAGGACACAGGGGGAAATCGTGGCGACGGGTGAATTGGGGAAGGGGATGCCTCAAGCAAGACTGGGGGACAGCACTCCTGGGCCCACCTGGAAGTTGGAAATGAGGTCAAGGGGGAGAGGGTGAAGACACTTGGAAGGGTCTCAGAAGGCTTCCAGCAGACAGATCTTGGAGGCTCCTGGTCCAGTCTTGCTTTGGGAGCCAGGCAACGCGGTGACTGCAATGGAGGAGGGGGGAAGCCCGGCTGCAGGGGAAAGATGCCCCATCCATGATGCAGGAACAAGGCCAGGCTGGGCCCGCTCCCCTCCTCTGAAGCAAGGCTGCTGGCCAAGGACAAGCATAAGGAGACAACATGTGGAGGGAAGGAGTGAGGGTGTGGGGATGCTGAACCGCGGAGGAAAGAGGAAGAGAAAAGGAATGGAGGAGATGGGCGAAACGGGGGAAGAGAAGACGTAGGAAGGGAGGAAGCAGAGAGGGCAACTAGGAGGAGGCAGCGAGATGGGGAAGCAAGGGCAAAGGTGGGGAGCAGACTCAAAGGATGGAATGAGAATCGAGGGAAGAGATGGGGGGTGAAAGAGAGAAAGATGGCTGGCTGGCGACTTTTCCCCCTGGGCAGCATCACCCTTCCTTGCGGGACCCTCCCTCTCAGGTGGGTTGCGGCAGGTGCTTCCACACAGCAGTTTATGGAGGGGTCGGTGCATGCAAAATTTGTTCAGACTCTTATCTGATGTCATCCTCATCAAATTCCCACCCCCTATTACCGTATTTTTCACTCCATAAGACGCACCTGACCATAAGACGCATCTGGTTTTTAGAGGAGGAAAGGGGGAAAGCCCCAGTTTTTTGAGGATCATCTCACAGTTGTGCAGCTTCTTTTGCAAAGGGGAAAAGCCCCGTTTTTTTAAGGATCAGCTCAAAGTTGTTGAGCTTACTTTGCAAAGGTAAAAAAATCCTGTTTTTATGGGGTTCAACTCACAGTTCTGCAGCTTCTTTAGGAAAGGAAAGGGAGCCATTTCTACAGTTTCCTGGCAGATAATCTAATCAGCCACTCACATGTCGCTGGGGAAACAAACAGCCTCCATCTGCAGAACATTCAACAATGGAGATGTGGGCAAGGGGCCGGGGCTGGAAAGGGAGCCAGCGATCGACCACACATTTGCTCCATAAGACGCACAGACATTTCCCCTTACTTTTTAGGAGGAAAAAAGTGTGTCTTGTGGAGCGAAAAATACGGTAGCTTCCAACTTAAAACGGATTTTCTATTTCCGCAGAAAATCCAATAAGTAAAAGTCAAAAGACGCTACAGCACCTTTGGAAATGGCAAATGGGAAGGTGCAGGGAGGGGGGACTATGGGAAAGGGTTTTTAAAAAAATTATATAATACTACGACATGTGGATCTTGCAATAAGACTGCAGGAATAAGCAGCACCCAAGTCCACAACAAACTGCTGTGCATTGAAGCACCCACAGCATCCTGTTTAAACGCTCTTTAAAAGGATGGCTGAGATGCAAATGTCACTTCCAGGCAAGATTCACCCTGATCTGTTGGCACAGAAGCTTGCCGGAAGGTCGGATGAAGTCAGCATTCATCCTAATTTGTTGGCAGGGAGCTTAAACGATGTTGTGCCTGGCAGTTGTTCGTTACCCCACATTTCCCCAGTGCAATTTGCCGGCAGGTTCCCTTATTGCAAAAAGTCCAGTTGAGGGGGGGGGGGGCAAGGAGGCTTGTTGTACAAGAGGCCCGGCTCAGCTTTAACAATGCAACGTGGATTTGCTAGTGCGGAACTGAATCCCACCCAAAACCAGCAACAGTCTGAAAGTGCCCCGAATCTCAAAGCTTCACCCCACAAGTCCCAGGCTTTGCAGGTGGAGAAGTGGAATCCATATCTCTTTCTGCTTCCTTTTATCAGAATCTGCCCTCCCCTCCCCTGTCCTTTACCAGTGGCAAGACAGACAGACCCGGGAGGAACAAGAAGTACCGTATTTTTTGCTCTATAAGACTCCCTTTTTCCCTCCTAAAAAGTAAGGGGAAATGTTGTGTGCGTCCTATGGAGCGAATGCAGGCTGCACAGCTATCCCAGAAGCCAGAACAGCAAGAGGGATTGCTGCTTTCATTGCGCAGCGATCCCTCTTGCTGTTCTGGCTTCTGAGATTCAGAATATATTTTTTCTTGTTTTCCTCCTCCAAAAACTAGGTGCGTCTTGTGGTCTGGTGCATCTTATAGAGCGAAAAATACGGTAACCCCCAGAGGTTATTCGCCTTTAGGCTGACCAATGCAGCAGGCCACTCAAATGCGGGGAATCAGGAGTGATTTGGGGACATCCCGACCCCCCCCCCCCGCCACCGTACCTTGACTGAGGAGCTGTAGGTTGCGGACTTCCTCGCGCACCTGCAGTTGCAGCACCTGTTGGAGGACTTCCTGCCGCTGAGACTCGTGGATTATCCCCATGCGCTGCAACTTCTCCGCATTCAGCCGCAGCAACGCCCGACCTGACGGGAAGAAAGCGGAACCGTGAGGAGGAGGAGGAGGGAGAAAGGGCCAGATAAGAGCTCTGCAGGGCGAGTGGGTGGGTGTTCTTCCTAACACCAGGCTTCTGTGCAGGGGGGGTTTATTTTTTGGGAGTAGGGAGCAATCCAGCCCAGCTCCCCCTTGTAGCCTGAAGTGGTGACAGCCCAGGCATAGACAGACCGTTCCACATACGGTGCGTTGAATCTTTCAACTTCCAAAAAGGGGGGGGCGCTAAAATGTTGTAACATGACCTGGGAACTCAATAGGTATTTTGGTTAAATCAATATTGTTTAGCTTTGCTCGGTAAGTAAAATGTGTGTAACGTGGCACGGAAATCATTAAAAATCATTGCCAAGTACCTGCAGCCATATTCTGTATTTTATAAAGCATTACCTGCCGTTTTCATAAGGTGAAATTGAAACGCTTTTGGTTTTCCAAAGACAGTTTCTGCGCTTCTCCATCTCACCAAGCTAAATGTCCAATCTCTAAAATGATGGCATATTTGAACTCTTCACCCCCCAAAATGTATTTTAAAGACCCCTCACTAAAGAAATTTGCAAAATGTAAGCTTCGCCCCTTCAAATGACATGCCCTATTGTTCCCAGAGCAGAGACATCACCTTGCCGACAAAGGTCCGTATAGTTAAAGCTATGGTTTTCCCAGTAGTGATGTATGGAAGTGAGAGCTGGACCATAAAGAAGGCTGATGGCCGAAGAATTGATGCTTTTGAATTATGGTGCTGGAAGAGACTCTTGAGAGTCCCATGGCCTCCAAGAAGATGAAACCTATCCATTCTGAAGGAAATCAGCCCTGAGTGCTCACTGGAAGGACAGATCCTGAAGCTGAGGCTCCAAGACTTTGGCCACCTCATGAAAAGAGAAGACTCCCTGGAAAAGACCCTGATGTTGGGAAAGATGGAGGGCAGAAGGAGAAGGGGACGACAGAGGACGAGATGGTCGGACAGTGTTCTCGAAGCTACCAGCATGAGTTTGGCCAAGTTGTGAGAGGCAGTGGAAGACAGGAGTGCCTGGTGTGCTCTGGTCCATGGGGTCATGAAGAGTCGGACACGACTAAATGACTAAACAACAACAACAACATTGTCCCCAGACTCAACCCAGAATTTTGTGGTGGTTTTTCTACAGCATAAAACAGGTCAACCTGGATGATAGGCAATTCATGTATCTGGGCGTTTCAGATGGCAGCTTGTCAGATACATGTGTGTGCCTATGTGTACATGAGGGGTTTTAACCCTTTCCTCCCCACCCTGTGGCCCTTTCAGAAATCCTTGCCCTCCAGAGTTCTTGCCTGGCGCATGAGAGAGACTGCTGTGACAGATCATTCATTTTGGGCTACAGCGGGGGGGGGGGGGCCGCAAAGGACTCAACTACCCCCTCCCCATGCCCCACAGTCCTGATCCCAATTCCCCCCCCCCAACTCACTGGTTGCTATTTAACAACAAGGAACAAAACCCCAAACCCTCAAACTGTGACCAGGGGGGTGTAGTGGTTCACGTGCTGGACCAGGACCTGGGTTCAAATCCCCGCTAAGCCGCAGAGTGCACCAGGTGACGTTGGGCCAGCCGCAGTCACTCTAACCCGCCTCGCAGGGCTGTTGTGGAGATAAAACGGGGAGGCGGAGGATCGCCTTGCGCAGCTCGGAGGAAAGGTGCGACGTAAGTGTAAAAAATAAAATGAAGCCTGTCGTAAAATGATGCTGTGCTGACCCAACCCTACAAATCATGCAGCTTGGAAGGTATTTCTTTCCTTTCTCTGTTTCTCCAATCTACCTCCTGCATCAAAACCCATTTTATTTCAAAGGCTCCTCTGTGAGCACTGGAGGAATGTTGGAACAGATTGGTGCATCCTCCCTAGAACGCAAGATTTTCCCATCAGCCCCCTCTCCTGCCATCCAGGCTTTGTGAGCGGAGGGATGTTATAACTCGCTCGGCCCACCTCTCCTGCGGGTACAATTGCTAATGCTTCCTTTATTTCCAACGCAAGGGCTTGAGCGAGCCGTTCCATTAGTGTTTCACCAAACCCTTCAAGGCACGCAAGGCTGAGGGAGCAGCCTTTGTGACTCCCAGGGAGAAAACACCACAACTTCTCTCCCTTTCTCTCCCCTTTCTTCCTCTCTGCCTCCCAAATCAGGACACAGATACGTTACCCTCTTCTAAGCAAAGGTTGGGGCGAGGGGAAACACAGGCAGTTTGATCTGTCTGCCTTTCTTTGGTTCCAAACAAACACACACCCCAGACAGTGTCTGCCCAGTAATTATTGGCTCGGGCTACTTTCTCTCTTGCTTGTAAAATATTAATCCAGCAACTTCGCATGCTTGTCTGCTTCATGTTCTCCTGCAAAGATCCTTTTGTTCTCCAGATCAAGCCGCCCTGGATCTACTATTTTCTGTCAGCCTGGAAAACCCAGAAAGGACGTCACGCTGAAAGGCTGCCGCAAGTACCCACACAAGGAGAAATTAATGCTGCCTGGCAGAACCGGCCCAAAACCTTTTGCCACCTGAGGCAAAGGACAACAAGATGGCTCCCCTACTCTACTTCCACGTTCAGAAGGTGACTGGGCCAAGAGCTGACTCAAACTTCCATGCTGGCAACAGGACAGTAGCATCCCTGAGGGCTGCTGGCTGGGGCCAGGCACTCCTACTTCTGCCCACCAACAGAAGGGAACAGTCAGTGAAGCAGTGCTGCTGCCACCCCTCAGCTTCTGCCGCCAAAAGCGGTTGCCTCTCTCTGCCCAATGGCTGCACCGGCTCTGTTGCTCACCTGTACATATGTGACAAAAGGAATGATCCTCTAGGCAACGGTGTGAAGATGCTAAGTTCTGAACAAAGAATCCAACAACCTTTAGACAGCGCCAAAGCCAGAGAAAATATGCACACCCCACCCCCCTGTCCTGAGCTTCCCATCGGCTACTCCCCGACTCATCCATCCACTGTTTGCCGAAGCATGCCAGACTGTAATATGGCCACTCTCCTAAAAACTTAGCGCCACAGCATTATATTATATTTTCTGAGAATCCTCCAGAAAAACAATCTCTCAAAGGACCTGTTGATGGCATTTTACCATTGTACTGTGGAGAGTGTATTAACTTATGGTCTCTGTATGTGGTTTGGGAGCTGCACGGCCAGGGAAAAAACAATGCTGTCCAGGGTTGTAAAGACTGCGGAGAGAATAACTGGGTGCACTCTTCCCACCTTGGATCAAATCTATGCTTCCAGGTGCCATAAGAAAGCTGCAGAGATAGCGCAGGACAGTGCGTACCCCGGAAGTGATCTCTTTCAGCTTCTGCCTTCTGGAAGAAGGTATAAAGACTAGGACTAGCTGCCTGAGAAACAGTTTCTACCCAAATGCACTTTTGGTTTTAAACTCATTGTAAGAAGAAGAAGAAGAGAAGAAGAGTTTGGATTTGATATCCCGCTTTATCACTACCCAAAGGAGTCTCAAAGCAGCTAACAATCTCCTTTCCCTTCTTCCCCCACAACAAACACTCTGTGAGGTGTGTTGGGCTGAGAGACTTCAGAGAAGTGTGACTTGCCCAAGGTCACCCAGCAGCTGCATGTGGAGGAGCGGGGAAGCGAACCCGGTTCACCAGATTACGAGTCCACCGCTCTAACCATTACACCACACTGGCTCGCCAGGAGGGAGGGAAGGAAAGAGGGACAGAGGCTAGTGTTACCCGCGGCACCCCGGCCACCACTCAAGGCACTCCAAAGTGCCATGGCACACTGGTTGAAAACTGCTGTGTGTGTAGTTCCTTGTGAGCCTTGCTAAAATCTGCATTTTGCAGGTTGAAAGACCTACATTGGCTCCCAGTACGTTTCCGAGCACAATTCAAAGTGTTGGTGTTGACCTTTAAAGCCCTAAACAGCCTCAGCCCAGTAGACCTGAAGGAGCGTCTCCACCCCCAGCGTTGTGCCCAGACACTGAGGTCCAGTTCTGAGGGCCTTCTGGCGGTTCCCTCACTGCGAGAAGCAAAGCTACAGGGAACCAGGCAGAGGGCCTTCTCAGTAGTGGCGCCCGCCCTGTGGAATGCCCTCCCACCAGGTGTCAAAGAGATAAAACAACTACCTGACATTTAGAAGACATCTGAAGGCAGCCCTGTTCAGGGAAGTTTTTAATGTATGACATTTTAATGTATTTTTTTGTGGGAAGCCGCCCAGAGTGGCTGGGGAAGCCCAGCCAGATGGGCGGGATACAAATAATAAATTATTATTATAATATTATTATTATTATTTGCCACTTTGCCGTGATATTTCGTCTTGCTTTATTCCAGGCTTCCTCAACCTCGGCCCTCCAGATGTTCTGAGACTACAATTCCCATCATCCCTGACCACTGGTCCTGCTAGCTAGGTATCATGGGAGTTGTAGGCCAAAAACATCTGGAGGGCCGAGGTTGAGGAAGCCTGCTTTATTCCAAACTTCCCCTCCTTGTCAACGAATGGTTGTTACAATCTTGTGCCTCAGCGCTTTTTCTGCTGTTGTCATCCTGACAACGAAGCCCAACTGCCGTGCGTTACAGAGCACCCCTTTCTTCCAGGGAGCCTCCTCTTTTGGGGAAACCCAGAGAGGCTCGGTTACCTGTGATGGCGTGATGGGAAAAGGCCTCCACGTAGATGAGATAATTGTGCGGGCAGTGCTTTTTGAGCCACTTGCACACATCCTGCTGCGTCCAAAGCACCACCGGCTTGGTCAGGCTCCCGAGCGTCGGGCTGGTGTGGTAGATGCCATAGTGATCGTAGGTCCGGACCTATGGGGTTGAGGAAGAGGGGGAAGGGATGAGAAGCATTAGTGAGTCCCCCGCAGGGTGTCACAACTCAGTGGTGCCTGGGACCCTCAGCATCCCAAACAAGATCTTCTAAGCTGCCGCACAAATGATGGTTCCTGGCAGCGGCCAGGAAAACTGCAGCAGGGATAATATTATGAGTTTGGGGGCTGGTCAGTCTGGATGAAACCCCGTGCCCCTCCCCAGACCTGCAATCCTGTATCTGTGAAGGTAGAATATGTAAAGTTAAAGCCTGGATGGTTAAGGTGACTACGGGGTGTGGCACTCATCTCGCTTTCAGGCCGAGGGAGCCGGCATTTGTCTTCAGACAGCTTTCTGGGTCATGTGGCTGCCAGCAGGACTAAACCACTTTTGGAGCAATGGGACACCATGACGAAAGCCAGAGCGCACAAAAACACGGTTTACCTTCCCGCCGCAGTGGTACCTATTTATCTACTCGCACTGGTGTGCTTTCAGACTGCTAGGTTGGAAGGAGCAGGGACCAAGCAACAGGAGCTCACCCCGTCACGGGGATTTGAACTGCTGACCTTCTGATTGGCAAGCCCAAGAGGCTCAGTGGTTTACACAGGTAGAATGTGTAAGAGGAAGCTCCCCAATGCAGTTGTAACTTAATTTTCACTCTAAATTTCGACTCTAGGTGGATGCAGCATCACTCGGATCCTGTGTCCAATGGCTTTGGCAGGTAAGGTGGAGCAGAACTTTGCTCGTACCATGTTGCTGCTTCCCCCAGATTACTTTGGTTCTCTTGGGTTTGTCACCAGGAGTTACAGTCTGCGCGAGCAGCGAAACCCAGAAGTAACCCGTTCTGTTACTTCTGGGTCACCGCAGGACGCAACCTGAAAAGACGTAACCTGAACCGAACGTAACAAGAAGTATGACTGTACTTGTATTTAAGAAGATTCAGGCCATAGGCGTATTTGGCCCCCAAGCAGCCAGCTGCTGACCACTGGGGCCACTGACCTGCCCTCAAACCCTGAGCCAGCCATTTCAGAGCCGCTGTTCCCTTTCCACAATCCCACACGGCAGCCCTCTGTGCTTTTCCGAATGCTTCCCCTCCCTGCCATTTCACTATTATGCAACTGGTACCACCTCGCTGCTCAGGCTGGGCTGTCACTTGGCATCTTCTTCCACCTCAGAGCAAAGTGTCTGTGGCATCACTGGGTAAAACCATCCCAGGCGTCTGCAACTCGGCTACTTAAGAATCCAATTACGGGAAATGCTCAAGGCTGCAATGCGCCAGCCGTCTCCCCACCCTCTCCGGTACCAGTTTCCACTTTTCTCCTCCGGGTTTTTATTCTGTCACGGGCTCTGTTCATCATGGAAAGGGGGTTCTTCACCTTAGATATATATATTTCATTGTCTCTTCCTTGGTCGTCGGATATCAAAATACTGCCTGCAACAAGAGGATGTAGTAGCAGGGATTAAGAAAATGCTGTGGGCGGCAGGAAATGTGCGCCTCACAGAAGAGATACGGACCATGTTCAGGCCCTACTCCAAAAATGGGCAAAACACCTACAGCTCCCATAGAAGAAATTCAAAGACTATTTAGCTAATTGGACGCAGGTGGCGCTGTGTGTAAAACCTTAGCGCCTAGGACTTGCCAATCGTCAGGTCGGCGGTTCGAATCCCCGCGGCGGGGTGCGCTCCCGTCATTCGGTCCCTGCTCCTGCCAACCTAGCAGTTCGAAAGCACCTCTGGGTGCAAGTAGATAAATAGGGACCGCTTACTAGCGGGAAGGTAAATGGCGTTTCCGTGTGCTGCACTGGCTCACCAGATGCAGCTTGTCACGCTGGCCACGTGACCCGGAAGTGTCTGCGGACAGCGATGGCCCCCGGCCTCTTAAGTGAGATGGGCGCACAACCGTAGAGTCGGACACGACTGGCCCGTACAGGCAGGGGTACCTTTACCTTTATTTAGCTAAATATGTTAAGATAATTTAAATAGAATTACTTGCGAGTATCAGATAGATATTAGGGACGTGGGTGGCGCTGTGGGTTAAACCACAGAGCCTAGGACTTGCCGATCAGAAGGTTGGCGGTTCCCGTTGCTCGGTCCCTGCTCCTGCCAACCTAGCAGTTCGAAAGCGCGTCATACTGCAAGTAGATAAATAGGTACCACTCCGGCGGAAAGGTAAACGCCATTTCCGTGCGCTGCTCTGGTTCGCCAGAAGCGGCTTAGTCATGCTGGCCACATGACCCGGAAGCTGTACGCCGGCTCCCTCCGCCAGTAAAGCGAGATGAGCGCCGCAACCCCAGAGTCGGCCACGACTGGACCTAATGGTCAGGGGTCCCTTTACCTATCAGATAGACCTAGGATTTAAATATGTGATGTTTTAGAATGCTATGTTGTTAAAATGAAAAGAAAGAAAGATGTTAATCAACCAAGCAAATTCTACGTAAAAATAGATTTGGAAAACTGTTACAGTGATTTCGATGGAAACTCAGCCAGGGGGACTCGAGGAAGTCACCCAACAATGTTAACAAAAGTGGAATTATTACGGTTAGGATAAATGTTTGTTTGTTTGTTCTTTAATGTTTTCTTTTCATGTCTGTGGATTTATGTGTCATAAATTTGGAAAACTAATTTTAAAAATTTGGGGGGGGAAACCCCACCTACAGCTCCCCAAACAAAAACAAAAGCAAAATCTGGATTCTCCCCCACCAAAAAAATAAAAAATCAGGGAATTCTCTCCCAAGGAAAAAAACAAACAACACCCCTCATTTTCTTTTCTTTTTTAAACTAGGAAGAGTAGGAGCCCTTGGAGGAGGTCATGGAAGGGGAAGAAAATCGCCTGATATTGAGTCAGATTCATTGGTCCATTTGGTTCAGTATTGCCAACACGGAGAGCAGTCTGTAATCCGAGGTACCACTGTATTGGATGGTTTCTGCTGAGGATGTTAGCCTTCAAAGCTTCACATTTTCATAAACAGTGGAAATACAGTGGTACCTCAGTTTACAAACTTAATCCATTCCAGAAATCTGTTCTTAAACTGAAACCGTTCTTAAACTGAGGTGCGCTTTCCCTAATGAGGCCGCCGGTGCCCTTCCACCATTCGGATTCTGTTCTTAGACTGAGGTAAAGTTCACAAACCAGGACACTACTTCCGGTTTTGCGGAGTTCGTAAACTGAATGATTCGTAAACAGGACTGTTCTTAAACCGAGGTACCACTGTATTGTATCCCCCCCCCCTCTTTAGCCTTGTTTTCAGATTATAAGGCGAGCCTCTAGGAATGGGCGAGATACAAATCTAACTCAACCGACCATCCTGAATTCATTCCAATAGCACACGTGGGGCTTTCAGACCGCAGAATTTAGGGAATGCCCCCCACATAGTCCCATCTACCCCTCCCCCTGCTCCGTTTGGATAATTGCAGAACAGCATCCCAGCGATCGCAGAGGCCGCCGTGCTGGTTTTAATCTTCTTGGCAGACAAAAGCCACAGCTTGTTAATATGAGGCAACGTTTAGGATGCGTTAAGCATCACGTTCCGGATGATTTGGAAATCTGGAAAATGAAGAGCTATTAAGAGCTGGCTTCAGTGTGGCATTGACAGCTGAACAGCAGCCAACTATGGCCGTTGGAGTCCCATGCCTAACCCTCCCCTTTTCCTTTTTCAGCAACAAGCTGTTCAGGGACATCGGGCTCAAGGGAAGGACTTGTGAATAACTGCCCAGCACAGCAGCCTTCGATCAGGATCTGCCTTTAATCCCAACCTGCAACAGGACGCTGACTTGCTTTCCGTTCTCTCCCATTTTTCTCCTTCCCCATTTCTTTTACCACGCTCCAGATTTATTCACTTTCTAAAATGCATTATTCTAAATTGGATTTCAAATGGAGCTACTTGGATCTCCTATTTAATTTTTAGTAGTTTTTTGAGGGCCACCCTTGGAGGCTATTTCAGAGGGAAGGTTGCAATATCAGTTTAAATGGGGTTGCCATATTCCCAAAAGTGGGTCAAAGTTGCTGAGCAATAATAATAATAATAATAATAATAATAATAATAATAATAATATATTATTTATACCCTGCACATCTGGCTGGGTTTCCCCAGCCACTCTGGGCGGCTTCCAACAAAATATTTAAATACAATAGTCCTTCAGATATTAAAAGCTTCCCTAAACAGGGCTGCCTGTTTAGACGTCTTCTAAATGTCAGGTAGTTGTTTATCTCTTTGACATCTGGTGGGAGGGCGTTCCACAGGACGTGTGCCACCACTGAGGAGGCCCTCTGCCTGGTTCCCTGTAGCTTTGCTTCTCGCAGTGAGGGAACCGCCAGAAGGTCCTCAGAGCTAGACCTCAGTGTCCGGGTTGACCGATGGGGGTGGAGACACTTCTTCAGGTATTAGAAAGAGTATTGAAAATGGGAGTTGGGTCTTACTGCCCCAATAGAGTTGTGAAAACAAATCACCACCACCACCATCGAAGGTGGCAAAAGAGTAGCAATGGAAGCTCGTGTAAGGAGCAGCAGAGAGAGAGGACAAAGGCATTCAGAGAAGGGGTGATAAATGAAAAACAGATCTCTCAGGGCGACTCTGTGGACCTGGAAACCAGAAGCCAAGCAGAAATAGGAAGTATCAGGGCCCAGGCAGCGCTCAGAAGGTTGATGGCGCTTGACATGCATTGCACCACAGCCAACTTCCCCGTGTGTGAACATTGGCTAATTAAGCACACCCAATTAAGGAGCCGCCGCAATTAGCACAACAGGCATGTCAAGACCTGCTGCCCTGCTTAATGGCTTGTCCCTCAGAGATGCCAAAAGCCAGGCAAGCGGAGATTGAGGCCAATTCCCTGCCCGATTGACCACGGGGCTGATTGGCCACGGGGTCAACCCAATAATTCCTAAAGATCTGCGCAAGGGCTTCTGTCAGGCCTGGCGCAATCTTGCAGGGAGCCAGCAGCTTTTGCCAGTTGTGTTGTCAAGATTGCAACAAGGCTGGAAAACGCATCTGCCCGTTCTTGCTCTGCAAAGGCAATCAGACGCCAGTCTTGCAAACTCTGAGGTGGAAACTATTTTGGGGAGCTTGGTCAAGGAGGCAGGAAGACGCCATAGCTTGCCTTCTAGGGCGCTGGTGCTCCTCTGAGACTAAACTGGTCTGCAGCCACATCCACTCCATCCATACATTATTTTGTGTGTGTGTTGTGTGTATGTGTGTGGGGGGTTATTAAAGATTTTGTTGATTTACAAAATAATTTTATAATTTCCCCCGTGTAACATTTTTACAAATCATTTTCAATTGTTGAGCCATTAGGAAGAATAGGGGGAAAGAGGTGGGGGGGGGGAAGATGAGTGGGGTCGGGTGGCGATGTTTCTATTTTACTTAATATATGTGGGATTTTGCGACAGAGTTCCTTGTGCAGGTTCTCTGCTGTTCGCTTGTGTTCCTTAGGTGGTGAGAGAGGTTGGGGTTGGCCTAGGGTGTGGCTGTTCATTTGTGGTTGGCTGTGGTGGTCTTTGTTTTCATGTGTGAGTAGGGTGGGTGGGTGTTTTGGATCAGGTTAGCCATACTGATTTGTATGCTATTGGTGGATTTTTGTCATTGTCTTGTTGGGCTGTGTATGTGATAAAGGGGAGCCATACCAGGGTGAAGGCGTCTTCTTCTATTTGTCCCCGTGTCAGTTTCAGTTTATTGGTTAATTTTTCTAGTCAGGCTGTTTCCCATACTATTTGGTACCAATGGTCCATGCTTACTCCTGACAGGTCTCTCCAGTGTCTGGCTATGATGCTTCTGGCTGCTGAAAGTAGGTGGGTTATGAGTTCTTTGTGGTGTAAGTGGGCATTATTGTCTTGGAAGATGTTTGCTAGGGCCAATTCTGGGGTGGTTTCTAACACTTGCTTGGTTATTTTACGTATTTCTCGTATGGTTGTTGTCCAGAATAGTTGGATTTTGGGGCGCTCCCACCACACGTGGAGGCATGTGCCTGTGGAGGTGCACCCTCTCCAGCATTTTGGAGATACCTACAGGTGGTACCTAACACCAAGAAAACTAGCGCTAATACGCCCAGGAACCTCCATCCATACATTTAAAGCACACTGCTTCTCCTGGGAACTTGTTGAGGGAACTGTAGCTCTGTCAGCAGTAAGCTACAGTTCCCATGATCCTGGAGGGGGGAGCCTTGTGCTTTAAATGTGCAGTGTGGATGTGGCCTACCGGAGGACTTGCTTCTCTATCCGTGCATTCTTAACTCAAGCAATACATTCGCCAGTAAGCAGATTATCATCATAACGCAGGCCATGGGCTCAGCACAGCCTCAGGAGAGAAGCCAGGCTGCTCCTTCCGCATCCTTATGGCGCTTAGTAAGAGAACAGCGGTTCAGCATGCATTTAGGGCTGTTTACCGTTACTGCTTTTTAAGCTTATGAGCTGTTTGTCATCTGAAGGTCTCCAAGTGGCTCAACAGCAATCTATATCTATATCTATATCTATATCTATATCTATATCTATATCATCTATATCTATATCTATCTATATCATCTATAGACATATATGTAATACCGTACGGGAAGGGGGGGGGGAACGGTCTGGGGTCATTCCATGCATCAATATAGCGTTTAACATTCTGCATCCCAGCGGATTGGGATACCATTGATGCTAACCCTTAGGATCTTAATATTCTCAACAGGTACAGATATTTATATTTCCCTAAAAATCTGAATACAAGTTTAACAAGTGTCAGGTTAGCTCAGTGACAACCACGTAAGTGCTTCTATTATTGACACTACCCCTTAGGACAGGCATGTCCAAAGTCTGTCTCGGCTGCCTTATCCAGCTTGTGGGTCAGTTTAATTCGGCCACTCAATTTAATTCCTGGAGTAAAATCCTTAAAAAAGCTCAACAACTTCACTCCTAAGGTTAACAACTTTGGTTGGCCCTTCACTTCATCAAATCTGGCCCTCTTTGAAAAATGTTTGGACACCACTGCGCTTAGGATCTTAATATTCTCTACAGGTATGGAGTGGGTGTGTTTTTGGGTTGTTGTTTTTATTTTGATTATATATATATATTGTGGTTTTCATGTTGATCTTTTGTGTGAACTGCCCTGAGACCTCTGGGTATAGGGCGGTATATAAATTCAATTAATAATAATAATAATAATAATAATAGTAACCCTTTCCCCTCTAACAACACTCTCCTTTTAAAAGGCTTCTCTGAACTTCCTTGCTGCCCATGATCCTTTGTGACATCACATGGACACTGGCACACAAACACTCTGCACATGCTCCAAAGGCAAGCACCAGCATGGCACAGCAATTTGAGCGTTCAATGTGTACATCCCCCATGACCCTTTCGGTTACCCTCATCTGCCCCCTTGCCAGTTTCCGCTCATGTTTGTTTGTTTGTTTGAGTCAGGGAATATTTGGGGAGGGAAAGAAACCCCTTGGCTTGGTCCCACCTTCAGAGTCTCTAAGCGAATCTGATCTTTTTCTTATTTTTAAGCATGCAAAGCAGGCTTTCGAATGTGTAGCACAGAGCACATGTGTGCCTTTAATTCCCAGAGAGAAAAGAGGAAATTGGTCCAGGAAATCTGCGCCCAAGAGTGACGGCATCCTCCCTGGAAAAAAAGACGCTGAGCCCACAGCAACCTTTATCCAAATAACCCTCCTTACTTCTGAGTAATAGGTACCCAGGGCAACTAGCAATTTTCCCCAGACCAAAGCAAACTGCGCATTAATCTTGACGCTAACTCTCTTTCTTGCAAATTGGCAAACGGTCTGAATTTGCCACTCTCATCTCGCTCCCTTCTCCACAACCCAAATTGGCATACATTGCCTCAAACGTGACCCATAAATGGAACAGATGCAGAGACTGGCACCTGGAGGCAATTTTTCAGCTGGTTTAAAAGGAAGCTTTTTTCTTTTTCTTTTTCCCCCGTATTTTCCTTCCAGGCCGAAGGCAGCCAGTTCTGCATTTAAGCCATTCGTCGTCGTCCCCCACCCAACTCCCCGGCTTCAGCACCCCTCCCGCAAAAGGCGGAACTGAGATTCAAAGAAGGATGTTAGGGAGGAAAAGCTCTGTTTCCGAGAAGGAAAGGAACAAAGGAGCTGGTTTTTGGCAGGTATTTCTGGGGCTTAATTCTGACTGAAAGGCCACCTCCGTAATCCCAAAAGCAGGAGGCTGGTCTTGGCTTCCTTTGGGCCGCTGCAGATGTGCCAAAACGGCTTCAAAGAATCTGTGCCACACCCTTAAAGCATATGGCTTTCCTCAAAGAACTGTAGTTTCTTAAGGGCCCTGGAAATGGTAGTTGTGCGGGAGGAAGTAAACTACAGTTCCCAAAATTCTTGGGGGGAGGGATGGTGCGTGTTACAGACCACCCCAATCTCTGAGCAGTGAGAGATTCCAGAGGTTCTCTTATTTAGGGTACAGTTTCTTTGGAATGAAGGTCAGCGGAGAGCGCAATGTCTTTAGGACAGATGGTTTTAGTTACCGTATGTTCTGGCGTATAAGATGACTTTTGAACCCCGGAAAATCTTCTCCAAAGTCGGAAAATCTTCTCCAAAGTCGGAGTCATCTTATACGCCGGTTATAGTTGGCAGGAGGGAGGAGCTGCACTCCAGTGGGCGGGGCCAGAGGCAAAAGTGGGCGGGGCAACGGTCGTGAATTCTGCCACTGGCTAGCTTGTACGCATGCGCCCACACCCCTCTGTATCTTGCAGCCAAGCAACCAGGGAGTTGCAATCTGGTTTCCAGAGCATTGCCTACCCAGGCAGAAACACGCACGGTGATGGGTGCTGCAGAGAGGCCCGGGGGCCTGCATGCAGCCCCCGGACCCTTGTCAGCGCAGGCGCACGGCCGGTTTCGCTGCATGTCGGAGAACAAGCACCAGCGGGTCTTTGGTTCCTGCCAAGGGACGGATTCCAGCGACATTTGCAGACTTCCTGCCCACCATCATACCTGGGAGCCTTCCGTTCCTGGCTGCTGTAGGAGTTTGACGGTCCTCCCTCCCGCCGACCGCTGGCTTCGCCCATCGTGCCAGGTCAGGCTGCTGCCGGAGTTCCTCTGCAGGCGGTAATTGAGGTTCTCGGCCGACACGGTGTGTTCTAGAAGGTTCTGGCAGAAGCTGAAGTGAGCAGCAGCGGCTGTCGGGGAGAGAAGGGTGAGAACATAAAACCAACTGAGGCAATGAGGCAGTAATTCGCTCCCAATTAAACGTTCCTCCCCTACACAAACACACCTGTCCCCTCAAGATCAAATCATATGCAGAGTGTCGGACTAGGGACAGGGTTCGAATTCCGCACTCGGCCGTGAACCTCACTGGGCAACCATGGGCCAGTCACTGCCTCTCAGCCTAACCTACCTCACAGGGTTGTTGCGGGGATTAAATGGGGAGCGGCGAACCTTGAGACCCTCGGAGAAAATAGTGGGATATAAACGCAACCATAAGCAAACAAGCACACCAATAAATGAAATTTTTAAAAATACCACCCTTGTTCGTTAAGAGCTTTGCAGAGCTACGCTGTTCCCTCACCCTTCATCTTCACAACACACCTGTGAGGTAGGCTCAGGCAGAGCGACAGGGCCTGGTGCGAGCTACCATAGCGCTTTTTGTTGAATGGTCTCTTTAAATCTGAAGGTTCATGATTGTTCCACAAGACGTGTATTTCTTTAAAGGCCAGAGCAAATAACGTGACCTGGTTTTGCAGCTGTGAAGCAGTATAGAAGGTGCTGTTAAGTTGTGGTAATTAAACTGTTGGGTATGGTATATAAAGAGCAGCATGTAGTTCTCTCAGTACCCTGGTGGATGGGTCACACTTATTGATATAATGTAATTTAGCGTAAAAGGAGTTTTTGTTATTAAAACCTAGCAAAAGTTATTTTGCGTTTCTTGAATGTGTGGTCTCTCCAGCACGCTTTCTGCAGCGCAACTATTCTGCAAATAGCCAACACTTTTAACCGTCACAGCTTCCTCCCCACTTGGAGCTATAGTTTGCAAAGGGTTCTGAGACTAGTTAGAGCTACAACTGTTAAGTTGTGGGTGAACATATCAGACGCCACAGCGATTCTTCAGACAGCTCTTGTTTATTCACAGACCCAGAACAGAACTGAACTGAAGGCTTCAGCCAACCTGCTTATACAGAGCTCAACTACAAAGCAACAGTAACAACTTTCTGTAACTATCCAATCACTGAACGTCGCTTTCAATTCCTTATTTGCATATGTGGACCCGAGTGAAAACTATCTACAGTATCCCCCTGCTGGCCAAGGCAGAGAACTTCAGTACATAACAACAACTCCCAGAGTGGCTCAACCATCGATCCCGTTTCCCAGGGAACCTTATGAGAACGGTTCCCTCAGACCAGACCCGGCGTGCTTGGTCACTGACAGAGGCCCTGCTCCAGGCACCGCCTTCTCTCAGAGGCTTGGAGAGAGGCGATGCAAACAGCACCTTTTTGGTTAAGGCATCCAGATTTTAGAATTCTCTGCCTCGGGAGTCTCAGTTGACTTCCTCATTGGAAAATTGCAGAAAGCAGATCAGAAGGATCTTCCATCTCCTTGTATGCAGCTGTTGGTAGAGCACAAGACTCTTTATCTCGGGGTTGTGGATTGGGCCAAAGATTCCTGCATTGCAGGGGGTTGGAATAGATAACCCCCTGGGGTCCCTTTTATGACCTACGGTCAGTTCTGTGTGTCTATTCCTCTTGGCTTTTTGGGGGTGGCTTTTTTGGCTGCTCTTCGGCCTTGTTATTATTGCTGGCAGCTTCTTTCGTTTTAAAACTGTTTCGTTGTCAAACGTCCTTACCGCGAGCCGCCCTGGGGTTCCCACCGAGCTGGAAGGTATATTAAGCACCATATTTTTCGCTCTATAACACGCACTCGACCATAACACGCACGTAGTTTTTAGAGGAGGAAAATCCGTAGGCATGCCACCCGTAGGCATTCCCTCCATAACACACACAGACATTTCCCCTTACTTTCTACGAGGAAAAAAGTGAGTGTTATGGTGCAAAAAATACGGTATTTCCCTAACCCAAGTCAAACGACACGGATTCAGGCTGCAGCCCAAGCCCGTGCCTATTTACTCAAACGCGCAATCCGCTGAACTCGGGACACATCTGCTCCCAGGCGTACATCGTGTTGTTTCATTATATACATATAGTCTTTGCGGTCGGGCTGGAGCAGAGAGGGCTGAATCAAATGCTGCGGTTAGCCTAGCCACAGCGCTCTCTGATCTCCGCTCGGCTGGACTGCCAATTCCCCTCCAGCAATCTAAATGCAATGCAATTAAACGTTATGTCCCAGCAATTAAAAGCTTTATTGAAGGGGAGTGCAAACAGGCAGCTGGGTGGGGCTGTTTGAGAAAAAAGGCCAACTCAAGGGGATGAGCTGTGCTATTATTTGGACGGCGGGGTTGCTGGAACAGAAACTGCAAGTCTGGAACCAGAGCCGGGTCAGTGGTTTCTGCCTCCCAGGACCCTGTGCTTGGTGTGTAGCAAATAATACTTTGCATCAGTGTTATTAGGGATGGAGGAGAAACGTATGCGGAATGTATTTTTAAAGTCCGCGGCCTAATTGGAACTTCGATGGACATAGGAACACAGCTGCTGATCCACACCAGGGGTGCCAACCTGAATAAAATATTTGGGGAGGGCATGTAAGCCCTGCCCCACATAATGGCAATGCCCATCAACTTTGGGGGGGGGGGGCAGCCCCTTCAAATATTTTATGGGGTGGGGCAAAGGGACCTTGGTCCCTAGGAGTTGGCTCCTATGCTTCTCTGATTATGGCGATGCTGTTTTGGCTAAAAAAAATGCATACAAAAATTTGCACTTTAGCAGGAAAATGCATTGAAAAAGCATACGTATGTTTTAGAGGGAGAATGCACACAAAAATGGTTCTTTGGGGGGGGGACGTCTGTGCAATTACTCTAATATAGTTTAGCCTAAAGTACTAGAACTAAGACTTTGCATATTCTCCTGGGATGAATGAGATGGGGTGACTTGTTACCGCTGGCTATTCTGGAGGTCAGCAGAGCTAAAAATGGGAACCATTATCTCAAAAGGAATCTCACCTCTGGTATGAATATGATTAGCTGGTTTTTGGGAAGCCAGAATATCTCAGCCTCCACCTCCCAGACCTACAATACAGTATAGGGGGTAACTAATAATTCTTCCCCACCCCCCATTATATTTTATTATTTCACCTATACATTCCAATACATAATAATCTATTTACAGTGGTGCCCCGCAAGACGAATGCCTCGCAAGACGGAAAACCCGCTAGACGAAAGGGTTTTCCGTTTTGGAGGTGCTTCGCAGGATGAATTTGCTATGGGCTTGCTTCGCAAGACGAAAATGTCTTGCGATTCCTGGGTTTTTTTTCCCCTCCCCCCTTTTTCCTAAGCCCCTAAGCTGCTTAACAGCTGTTCGCTAAGCCGCTTAACAGCTGATCTAAGCCGCTTATCAGCTGATCTAAGCCGCTAATAGCCTTTTAGCAGCTAATCCGCTAATCCCTTAAACCTTTAATAGCCGCTAATAGCCTTTTAGCAGCTAATCCACTAATCCCTTAAGCCTTTAATAGCCGCTAATAGCTGCTAAACCGCTAATAGCGCTAATCCGCTAATGGGCTTGCTTTGCAAGACGAAAAAAACCGCAAGACGAAGAGACTCACGGAATGGATTCTTTTCGTCTTGCGAGGCACCACTGTATTTTGTTTTGTCGACTTCCCATCCCACTTTCCACTGTGTTTTTATTTCCCCTCCTTGCTGCACCCTCTCCTATGCCATAACAATAATCAGGGCTTTTTTCCCAGCCGAAACTCGCCAGAACTCGGTTCTGGCACCTCTCAGGTGGGTACCATTGCAGCACTAACAACCAGGCGATGTGTCACAAGCAAATGATGGTTTGGCATGGATTGTTGCTTACAGGCGATCCTGGGCCTTGCATGCAGACTACCTGTAAGCAACAATCCATGCCAAACCATCATTTGCTTGCGACACATCGCCCTAGTTGTTAGTGCTGCTGCTGCTGCTGTTGTTACTACTTGGCATGGAAATCTCTGCTTTACAGTAACCTCCTAAAGGTATCATTATTCTCCCATTAAAAGAAAAGACGATTATAATGGCAATGGCTTTTCCTGTAATTTATATACACTGGTACCTTAACTCTGACTTTAATACATATTTCCCTTAATGGTTTGACTTCCCACCTTTACCTCCATAACGGTTTTATTCCCAGCCTTTTCCTGCTGCATTATGCAGTGTATTTATATCTCGTATAAATATTTCCTCTATTTCAATTGCTAAGGCAGCAACACCTTTGAAGGTGCGTCAAACGGGGAAAAGTAAAACCTTAAAATAAAAATATTAATAACCGAGAGAGAGAAAACAACACTTAGTTTTTCCTCAATCTTATTCCCAACACTTGTCTTTACCACAGTGGTGTGAAAAGACACCAGGAGCAAAAATCACAGCATCATTTGGGACTTTCTATTTCTGCTCTCTGTCAGTCCAGATAGTCACCCAAATGTTGGTTTAAATGTCATCTTATTTTTAAACAGACACACATTTCCTTTTCTTCTGACAAAGCCCCAAACTGGTGATGCTGATTCACTCCGAGGCAATTAAACCATGAGGCCGGCGGCAACTGTGCACTCCAGACACTTTCCACAGGGAGGAAGATGCGCTCCACAGCCAGATTTCGCACCGGAGGCGGACAAATGATTCACCACACAATCACCCTAGATTTATGCCAGGAATTGGCTGTGGCGGGTCCCTCCACTCAGATGTCTGCTGCGCTGACCTCAATGCAGAAAGCCGCGCATCATTTCGCGCCAGCCGAAAACACAATAGAGAAACAGGAGACCCTGAGGTCTTCCGCTTTCCAAAATATAATTTACTTCCAGTCGTAGGACTCTATCTGCCTTACACAGAGTCAGAGTGTGGGTCCATGTGGCCCTGTGAAGGCTACTTAGGAGGACGAGGAATTTTACACATCGCTTGGGAAGACAGGCGAACTAATGACAGTGTACTGGAAGAAGCAAAGATCACCAGTCTCGAAGCAATGATTCTTCAACATCAACTTTGTTGGACTGGTCATGTTGGGCAGATGCCTGATTACTGTCTTCCAAAGCAACTACAGTGGTACCTTGGGTTACATATGCTTCAGGTTACAGACTCCACTAACCCAGAAATAGTACCTCGGGTTAAGAACTTTGCTTCAGGATGAGAACAGAAATCATGTGGTGGTGGCGCAGTGGCAGCGGGAGGCCCCATTAGCTAAAGTGGTGCTTCAGGTTAAGAACAGTTTCAGGTTAAGAACAGACCTCCGGAACAAATAAAGTACTTAACCCGAGGTACCACTGTACTCTGTTCCGAATGTAAAAATGGAAAGCGTAATGCTGGTGGTCAACGAATGAGGTTTAAAGACTGTTTCAAGGCAAATCTTAAAAAATGTAGTACAAACACCAACAATTAGGAAACACTGACCTGCGAGTGCTCCAGTTAGAGAACAGCCTTTACCAAAGGTGTCGTGGGTTTTGAAGACGCTCGAACTCAGGACGCAAGGGAGAAACGTGCTAAGAGGAAGGCACGCTTGGCAAACCCTCACCATGATCAACTCCCAGCCAGAAACCTATGTCCCCATTGTGGAAGAACGTGTGGATCCAGAATTGGCCTCCACAGTCACTTATGGACTCACTGTTAAAACCATGTTTATGGAAGACAATCTTGCTCAGCTATGAGTGATCACCAAAGAAGAAGAAGAAGAAGAAGAAGAAGAAGACGACTTAGGAGGACGTAAGAAGTTTCTCACTGGGCTGTATCAAAAGCCCAGCTATTTCAGCATATACACTCCTGGGTCAGAACTGGGGGCAGCTGAACAGGAGAGACACCTTGGGTTCATTGCAAATCGCTCCAAGAAGATGTTGATCTAGTGTGTGGACAATATAGTTGCTACATGGGATATGTCTATATATTCCCCAATGGTATTTTCAAAAATTATGAAAATCTGCTTGGGATAGGTCTCCACCTTCAATTAAACCTGGGATGTTCTGCAGATGTTCTACTACAGAGCTAAGGCCCTTCCCTTGGGAGACACTCCCCAAACACAGGTCAGTGGTGGGTCCTCTGCAGAGCTGTGGACCTTGGCATGTGCCTGGTCATCTTGACCCTTGACGCTGGTCCAAGGCTGCAGCACTTTTGGGAAGGTGGTGCATTTACAAACACACATCAAAACATGTAAGTGGTGCATTTACCATGTGGACATATTGTAGGTCTTTGATGCTCTGAAAGAGAGCGCATGGAAGAGTCTCTCAAATACCATCCGCAGAGAATCTCCCTTAGATCAGACTCTTCCACCTGTGTTAACAATCAGAAAATCAAAACCCGCCACGATCAAGGAAGGGTGTGTGTGTCAATGAGGAAACTCCCTTGCACGAGACTCGCGCGCCTGTCTCCCTGGATAAAAAAGCATCCGGCTTTGTCTAAGCTGCCGTTGATCCTGGCAAGCGAAGACGAGCAGCGAGCACTACAATAAACAGGCAGATCAGAGAGCTGAGGAATGGAGGCTCCTGTGTAAGTCTGCCTCGTATGTTCCAGGAATGAAAGTGTTCCGGAAAGCCATTGATCTATTGTGTGCTAATTCCATCGCCTCTCTAGCTGCGAGACTTGCGTGAAATGAACCCCTGAAAGAGGATAGCTTCAAAGCCGGGGGAGGCGGGGGGCGGGAATAAATATGACCTACCTGAGCAATTGCCCTTTCACAGAAATAAGCCTGGCCAAGGGGCATAAGCAAGTAGAAAGGGGTCGAGGGAAAAGGAATGGAAATTGGAAACAACAAAAAGGGAGAAGATTAATCAAGCCCTTTGCAAAAGCAGGATTACTGCATCCTCGCAAAGGTTGCCAATGCCCTTGATTTGAAAGGTTGTAACTGGATTTCAAATGCTGGAATTTGGGGGGTCTTCCCTCCCCTGTGCTCCGGCAGAAGGGGTGTGGCAGCCTACGATTCGTGATTTCTCATGCTCTAACTTTGGGCAGTTAATGAAAGCGGAGAAAGGACCGCAGGGCACAGAGATGATGGGGAACGGACATGCATGTGCACACAGACAATGCGGCAAGGAAGATCTATGTGCAGGCATCAGCCTTCCATGCTTGCAGCCGAGACAAATCTGGATGGGCGTTTGCATCCAGCAATGCTCCTCTGGCCCAGAGATGGGTTGCTGCGCTCATTTAGGCCTGACATTCCTGCGCAGATCGGGCTTCTGCTAATAAAGAGTTGGGTCCAATTCTGAACTGTGTGGCTCCTGGGAGAGGAGTGCATCTTAGCATCCCTTGAAATCAGAAGTGGTGCTGAGCGGTACCTTTCAGATCACGCACTGCATAAACAGGATCTCAAAGGCAGCCCCCGAGATAGCACTTAGGGAACGGTCGCAGATCAGCAACAGAGAGAATCCCTTGCATGCAGACGATCCCAGGTCTGACACCTTGGAGGCGCACTGCCCGCCAGTGCAGGCAGCACTGATCTAGGTGGGCCAACAAGGCAGCTTCTTATATCTTACAAAACTGTAAGAATGCTGCCCTGCGTGGCTCAGATTATTCACTGTTTATAGCTCCACTGCATGATTTGAGAATGGTGTCTCACCTGAGAGGTGTGATTGGGACACAGTTCTCAAAGTGCATGAAAACCGGTACACTTGTGCCGTGCACACACCATACATTTAAAGCACGACGCTTCCCCAGGAGAATTCTGGGAATTGCGGTTCATTACAGGTGCTGGGTGTATGGAAGTGAGAGCTGGATGTATGGAAGTGAGAGCTGGATGTATGGAAGTGAGACCTGGACCATAAAGAAGGCTGATAGCCGAAGAATTGACGCTTTTGAATTATGGTGCTGGAGGAGACTCTTGAGAGTCCCATGGACTGCAAGAAGATCAAACGCATCCATTCTTAAGGAAATCAGCCCTGAGTGCTCACTGGAAGGACAGATCGTGAAGCTGAGGCTCCAATACTTTGGCCACCTCATGAGAAGAGAAGACTCCCTGGAAAAGACCCTGATGTTGGGAAAGTTTGAGGGCACAAGGAGAAGGGGACGACAGAGGACGAGATGGTTAGACAGTGTTCTCGAAGCTACAAACATGAATCTGACCAAACTGCGTGTGGCAGTGGAAGACAGGAGGGCCTGGCGTGCTCTGGTCCATGGGGTCACGGAGAGTCGGACACGACTGAATGACTAAACAACAACAACACAGGTGCTGGGAACTGTGGTTCCAGGAGGGATGAATGAGGGTTTGCAGGATTCTTTGCACGTGTGCTTTAAAGGAATAGTGTGTTGGAATGGATATACCTTGTACAGGTACTTTAAAAAATGGGCAGCTTGCTGAATAAATCGGTATCATCGCATGAGTTGTCACCAAGCGCTGGGGAACTCTCATTTCCGAAGCTAACTGCTGATTTCGGACTAGTTAAAAATACGGTAAAGCAAGAGGCTGGCTGAGCAACAGCAGGAGCAGATGGAAGGAAACGGAGCCGTAAATAAAGAGGGATTTCGGGAATGGCAAACAGATTCGCACTTTGATGGAGGAGTCCAGGCCTGGAGAGCCTTTGGTCAACTCACGAGGTCAGACTCTCTCATTATATGACACAACAGGGTGCACAGCCTCAAGCTCAGGCGATACAATTCGCACATCCGTTCGGGGTGCAGGGAACATCTTTCGTTCCAGGGTAAAAGGGCTCCAGTTTGGAACGGTGGCAGAACAAATGGGAGTACACAGTTGCTCCATCAAGGATCCTGATTTCATTGCACCAAATGTTGTGTGGGGTTGTGTGGAGGGGAGGGGGCCGTCCAAACCGCTTCTTTTTTGTAAACGGGAACTGCAATGTGAAAAAAGAGATTTAAATAAAAATGCATGTTATTCTAACGCATCTATATGGTACCGCTCTAAGAAATGCTCTTCACGGCCACATTTTGCAGCAGGCATTAACTTTGTGATAGGAATTTTGGGGTCTTAGATATATGTTAAATGTTCATAAGTGCACCAACCAAGCACGTACATAGATCAGCACAGGAAGACCGACCTGAAACCATTTTGATTCCCAAACTGATCCAATGTTTTCCCTGCAAGGGTGGAGGGGGGTCAGGGAGCCTTCCCATTGTCTCAGGAATTGAGTAATCAGCATTTTAATGGGTGACAGACTGAAAGACAATCAGGAAAGGCAATAAGATAACCTGGCAAACAGGAAAAACAACATTCAAATTTCTGTTTTAGACTGCCTTTTCTGTGATGTAGGTATCTGGGGAGTGGTCTTAGGTTACACCCCTTCTGTGATGTATGTATGATGTATGGAGGGGTGGTCTTGAGCTCCAGGGCAGGGAATTAAAAATGTCTATATAAGGCCTTGCGCGCCATTGTTCTGGGTTCCTCCTCCCTCCTGCGTGTGGTGAGTGAGGACTCTGTTGCAACAAATCAATAACGATCAGGCTTACAAACTGCTTTGCTTCTCAATATTCTCTGGTTGGCCTCTGTTATTTTCTCCTACCAATAGGGGACCTACGTAAGGACTTTATATGGGCTCTTAGATACCCCAAAAGGGAAAAGGGCAGATTTTTTTGTTTACAACAACTTTCCTGGTTGTCTTTAAAAGAAGCCCTACCTACAGCGAATGACAAACCTGAGCTGGGCATGAGCGGAACATGGATTATTCTTGCCTTGCAAGGATTGGACTGGTTGACTCTTGGGTTGCCTTCAAAGTCTACAGGCCAGATGTCTCCATGCAGGGCTGCTATGAAGCTGGTGAAGGGCATTTCTGGCTACCCCAGTTATTGCAGAATCTGGACTTCCCCAGTTATTGCAGAGTCAAGTTGCAGTCCCAGTCAGCACACTTGGTCTCTTAACGGAGGAGAGGGCAAGCCTATCTAAGGCCAGTTGGAGACCACCTTGTGGAACAGACAATTTCCCAACCACAACAACCTCTTTGGAGCTTCATCTCATTTGCCCATCCCAAAATGTGCCTTTGGTACAACTTTGCCAATGGATTTGGTTGTTGCCCCTTAAGGTATCATCGCTAAACTTGGAATGAGGGTTATAGGGGGGACAGTCTTTGTTGATGTTTCAATGCTGGGTGCAATTCTGATTCAAGATGCCACACTGAAATGTGATTTTGGTGCGACTTTGCCCATATTTTTTTGGCATACGTTTGGCTATCTCTTGAGATATAGTCACCAAATTTGCCACAAGGGTTCCCGAGCTGGGGGCAGCTGTCTTCATTGATGCCTAGATGCTGGGTGCCATTTTGAATCAAGATGGTGGACCAAATGTGACTTTGGATGGAGTCGGCCCATTTTTTTGGCATGGTCCAAGCTCACAAATTACACTACCCATTTAAAAATAATAATATTATTATTTTGTTTCTGCAAAATACTTTCATATTGCTGGGCGCTCTGCTAGCAGGTTCTAGTTGGAGCTTGCAGAATCTGGAATTTGCTGGCTGTTTAGGCTATGGTTCTGTTAGCACAACACACTCTTGGGCCACTCAGACGTTGATCGGTTGGGGCTGCTGAGATGCTGGTAGGTCGGAAATCTTGAGGGAAAGAGGGATAAAGGAAAGATGGCGAAATGTGAGAGAACGCATAGCGCCTTCTTTGAAGGATCTGCTCGCTTTCATTTCTTTCCCCCTTCTTCACAACGCCTCAAACAATTCCCTCCGACTGCTTCTTCCGTCTTTTCGCACAAACCGCAGTCTGTCCCCTGCTTCTTTCCCGTGCCCCCAGTTCCTAGAAGCTACCTATCTGGGCCTTGTAATTAAAAGAGGAGGATTAAGAGCTTGGCATCCTTTGCGTGCACACACAACACTCTCCCGCTGGCTAGGGGAGCGCCCCCCTTCCTCCTGCCTCATTGTCCGCCCCATCCGATAATCCCTTTCTCCCCCAGCCCCTCGCTGGTTTCATTCACTCTCAAGGCGGGCCATGCAAAACGAGGCAGAATGCAAAGGGCTGGAAAACAGCTTAATCCACAAACGCCACCAGACTTCTAAATCTGCTGCCCACTTCCGCAGCTCAGCCCCTCTTAATCCCATGTCAAGTGGGGATTTCCAGGGTCTTTCATACACCCAGATGAGCAAGGCTGAATGACCCTTGCAGACACATTCATTACTGCCTGCGTGACACGGCTCTCTGATGGGAGTCCCTCAAGTTCTGCTCTGCGAGGGTGCATTCAGATGTGGGGCTGCTTGCCTTAGCTTTCCTGGTTATAACACTAGCACCTCTGCCCTGGTTTCTGATGTTCCTTTTACGCTGCACTGCCCGTTGTGCTGCGGAACTGTGGCTCTCCGGCAGATATAACTCCACACTGCGTAAAATTTCATTCGTACCAGTAGGCACAGAGTGACACAGTGGTAAGGTAAAGGGACTCCTGACCGTTAGGTCCAGTCGCGGACGACTCTAGGGTTGCAGCGCTCATCTCACTTTACTGGCCGAGGGAGCCGGCGTACAGCTTCTGGGTCATGTGGCCAGCATGACTAAGCCGCTTCTGGTGAACCAGAGCAGCGCATGGAAACGCTGTTTACCTTCCCACTAGAGCGATACCTATTTATCTACTTGCACTTTGACGTGCTTTCGAACTGCTAGGTTGACAGGAGCAGGGACCGAGCAATGGGAGCTCACCCCGTCATTGGGATTCAAACTGCCGACCTTCTGATCGGCAAGCCCTAGGCTCTGTGATTTAGACCACAATGCCACCCGCGTCCCTCCCTGATCAATACCACCCCAAAATTCGTCGCATGGCATGATCCATGAAAGAGAGCCACAGTGTGGTACGGTGGCCAGCAAACTTTTTCAGCAGGGGCCCGGTCCACTGTCGCTCAGACCTTGTGGGGGGGGGGCGGACTATATTTTTTTTGGGGGGGGGCAATAAATGAATTCCCATGCCCCACAAATAACTCAGAGATGCATTTTAAATTAAAGGACACATTCTACTCATGTAAAAACACGCAGATTCCCAGACCGTCCACGGGCCAGATTTAGAAGGCAATTGGGCCGGATCCGGCCCCTGGGCCTTAGTTTGCCTACCCATGAGTTAGACTCCAGTGGTTCTCAACCTGTGGGTCCCCAGATGTTGTTGGACTACAACTCCCATCATTCATGAGCTCTGGCCTTGCTAGCTAGGGGTGATGGGAGTTGTAGTTCAACAACATCTGGGGACCCACAGGTTGAGAAAGGCTGGGTTAGAGCATCAGACTGGGACCTGGAAGACCAGGGTTCAAATTCTGCCTCAGCCATGAAGCTTACTGGGTGACCTTGGGCTGGTCACAGCCTAACCTACCTCACAGGGCTGTTGTGAGGATAAAATGGGGAGCCTCAAGCTCCCGGGTGGAAAGTTGTGATGTAAATGTGATAACTGAATAAATGGAAACAGTGAGGAAATCGCAGCACAAAACTCCAGGTTCGTGTGGTTTCGAATGGGTTTTTTCTGGAAGCAATGATCACAGAGATGAGCATTAAACCGTAAGCTCGATTTCCAGAAGAGGCCTTCATGTCATGTGAAAGATTGTATAAAGTTTGGAAATTATAGGCGAGCAAATCTCAAAGAATAAAGTGCTGTCTGGACACAGCCAAAGACTTCGTCACACCAGCAGAAATGTAGGAAGAAATCGGGGGGGGGGGGGAATACACCTGGGCAAATTTGCTTCCAGAGTCATTTGATTATTTTGCAACGTACCGTATTTTTTGCTCTATAAGACTCACTTTTTCCCTCCTAAAAACTAAGGGGAAATTTGTGTGCGTCTTATGGAGCGAATGCAGGCTGCGCAGCTATCCCAGAAGGCAGAACAGCAAGAGGGATTGCTGCTTTCACTGCGCAGCGATCCCTCTTGCTGTTCTGGCTTCTGAAATTCAGAATATTTTTTTTCTTGTTTTCCTCCTCCAAAAACTAGGCGCGTCTTGTGGTCTGGTGCATCTTATAGAGCGAAAAATACGGTTGTTGTTGTTGTTTAGTCGTTCAGTCGTGTCCGACTCTTCGTTACCCCATGGACCAGAGCACGCCAGGCACTTCTGTCTTCCACTGCCACCCGCAGTTTGGTCAGATTCATGTTTGTAGCTTCGAGAACACTGTCTAACCATCTCGTCCTCTGTTGTCCTCTTCTCCTTGTGCCCTCCATCTTTCCCAACATCAGGGTCTTTTCCAGTGAGTCTTCTCTTCTCATGAGGTGGCCAAAGTATTGGAGCCTCAGCTTCAGGATCTGTCCTTCCAGTGAGCACTCAGGGCTGATTTCCTTAAGAATGGATGCGTTTGATCTTCTTGCAGTCCATGGGACTCTCAAGAGTCTCCTCCAGCACCAGAATTCAAAAGCGTCAATTCTTTGGCGATCAGCCTTCTTTATGGTCCAGCTCTCACTTCCATACATCACTACTGGGAAAACCATAGCTTTTACTATACGGACCTTTGTTGGCAAGGTGATGCCTCTACTTTTTAAAATGCTATCTAGGTTTGCCATTGCTTTCCTCCCAAGAAGCAGGCGTCTCTTAATTTCGTGGCTGCTGTCACCATCTGCAGTGAACATGGAGCCCAAGAAAGTAAAATCTCTCACGGCCTCCATTTCCTCCCCTTCTATTTGCCAGGAGGTGATGGGACCAGTGGTACCTAATGTGAAAGGAAAAATACGGTACCTAATGTGAAAGGCTGCAAACGAGGCTGGCTCCAGGTTTGGACAGCAAAGGGCTTCTAATGCGCCCCATTTATACTGCCCCTCTACCTGCCAAAGTAATGAGCTCACCTGGTCACAGCAGAATGCGACCCTTAAAATTCCCAGCAACGTCCCTGATAATTTTGGGGGATGGTGGGAAATCTAAACAGTGGTTTGCAGACCCAGATGTCTGGCTCCAGCCTGCCCTGCTGGGCCAGTGACTGACAGCGACTCACAGGTGCTGGATGCTGATGCTGGGCCCGGCTGCAAAAACGCTTTGGGGGGGGGGTTGATTTATCACCATTTGTTTAAGTAATTAATTGATCGATCAGTTACGTTTAGATACATGAGAATTGTTCCATGCAACTCGGAAGGCCACTCCTTCGCTGGAGGTTCTTAAACAGAGGTCAGATAACCACCTGTCGGGGATTCTTTAGTCATCATTCCTGCATTGCAAGGGGTCAGTCTAGATGAACCTTGGGAGTCCCAACTCTGCAGTTCTTTGGTTCTGTGAGCTCTGTATTCTATAGAATAATAACAACAATAATGAACAGTTTTATGCCCAGAGTGGCTGGGGAAACCCACCCAGATGGGCAGGGTATAAATAATAAATTTCTTCTTTTTCAAGCTATGCTCCAAGAGCCATTTTGGGGTCTGAGCTGGCAACCTAACACCAAACTGCGTGACAGAGAAAAAGGGGAGGGGGGGTTAGCGCCCTGACACCGCAGAGAAGTGTCTTTTGAGATGTTGTAAGTGGGTGCAATTTTTGACGATTTCATGGTTTATACCTCTCCGGCTTTTAAAATGGTTTCCTCTAGATTGCCTTAATTGGTGTTATATGAGTGTTGTGCCGTGAAATTATTTTAAACTGCCGTTTTAACAGCTGAGTTTTATTGGAAGAAGAGGTTTCGGTTTTGCATTTTACGTTTTATTTATACGCGCAAGACAACCTCGGGAGGGTTTTTTGCCCTGAAATGCAGCATAGACATGTTTAAATAACAAATACGATAAACTCAGGGGAAGGGGGAAATCAGCTTTGCGATGGTGGGATCTGCCCCATATGTGCAGGAGGGATTCTCCACAGACATTCTAATGAAAGGGCAGCCAACATGGTACTCTCTAAATATTGATGGACCAGAACTCCCATCAGCCCCTGCCAGCATAAAAGGTAAAGGTACCCCTGCCCGTACGGGCCAGTCTTGACAGACTCTAGGGTTGTGCGCCCATCTCACTCAAAGAGGCTGGGGGCCAGCGCTGTCCGAAGACACTTCCAGGTCACATGGCCAGCGTGACATCGCTGCTCTGGCGAGCCAGAGCCGCACATGGAAACGCCGTTTACCTTCCCACTAGTAAGCGGTCCCTATTTATCTACTTGCACCTGAGAGTGCTTTCTTGCACCCGAGACTGCTAGGTTGGCAGGCGCTGGGACCGAACAACGGGAGCGCACCCCGCCGCGGGGATTCGAACCGCCGACCTTTCAATCGGCAAGCCCTAGGCGCTGAGGCTTTAGCCCACAGCGCCACCCGCGTCCCCCCTGCCAGCATAGGTGATGGGTGAAAATTGACCCAATGGTACACAGCTTGAGATTGGACCTCGCCATCTCCCCCACAGGTTCGCTGTATCCACTTGAAGCCAAATTCTTTGCATTTAACCTTTTAAAAAAATGTAAATAGTAAATTGGGGGGGTGTCTCTGGCTGGCTGATAACCATCAGAACCCTTAGCAGGTGTAGATAATAATACAGTGGTACCTCGCAAGACGAAAAACTCGCAAGACGAAAGAGTTTTTTGTTTTTTGAGTTGCTTCGCAAGACGAATTTCCCTATGGGCTTGCTTCGCAAGACAAAAACGTCTTGCGCATTCGTCAATGCATTCCTATGGGAAACCGTCAATGCATTTCCTATGGGAAACCATGCTTCCCAAGACGAAAAATTCACAAGATGAAAAAACTCGCAGAACAAATTAATTTCGTCTTGCAAGGCACCACTGTAATAATAATAATAATAATAATAATAATAATAATTTATTATTTATACCCCGGCCATCTGGCTGGGCTTCCCCAGCCACTCTGGGTGGCTTTCAACAAAATATTAAAATACAGTAATGCATCAAACATTAAGAGCGGGCGCCACCACCGAGAAGGCCCTCTGCCTGGTTCCCTGTAACTTGGCTTTTTGTAGTGAGGGACCCGCCAGAAGGCCCTCGGTGCTGGACCTCAGTGTCCGGGCTGAACGATGGGGGTGGAGACGCTCCTTCAGGTATACCAGGCCGAGGCTGTTTACGGCTTTAAATTGTGCTTGGAAACGTTCTGGGAGCCAATGTAGGCCTTTCAAGACCGGTGTAATGTGGTCTCGGTGGCCGCTCCCAGTCCCCAGTCTAGCTGCCGCATTCTGGATTAGTTGTAGTTTCCAGGTCACCTTCAAAGGTAGCCCCACATAGAGCGCATTACAGTAGTCCAAGCGAGAGGCGAAATTTCTTCCTTCCTTCCCCTTGCTGTGGTCCACTCAACTGAATTGACTCTTTGCATTGGGAGGAAATCTGCTTTAGACACCAACTGGGATTCCTCCTCTATGCACTGCAAATTTTAGCTTCAGAGGTGGTTACAAGCAGTTCATAAGTTGCAAGAAAGGAGATTCTGACTAAAATTTGGGAAGAACTTTCTGACAATAAGAGCTGTTCGGCAATGGAACAGACTCCAACGGGAGGTGGTAGCAATGGCGTAGCGTGGGGGGTGCAGGGGGGCCGGCCGCACCGGGTGCAACATCTGGGGGGGGGGCGCTCGCACTCGCAGTTCTCTGCCCCTACCTAGCTCACTCACTCTCTCTCACTGCAGTGCTGGCTGTGGAAATCCGATCCGAGCCGCCGGGTCGCCACCCACTGGGGGGGGGTGCCAGGCATGCGGTGCGGTGTGGAGAGAGAGCGAGGGACTATCTGGGGGAGGGACAGTGCAGCGGGGGGCGCAAATTACTTGCCTTGCCCCGGGTTAGGGGGCAAAAATTACTTGCCTTGCCCCGGGTGCTGACAACCCACGCTACGCCACTGGGTGGTGGACTCTCCTTCCTTGGTTTTTTTTAAAGCAGAGGTTGGATGGCCATCGATCATGGATGCTTGAGTTGAGATTCCTGCATTGTAAGGGGCTGGACTAGATGACTCTTGGGGCCCCTTCCAACTCCCTGGTCCTGAATGGGATAACTGTGCTCCTGAAGGACAAGGTGCGCAGCCTGGGAGTCATTTTGGACTCACAGCTGTCCATGGAGGCGCAGGTCAATTCTGTGTCCAGGGCAGCCAGAGTGGTGCATGCTCTGGTTATCTCCTGCTTGGACTACTGCAATGCGCTCTGGTCGGCCACTGTAAGGACAAGATGCTGGACTAGATCGGCTCTTCTTATGTTCTTACGCACTTTGTTAAAGAGCGACCTTACCCTGCATGCTAAATACAGAAGCCACGTTTATTTACCTGTCGACTTAGGCCAGGGGTCAGCAAACTGTTTCAGCAGGGGGCCGGTCCACTGTCCCTCAGACCTTGTGGGGGGCCGGACTATATTTTTTTTTTGGGGGGGTGAACAAATTCCCATGCCCCACAAATAACCCAGAGATGCATTTTAAATAAAAGCACACATTCTACTTACGTAAAAACACCAGGCAGGCCCCACAAATAACTCAGAGATGCAGTTTAAATAAAAGGACCCATTCTACTCATGTAAAAATACGCTGATTCCCGGACCGCCTGCGGGACGGATTTAGAAGGCAATTGGGCCGGATCCGGCCCCCAGGCCTTAGTTTGCCTACTCATGACTTAGGCAACTGAAAAGGGCAGGAAGAGGTGAGCCAGTCTCTTCTGGACTGCAAAATGAAAGAAATCTCCAGCCCCCCCCCCATTGCTTTCCTTTCTGTGATTTCCTGGCCGTGATGTACGTTTTGCCAAGCTGTCACTTTTGCCACAGCGGCATTTTCTACCACACCTAATTTTCAACACAATCAACACCACTTCCGAACCATAAAATTAAAACAACAATGCTCCCCCTCTCACCTTCAGCTAAGAATAGCGCAGCCTCTATCGCTGCTGCTCTACCCAAAAAAATAAATTAAGCAACTAGAGGTGTTGGTGTGAAACAACGAAAACAACGCCTTTGAACAACTCTCTTTGATTTATTAGCCCCTTTATTACCAGAACACCACTCAGCACTTCTGCAAATGTGTTCAGGTCAAAGCTTCCAAGATGGCTTCATAAACACTCAATTTCACTGCTCCTGTGAAGGAAACTTCTTTAATTTGCCAAGCCCCACGGAGGAGGAGGAGGTGGTGGCGAAGGAGGAGGAGGAGGGGAGAGAAGAGAGTATCTTGAAAAGGAAAAAGTTTCCCCTGCCGTCAAGTATTGCATCTCCACAGCACCCCATACCCCGCAAATGCCCAGGGAAAACCAGGACATCCTCTATTTTTCATGCGCGAGAACGGCAGCTATTTGGGGCGTCAAGATCTCAAGTGATCTCACGCCCGCCCCCCCCCCAAAGCACCCTTATTTAGCGGCTGTGATCTCATGCGGGTCACAAGAAGATGCATGTCCCAGTTTTCAGCCAGGACACGTTGAAAGGTATACAGTGGTACCTCTGGTTGCGAACGGGATCCATTCTGGAGCCCCGTTTGCAACCTGAAGAGAACGCAACCCGCGTCTGCGCACGTGCGGATCGCGATTCACCGCTTCTGCGCATGCACGTGACGTCATTTTGCATGTCTGCGCATGCGCGAGCAGCAAAATCCGGAAGTAACCCTTTTCGGTACTTCCGGGTCGCAACCTGAAAAGACGTAACCAGAAGCTAACGTAACAAGTATGACAGTGCCACCCCGACAGTACAGTCTCAATGGATGCAGCTTTTTGCAACATGGAGTGAAGGAGCAAGCTACGCCTGTTGAATATCTTGCTGCGATGCAGCTGCTGAAGAAATCCAAGCAGCACACGAGTGTGGTGTAGTGGTTGAGAGCGGTAGTCTTGTCATCTGGGGAACCGGGTTCGCGTCTCCGCTCCTCCACATGCAGCTGCTGGGTGACCTTGGGCCAGTCACACTTCCTTGAAGTCTCTCAGCCCCACTCACCTCACAGAGTGTTTGTTGTGGGGAGGAAGGGAAAGGAGAATGTTAGCCGCTTTGAGACTCCTTAAAGGGAGTGAAAGGCGGGATATCAAATCCAAACTCTTCTTCTTCTTGCTCTGCCTCCACAATTGGTGGCAGTAAAATTCTTCTAAATACCTGTTGCTGGAAACCACAGGAGCAGAGAGCAATGAGAAGCCTCTGAGTGACTGTGGAAGCTCCAGGATCTGCCAGCTGCTACAGTCATCTGCTGAAAGCCCTGCACTTCCTGCTTTCTCACTGAGCAGCACTTGGTTCCTTGTTGCGACTTCCATTATTCTTCTCTCCTGCCTCCTCTCAACCACCCTGTTAGGCAGGTTCGGCTGAGAGGTGGGCTTCTCGACTGGGGATTCGAACCCCGGTCTCTCTGGTTCTAGTCCAGCAATCAAACCATTGGACCCGTCTTCCGCAACCTGGTGCCATCCAGACGTCTTATGGCTGGGGCTGGTGGCAGTTGCTTCCCCAAACATCTGGAAGGCGCCTGATTGGGGAGGAATGAAGGACACAGCATTGGTGTGAGAGAGACAGAGAATTACTTTTCAGCATCACATTATTATTTATTAAATTTGTATACTGCCCTTCATCCAAAGATCAGAGGGTGCTTCGCAACATAAAAATATAAAATGAGAACACAAAGTACACAATTACACAAAAAGAAATAAAACCCTCCCACAAGCACGTTTAAAAGGCCATGAAATGTTAGTCAAATATAATAATAATAATAACTATTATTATTATTATTATTATTATTATTATTATTTTATTTATACTCCGCCCATCTGGCTGGGTTTCCCCACAGGTTCACTGTATCCACTTGAAGCCAAATTCTTTGCATTTAACCTTTTAAAAAATGTAAATCGTAAATAGGGGGGGGTGTCTGGCTGGCTGATAACCATCAGAATCCTTAGCAGGTGTAGATAATTAGAATAATAATAATAATAATAATAATAATAATAATAATAATAATTTATTATTTATACCCTGGTCATCTGGCTGGGCTTCCCCAGCCACTCTGGGCGGCTCCCAATCGAATATTAAAAACACAATATAGCATTAAACATTAAAAACGTCCCTAAATAGGGCTGCCTTCAGATGTCTTCTAAAAGTAGGATAGTCCTGGTTATAGAGAAATGTTTTCATCTGGCACCTAAAGATATGCAAGAAAGGTGCCAGGCTTGCCTCCCTGGGGAAGGGCATCCCACAAGTGGGGAGCCACCACAGAAAAGGCCCTACAGCACTCTCATGGAGGAAGGGCCTCAGATGATGATCTCAGGGTCCAGGTCAGTTCATCTGGGGAGAAGCAGTCATTGAGTAAACAAACATAGGATCGGGTCGGCTCGCAAAGCTGAGACACGTACTTCCTTGCTGAGTGCAACCCACACAACATATCACATTAAAGTGCTTCAGAAATAGGACAGTTAGCCTCCAGATCCTAGGAGCTATTTATCTCCAGGCGGGAAATGGATTTGTGGTCAGGAACGACAAGCGAGGTGCATGTTCTTCAGTAACAGGCAACAAAGAAAATCAAGAGTCCCCTGGGATTCCTTTGGAAAGGAGAATCAATCACATGGATCCAGCGCCTTCCCACCGCAGCTTTTTATGTACTAGCTGTACTTGATCAGAGAACCAGGCAGGAAGGAACGCTCGCTGTGGTCTGACTTCTTTTCTTCGGCTGAACATATTGGTTTCAATCCCTCTTCCGTGAGAGGTAACAAACTCGGAGCATCATTAGCAGAGCAGCTTTCCTTCCAAAGGAGAGACTGTTGGGTTCTTAAGAGTCAAGCCGGACGTGATGTTTATTGTGCGAGTGTAATTATGGGACGCGGGTGGCGCTGTGGGTAAAACCTCAGCGCCTAGGACTTGCCGATCGTCAGGTCGGCGGTTCGAATCCCCGCGGCGGGGTGCGCTCCCGTTGCTCGGTCCCAGCGCCTGCCAACCTAGCAGTTCGAAAGCACTCCCGGGTGCAAGTAGATAAATAGGGACCGCTTACTAGCGGGAAGGTAAATGGCGTTTCCGTGTGCTGCGCTGGCTCGCCAGCTGCAGCTTCGTCACGCTGGCCACGTGACTCGGAAGTGTCTGCGGACAGCGCTGGCCCCCGGCCTCTTAAGTGAGATGGGCGCACAACCCTAGAGTCTGTCAAGACTGGTCCGTACGGGCAGGGGTACCTTTACCTTTACTTTAATTATGGTGTATACTTTTTGGTTTAGTGCACAGCATCCCTCGAGTTTCCTCAGGAGTCTGGGAGGTAGGGGGGAAAGGTAAAGGTAAAGGTAAAGGGACCACTGGCCATTAGGTCCAGTCGTGGCTGACTCTGGGGTTGCAGCACTCATCTCGCTTTATTAGCCGAGGGAGCTGGCGTACAGCTTCCGGGTCATGTGGCCAGCATGACTAAGCCGCTTCTGGTGAACCAGAGCAGCGCACGGAAATGCCGTTTACCTTCCTGTCGGAGAGGTACCTATTTGTCTACTTGCACTTTGAGGTGCTTTCAAACTGCTAGGTTGGCAGGAGCAGGGACTGAGCAACGGGAGCTCACCCCGTTGCGGGGATTTGAACTGCCGACCTTCTGATCGGCAAGTCCTAGGCTCTGTGGTTTAACCCACAGCGGAAGTTTGATTCATCGTCTTGCTTGAGATGCAAGAAGCCGCTTCAGAGACTAGGTTTTTACAGAGACACTGGCATAGCGGTTAGACTGTGGGACTAAGACCTGGGAGACGAGGATTTAAATTCCCACGTGTCCATGAACTTCACAGGACCTCGCCAGCCACTGTCTCGGCATCAAATATATCACAGGGTTTCTGTGATGATGACATGAAGAGAGGGAGAACCATGCATGCCACATTGGAGGGAAAGTGGGACAGAAACGTTAGGATATCCGTAATCCTATGTGGTCCAGAGAATGCTCAGGCTGATCTTGCCTTTAAAAAAAACATGTTTGTTGTAGACAGCTGTAGGAGTAGTAGTAATAATAATACAGTGGTACCTCTGGTTGCGAACGGGATCCTTTCCGGAGGCACGTTCGAAACATGAAAGGAGCGCAACCTGCAGCGTTGTGTCTGTGCACACACGGGTTGCAATTCACCGCTTTGCGCATGACATATTTTGTGCTTCTGTGCATGTGTGAGCGGCGAAACCCGGAAATACAGTGGTACCTCGGAAGACGATTGCCTCGGAAGACGAAAGAGTTTTTCGTTTTCTGACTTGCTTCGCAAGACGGATTTCCCTATGGGCTTGCTTCGCAAGATGAAACGTCTTGCGCCTTTTTTTAAAAACCGCCAATGCATTCCTATGGGAAACCGTCAATACACAGCGGTGCTTCGCAAGACGAAAAAACTCGCAGAACGAATTAATTTCGTCTTGCGAGGCACCACTGTAACCCTTTCCGTTATTTCTGGATCGCTGCAGGACGCAACTTGAAGAAATGTAACATGAAGCAAATGTAAGATGAGTTATGACTGTAATAATAATAATAATAATAATAATAATAATAAATAAATTATTATTATTTATATTCCCCACCTATTTGGCTGGGTTTCCCCAGCCACTCTGGGTGGTTCACAAAGAATATTAAAAGCACGATAAATACAAGGAGCCCAGGAGAAAATCCCTGTCTTAAAGAGTCTCCCATGATGCGGAAGGAGATGGGAGCAAGAGCATTCGTAAGGGGCCTCCTGGATCAGACCAAAGGCCCATCTGGTCCAGCAATCTGTCTCCCACAGAGGACGATGGCCAGATGCCTCTGGGAATCCCACAAGCGCAGCACGGGCGCAAGAGAGCAAGGCAGTTTGGTGCGCCTGCTGAAGATGCTCCTCTTGCACAGCAAGCTTTATCCCGGTTGGCACCTGTCTTGGATTTTAACTGATTTTATGTGTGTGCTGTTATTGTCAAAATGTTTTCTTTCTTATTCATATGATAGAGCAGGGTCGAGCCCCACATTGGGCAAATGATTTCTGCATTGCAGCGGGTTGGACTAGATGACACAAGGGGCTCCTTCTAGGATTCCATTAAAAGATGCTTTTACATATGCAACTTTGTGTGTGTGTGTTGTTATATTGTAAATTGTTTCGGGATGCCTCATAGGAAATAATTCAGAACTGAAGTAAACAAATTAAGGCGGCTAGGACCCACATACCTACCGGACCGCCTCTCCTGGTATGCCCTGTGGAGGACCTTAAGGTCCACAAATGACAACACATTGGAGGTCCCAGGTCGCAAGGTGGTTAGATTGGTCTCAACTAGGGCCAGGGCCTTTTCAGTACTGGCCCCGACTTGGTGGAACGTTCTGTCACAAGAGACTAGGGCCCTGCGGGACTTGACATCTTTCTGCAGGGCCTGCAAGACAGAGCTGTTCTGCCTGGCCTTTGGTTCGGACTCAGTCTGACCCTTATGTTGCCCTCCCCTTATGGTCTTGATTTATCGGCTATTTTAAAATAAGGCTGCATTTTAAATTGCATTTTAACCTGTATTTTAAATTGGTTTTCCCTCCCCCTCTTCCCCCCCTTATTATGCTTTTACTGTGATTTTATTGGTGTTAGCTGCCCTGAGCCCAGCTCTGGCCACGGAAGGTGAGGTATAAATAAATTTATTAATTAATTAATTATTATTATTATTATTATTATATAGCTTGGATCTTAGGGGTAGTCCTCACTGACGGATCTGCACTTCAGACTGTCCAGGCAAATGAATGAATGCTCCTTTGATGCAATACACATATATATGTATAAATATTCCCGACACATAGAAAACTAGCCAGCTAGGGCAGTGCCTCCAAAATTCTCTCCCAACTCTGCACTGGACCACGTGAATATTGCTGAAAGTGACAGCAGCAGACCACGGAACCATTTCTAGTTTTAGATGCTGACTACGATCCTTTTTAAAAAGAAGAAGAAGAAGAAGAAGAAGAGGAGGAGGAGGAGGAGTTTGGATTTGATATCCCGCCTTTCACTCCCTTTAAGGAGTCTCAAAGCGGCTAACATTCTCCTTTCCCTTCCTCCCCCACAACAAACACTCTGTGAGGTAAGTGGGGCTGAGAGACTTCAAAGAAGTGTGACTGGCCCAAGGTCACCCAGCAGCTGCATGTGGAGGAGCGGAGACGCGAACCCGGTTCACCAGATTACAAGACTACCGCTCTTAACCACTACACCACACTGGCTCTCAAAAAATTAACTTTGAGTCACTGTTGTTTATTTCTCCAAGGAAGACAGAGCTTTTTTCCTGTGTCAGTGCCGATCTTTCCTGCTCCCCCTTCCAGGTGGAATGCCAGGATCTAAGAAGAACGATGGAGCAGTCACCGTACTTGCAAGCACACACAGAGAAAGTCACCACCACATGCAGACTGAAAAAAACAGGGCTTTAAAATCCTTGTTAAGGCCTTGGTTTGTTGTTGTCGTTGTTGTTGTTTAGTCGTTTAGTTGTGTCCGACTCTTCGTGACCCCGTGGACCACAGCACGCCAGGCACTCCTGTCTTCCACTGCCTCCCACACTTTAGTCAAACTCATGCTGGTAGCTTCGAAAACACTGTCCAGCCATCTCGTCCTCTGCCGTCCCCTTCTCCTTGTGCCCTCCATCTTTCCCAACATCAGGGTCTTTTCCAGGGAGTCTTCTCTTCTCATGAGGTGGCCAGGGTATTGGAGTCTCAGTTTCAGGATCTGTCCTTCCAGTGAGCACTCAGGGCTGATTTCCTTCAGAATGGATAGGTTTGATCTTCTTGCAGTCCATGGGACTCTCAAGAGTCTCCTCCAGCACCAGAATTCAAAAGTATCCATTCTTCGGCAATCAACCTTCTTTATGGTCCAGCTCTCACTTCCATACATCACTACTGGGAAAACCATAGCTTGAACTATACGCCTTGGTTAGCTTTGCTTATTTGAGACCATTGTGTTTTTTGTTTTCACGGCAACACGAGTCGCCTAAGGTGGGCTGTGCCCCCAAAGGTGGCACAAAATTTTAGGAGCAAACAAACTCAGCCTTGAGTGCCTTTACGGAAAATCCATTTACTCACACAACTTGTGATCCTTTGACCTTGCTGCATCCTGTGGATTCTTAATTGGCAAATTTAACAAGTGTCTCTTTCCTCCTGCAGAAAGACAGCTTCAGAGGCAGCGATAAAAGCTTCTCCTTTCTGCAGCTCAGGCCAGTTGTGAAGTAGGGATGGGGAACTTTTCTGGGCCATATTCCCTTCCGGGGGCCACAACACAGTGTTGGGCAGGGCCAGGAGCAACGGATATAACTTTTTTTTTACCTTTGTACAACACCTATGCAAAAAATTCACATGATTTTACAAGCCTCCCTGAAATATACTCAGAGTCGCAAAGTGATTTCATGCTCTTTATTCAGCTCATAGTGGTGAGGAGGAATGAATGAAAGTCCCCTCAAAGTATCTGCTTTATATACATTATTTACACAATGGGCTGCACATGATTGGCTAATTCCGGAATTCTACTGCAAGCCAATCAGGTTGTGGATTCACTTCTATCTGGAGCATGATTGGGTGGTTCCTGTCAACCAGTCATACTGCTGCATTGTTCTAGGACCAATCAGACTGCTGCATTCTGAATCCTATTGTTCTAGGACCAATCAGACTGCTGCATTTTGGATCCTATTGTTCTAGGACCAATCAGACTGCTGCATTTTGGATCCTATTCAACTCAGTACATAACACTCCCCCTCCCCACAACCGATACATCTCTCCACCCTCCTACCAGGTGAGTGAGAGCCATTAATATCACAATTCAAGGATGCATCCCAGCCAATCAGAAGTGCTCAAGGATGGGGGCGTGGCCTGTGGAGAGTCTGGAGGGCCACAGAGAGAGATGTGAAGGGCCAGATAAAAGAAAGTACTTTTTCATGCAGTGCAGAGTTTAACTATGGAACTCACTTCCACTGGAAGCAGTGATGGCCACTAACCTGGATGGCTTTAAAAGAGGATTGGACAAATTCATGGAGGAGAAGGCTATCAATTGCTACTAGCCCCAGGACTGACCTGCTGGGAGCCAAAGGGCCCTGCCCTGCTTCTCTCCACCTGGCATGGGGCAGGGCCCAACAGGCTCCATAAAGGACTACTGCTGCTCAACAGAGAGGGCTCCTTTTTTAAATATTGCTTTTATTTTTATCTATTTATTTATCTATGTCATTTTAAATTGTTATTGATATTCATGTTGTATTCATAGTTTTAGATTTTATGATTTATATGGAAATTGTTTTCCATTTGGTTGTGTGTGTGTGTGTATACACACACACACACACACACACACACACACACACAAAACCAAATATATATATAAAGGTAAAGGGACCCCTGACCATTAGGTCCAGTCGTGACCGACTCTGGGGTTGTGGTACTCATCTCGCTTTATTGGCCAAGGGAGCCCCGGCGTACAGCTTCCAGGTCATGTGGCCAGCATGACTAAGCCGCTTCTGGCGAACCAGAGCAGTACACGGAAACACCGTTTACCTTCCCACCGGAGGGGTACCTATTTATCTACTTGTACTTTGACATACTTTCGAACTGCTAGGTTGGCAGGAGCAGGGACCGAGCAACGAGCGCTCACCCCGTCACGGGGATGTGAACCGCCAACCTTCTGATCGGCAAGTCCTAAGCTCTGTGGTTTAACCCACAGCGCCACCCACATCCCGGTTGTGTACCTTTCGATGTGTTTTATTTATTGCTTATGACTTTTGTCACGTTGGTAAGTATGTACGGTAAATCTTGTCATGTTGCAAGCCGCCCTGAGCATAGTTTTAACTATGGAAAGGCGGCATACAAATAAAATGATGATGATGATGATGCTCTTCCTCCACTGGGTCAGAGGCAGTAATGCTTCTGAATGCCAGTGGCTGGAAACCACAGGAAGGGAGAGTGCGGCTCCTGTGTTCAAATCCTGCTTGCTGACGCCTGTCTGGTCACTGTGAGAATAGGATGCTGATTCAGAAGAGCTCTTCTTGTGTTCTTAGAAGTTCTTAGAAGGAACAGAAAACAGATTGATAACAGCACCCAGGGAGAATCAAAGGAAGTGGAAGGAGAGTGTTTGGGAGGGAGATTAATAATAATAATAATAATAATAATAATAATAATAATAATAATAATGCCGAGCAAGAGAGGGATGAGAGAGAAGCAGCTTACTCCTGTGAGTTCACTCGATAAGGAAGGCCATTGCACCCCGCAATCCAAAGGCCCTCCCCTGATTTTTAAAGCACTCAATAAACTAACACTACGAACTTGATTGATCTGTGTGGTTTGGAATATCTCCCAAGGAATTTGCATACACAGCAGAGAAAGACCAGGGAGGAGGGTTTGGAGGAGAGGGAAACCACAGGATGAATTTGTTAGGCTTCTTTTGCAGGTGACAAGTCCTTTATATTAATGTGTTGAGGATCTGGGTTGGGGAGGAGAGGAATAAAGGCTCTCCAGCGGCCATTCAGATCAACTGGAAACGAGGCAGGAGAAGAAAGCGTTTCATTTTCACCCCAATCCGGCATCTAAGAGAGACCACTTAATGCAGTGGAAAGAACCTCCAGGTGCTCAGACCATTCTTACATGCCCGTGTGGAGATCGCCTTTGTTCCCGGCTGAGGTCTCTCTCTTTTTTTGCAAAGAGAACAATTGGGCTGTGTTTGCCCACTGAGCCCAGAGGTGTGATCAGAAAGGACAACTTGAACCCTTTTCTTCACCTTCCCGTCTGAAAGAATCAACTTTGCAACCCTGACATCTTGCTTCGCCAGCTCCCAGCGTCAGTCTCCTCTGTGTAAATATTATGACAACCTTTCTTTCTTTCTTTCTTTCCTTTTTTGAGGGGTAAGACACTCAAATTACTGTTACATTGTAAAACACAATGGGGACGTTATATCAACAGTCTTTTTTTTTTGGCCACGGCTGCACTTGAGCCAATGCTCAGCACAAGAACTTAGTGTTCTGGGGTTTGGCTATGGAATATGCAAGTAATAAAAAGAAAATACGAGCATGTGCAAAGTGCGTTTCAGCAAGAAATCAGGACCGGCTCCCACATATCTGGGAGTAGAATCATAGAATAGAATCACAGAATCATAGAATCATAGAGTTGGAAGAGACCACAAGGGCCATCGAGTCCAACCCCCTGCCAAGCAGGAAACACCATCAGAGGACTCCTGACATACGGTTGTCAAGCCTCTGCTTAAAGACCTCCAAAGAAGGAGACTCCACCACACTCCTTGGCAGCAAATTCCACTGTCAAACAGCTCTTACTGTCCAGAAGTTTTTCCTAATGTTTAGGTGCAATCTTCTTTCTTGTAGTTTGGATCCATTGCTCCGTGTCCGCTTCTCTGGAGCAGCAGAAAACAACCTTTCTCCCTCCTCTATGTGACATCCTTTTATATATTTGAACATGGCTATCATATCACCCCTTAACCACCTCTTCTCCAGGCTAAACATGCCCAGCTGCCAGAAAAGATAATGCAGCTTCTATCAAGCCTGAACTTGCTCATAATATTTTTAGTTGCAATGAATTTGACATAATCCTTGCCTTTTTTAAAAGCCAGCTGGGCTAGCAGCCAGGTCCAAATCTTACAGCAACATCTTGGAGTTCACAAATCTCTGGCGAGATGCAATCTCACTAGGAGGCATGGGTGAGTCACTTTCTCACAGTCTCAGTTCCTTATCTGTAAAATGGGAATAATACTGAGTTGAGTCACGGGGCTGGCTGTCCTGCCTCAGCCTTTAAGGCTAGGATGGGCTGCTAAGCACAAACCACAGCAAGGATGTGATGCAAGGACATCAGCACTTGCTCAGCTGGGAAGCAGCGAGAACGGCAGAGAGAAATAGCCAGAGCTTTCAGCACTTGCAGCAAAACAGCTGCAATTGTTTGATGGCAGGGGCTGGCCAAACTTGTTACTTCCCCGACCTGCTTCCCCAGCCCCCCTTCCATGTTAGAGAGACAGCGTGTCATAGAATCATAGAATCATAGAATCATAGAGTTGGAAGAGACCACAAGGGCCATCGAGTCCAACCCCCTGCCAAGCAGGAAACACCATCAGAGCACTCCTGACATATGGTTGTCAAGCCTCTGCTTAAAGACCTCCAAAGAAGGAGACTCCACCACACTCCTTGGCAGCAAATTCCACTGTCAAACAGCTCTTACAATCAGGAAGTTCTTCCTAATGTTTAGGTGGAATCTTCTTTCTTGTAGTTTGGATCCATTGCTCCGTGTCCGCTTCTCTGGAGCAGCAGAAAACAACCTTTCTCCCTCCTCTGTGTGACATCCTTTTATATATTTGAACATGGCTATCATATCACCCCTTAACCTCCTCTTCTCCAGGCTAAACATGCCCAGCTCCCTTAGCCGTTCCTCATAAGGCATCGTTTCCATAATTCCCATTATTTGAGAGCTACAATTCCCAGCACCTGTAGCAAACTGGGGCCGTCGTCCCCCTCTCCAGTGCTGTGAGTAGGGCACACCACTGTTTAAACAACTGGGGCGGCTGCCAACACATCCGGCCCAGAAGCAAACCAAAGTGGCTCACAGATCAAATGGACTAGTGACTTGATTTGGGGAAAGGGGAATTTATATTGGTTTGGTGCGGATGTCTTGCTTTCGTTCATTACAGCAGGATCCCTTCACACAGGTGCCCCACTTGTCTCAAGCTACCGAGGGCCATCGCCATTCCTCTGCCTTACATGAACCACCAGCAATCAGTTTTAGAATCATAGAATTTGAATGGGTTCCCTCGGGGTCATCTAGTCCAACCCCCTGCAATGCAGAAATCCTTTGCCCAATGTGGGGCTCAAACCTGCAACTCTGAGATTAAGAGCCTCATGCTTTGTTAACGGAACTATCCTTTCCTTGCAAGACTGTCGTGAGGACTGATGCCTGGAAAGCACAGTTGGTCAGAGCGTGGTGCTGACAACCCCAAGGTTGCAGGTTCGATCCCCGTATGGGGCAGCTGCATATTCCTGCACTGCAGGGGGTTGGACTAAATGATCCTCAGGGTCCCTTCTACAATTCTATGACAGTTGAGATATTGCACGTGAAGCACTCCGGGATAGCGCTACATGCTTTGTACAGGAGAGCAGCCTCAAACATCATGGCTGCATGGCTTGAGCTGTAAGGGAATAAAGGGTCCCTGCAGAGATCCCTTTCCTTCTGCGTTCCTGATGATTTTCACTCATGATGCTATCTGGGCTGTTATACGCAAACCTGCTTTTAATGACCTCTGCACCTGCAAAAGTTTCAGGGTAGACATACGGCTTTGTTTCCAGCAATTATGCGGTAAGAAGTATTGCAGAACTAAAAAGCAGAAGGGCATGCGGGTGGTCAAGCATAAATCCACAGCTAATGCGCCATTGAAGGGACGTGGGTGGCGCTGTGGTCTAAGCCACTGAGCCTCTTGGGCTTGCCGATCAGAAGGTTGGCGGTTTGAATCCCCGCGACGGGGTGAGCTCCCGTTGCTCAGTCCCTGCTCCTGCCAACCTAGCAGTTCGAAAGCACGTCGAAAAGTGCAAGTAGATAAATAGGTACCACTCCGGCGGGAAGGTAAACAGAGTTTCCGTGCGCTGCTCTGGTTTCAATGTTCCGTTGTGCCAGAAGCGGCTTAGTCATGCTGGCCACATAACCCAGAAAAACTGTCTGAGGACAAATGTTGGCTCCCTCGGCCTGAAACCGAGATGAGTGCCGCAACCCCAGAGTCGTCAGTGACTGGACTTAACTGTCAGGGGTCCTTTACCTTTAATCCGCCATTATTGTGTCAATGATATGTTGGGAGGATACATCCACAAAAAGACATCGGTCCGGAGGGGCCCAAGAATTCCTGGGTTCAAATATCAACCTAGCCAAGCACTCACGAACAACAACCAGCCTCTGCCTGTCTATTCACGAAGATGTCGCTCAACAGTACTTACTCAAGCGCTACGTTAGTATCCTGTCCTTCCTCCAAGAATCATAGAATTGTAAGGGATCCCAAGGGTCATCTAGTCCAACCCCATATAGAAGCAGCATGTATGTTCCCCATCCACCAATCCAGCCTCACAACAACCCTGCGGGGTGGGTGGGTGACTAGGACAAGTCACTCCATTCAGTTTCATGTCTCAGATATAGGGGGTAAACCCCAGATTGCCCTGGTCCTAGTCTGAAACTCGGCTCTAACCACTATGATACACTGTCTCCCAGGGCAAAAGTGGTAGTGGGCAGCAATTATGTCTTCTCCTGAGACCTCTTTTCCCAGTTCCATTGGAGTGAATGGAGCAAAAAGGAGGAACTTCTGTTCCATTTGCTTGCGCAGAAGGAGATAAAGTGAAAATGAGGGTAGCTCATTGGTACCACCCCCCAAAATGACATCCCAAGGGTCCAGGTCCCAGGAAGGATATTATGGGGCCCATGAAGTCTTTCAGATTTTGTCTGGCCTCCTCCAGCATTTACTTGCTTTCCCAAATCTTATGTGGGCTTTACTCATTCATTCATATCTGCCTATGGGGTGTTTATACAATAGTGAGCATTTATTCCCATTCGCTTACAGGGGGCTGGCTGGCTGGCTGGCTGGCTTGCTTGCTTGATCTATCTACCGTATTTTTTGCTCTATAAGACTCACTTTTTCCCTCCTAAAAAGTAAGGGGAAATGTGTGTGCGTCTTATGGAGCGAATGCAGGCTGCGCAGCTATCCCAGAAGCCAGAGCAGCAAGAGGGATTGCTGCTTTCGCTGCGCAGCGATCCCTCTTGTTGTTCTGACTTCTGAAATTCAGAATATTTTTTTTCTTGCTTTCCTCCTCCAAAAACTAGGTGCGTCTTAAGGTCTGGTGCGTCTTATAGAGCGAAAAATACGGTATCTATCTATCATCTATCTACATCTTCCTCTTAATTGTTCATTCATTCCCCCCACACATACACTTTGCAGTGTGTTTTCCTGCCAACTTCCTATCCACCAAAAGTCCTTTTTTAAAGTTAATTTGCTCTGTTAGGGCAACAAGAGCACTTTAAATCCACTTTAACTGCGGAAACCTAGATTTTTGGTATGTCTTTGGATCCTTCCCACAAGGTGTCAAAAATATTGGGGTACAGTCCCATCATCCCTGACCTCTGCCCGACATCTGGATGACCACAGGTTCCCCCCCCCACTCTCACCCCAGAGGATTTTCTCCAATTAGTTTGGAGGGCCAGAAACTCTTGCCCCACATATGACAGCTGCCTGTTCTGCATAGTGTGCTGGTCTAGCCCAGAATGAACATGGACTGCTTTGTACATTTTAAAGCACCGTATAAATGTGACGGCGTTACTACTGCCGTTGTCGTGCATCGCTGCGGAATAACTACCACCCCAGGCTCCTTCCTCGCAGTTGCAAAACGCTGACCAGAAACCCATTTTGCTCCTTTTAAAAGAGGTTGGGGAGAACCTTGATGGAGACCACTCTTTCGCCACTCAGAGCTTGACAAGGTCATCAAAGGATGTCGAGGGATTCGGGGATCTTGAGATTGCTCCTCTACTGCCTTCTTGCCCCTGTGAGTCTCCGAACCGCGCGTGCACATTTACTCTGAATTATTCAATCCGGAAGATTGCATGGAAATGCTGTTTACACACATCTGGCGAGTCCTCAAGGCTTGCTCCCAGGGTGGTTTTGTTTAGGAAGGGTATCTGTCCCTAAATATGTATGTGTGCTCAGAATTAAGTCCTGCTGAATTCAGTGGGGCTTATTGAAAGAGCCATAGCTCAGTGGTAGAATCACACCCAAATGTCCCACGTTCAGTTCCCAATGACATTTCCAGTTAGGGCTGCGAGAAACTCCCGTCTGAAATCCCGGACTGCAGCTTCTGATCAACAAAGACAAATAACCGAGCTGGATGGAGCAACGCTCCGTATAAAGGGAGCCTCCTTGTTTAGGAAATGTCTGTCAATGCTCAGTGCACGTACTTGTGAATGAGTACTGTTGCAAGCAGTGGGAGTTACTCCCTCGTAAACATGGCTGGCATACGAGCTGCAACATTATTTCGTTGCCCTGTGCTTCCAACAACCAGGAGCTTTCCAGATATTTTGGACTTCAAATCCTATCAGTCTCATCCAGCACAGCTGTTCTAATTGGATGCAAGGCTATTCTTTCTCTCTCTTATCACACTTTACAGCTCTCACATTGGACAGGTAGAATATACTCTGCTTTGGAAAACTCACAGCACACCACAGAAGGTCTAATTAGAAGCGAAGCCTCTCTAAGGGCTGGGAATGGTTTTCAGCAATTTGGCAAAACTCGGGAATGTAAAAAAGCACCTGCAGAGCAAAGAGTGCCCCTGACCATGTGCAGAATTGCAGTCACTCCCACACTGAATAACCTCTACACAACATCTGAGGGTACCCAGGCCAGAGACTGGGGCTTAGCAGGCTTAACACCCACAACCTTTTTTTTTTATTTAAAGAGATTAAAACAGCCCCCACAACACTGTGTTCCTTATGCCTGAGATACAAGCATTCCCAGCGGCAACCTCTCTCCTTAAATTTGCTGTCAGTTGGCAGTCTCAAACACTTCCCATCCCATAATGGTCAATTCAGGAGCAGAGGCACCCCCAGCTCAAGGAAGCCGACTCCCATGCAAATGTGCCCAGGGATGCCGGTCTTTCATTTTGTTCACTTTAAAGATGCCCAGGACAGCCCCCACCACCACAAAAGCAGCCAAGTCACAGAGCCTCATTTTCACCTCTGACATTGGAATCAGACGTCAAGAGGGACACTGAGCCTGTGCAGAGTGCTCCCCGTGCAGGCATGGGAGGACGCCACAGCAACCTACCTAGACAGCAGGGGACGGCTACCAGGTCAGACATCTTTTCAGAAACCCAGCGCTCGGGAGAGTCCGTGCAACCATTCCCTCCCTACACGGGCACATGAAGCTACTCGCAAGCATCGGGGCACCTTCCGAGCCCCACACCACCTCTTTCTGCCCAGCCACCTACGCGCATCAGAGCCTCAGGCATGCTCATCCTCACCCGCAAGACGGAAGAATAGCTGGCGACCCCCAGCCCTTCACCTCCCTTTCTGTCTCTTAAGCTCTCGTTCCTCATCCACACACCGTGCGCTCCTAACTTAACACGGAGGTCGAACAAACGCCCTCCGGAGTCCCAGCTTGCATGCGATGATTAGAAGAGCCCCGGACGGCATCAGTCAAGCCCTCGAGCCGGACTCAGAACAAAGAGCCCCCCGCTGCTTACCTGAGAGCCACAGGCGAGGGTCGCCCAAAGCGCCCCGTGACGGCTACCCCCGCCGCTTCCTTACCTTCCATCTCCTTGGTCTCGCCGCAGTTCATCGCCAGAGCCCGTTCATGGCCCCCTCCCGTGTCCGGCAAGGGGTTGCCTTTGGAGCGGAATTCCGCGAACATCAAGCGCATGCGGCCCGAGGCGCGGGGATGGGCGGCGGGATTCAGACGATCGGCGGTCTCGCGCAAAGAGGTCCGGGCTGGGCGGGGCAGGACAGGAGCCCGTGTTGCTGCCGCTCGTGTGGACGGAGCCCGGCGCTCTCCTCCTCTCCACGTTCAAGACACTTCGGCAAAGTGGCCAGCGCTCGCCTTGCGCACCGCCTATCACTGCAAATCCGCCTCCTCCTCTTTCCCTCCTCCCTTCCCGCTTTTGTCTCTTTCTGTCTCTCTCTCCCCTACTCTCAAGTCACCCGACGCTGCTGCTGCTACTGCCGGATCGGAGGGAGACGATGCTCAAACACGCCCCTCGCCGACATCCCTGCAAGGTCATCCTCGCCGCCGCCCGTGCCAGCCCCTGCCTCGTTGCGCAGCGAGGCGCACGGCAGAGTCCAACAACAAGGCGATCATTTCGCCTTCGCCGCCGCCGGTCCTCCCACCCCGAGCTGGGCGGGGAAGGGCCGCGGACGCAGCGGCTGCCTGCAAGTCCCGGACAAAGCCCGGCAAGCAGGCGAGGCGTGGTGCTGCTGGTGGCGGCGCGCCTTGGAGCGCCGCTGCGCGCGTCTCCAGCGCGCCGAGAGCCCTTCGCCGGCGCCTGGGCTGGGCCCAGCAGGCACGACCCCGGCTCCGGCAGGGAGGAGAAGCTCTCCGCGAGGTTGCGAAAGGAGGAGGAGCCGCGGGAGGCGGGAGCCGCCGGGATCGGGCCTGCAACCTGCCGGGGAAAGGAGCCGGGAGCCGTATGGCGTGCCCAACCGAGAGGTGCTTCGTAGCGCGGCTGGCGAGAGCGCGTTTGCGGATCGAGATGGATGGAGGCGAAGTCAAGGCTCGCGGGCCACCTCTCGGCCGCCAGGCCAGCGTGGGCACCATCCGGCCGGGTGCTGGCTGGCTCCGGCGAGCAGCAACTCTCCCTGCGCGATCCCGCCCATCCCACCGCTGGCTTTTCACCGGCGGCCACCGCCCCGAAGGGCTCTCGGCTTGGCCGGCTGCCGCGCAAAGGCGCTCTCGGGGAGGCCTCCGCCGTCGCCGTCGCCCCGCGCTTGGGCGCGCACGTGCTCCCGCTGCGCACACGCCCCGATCCGCCTCGCCCTGCCCTGCCTCTGGTTGGGCTGGTTTTCCCAGCCGTACCTGGTGTTATTTATTTCTATCTTTATTACCCCACGCCTTTTGCAGTGCAATACTATGCATATCTACCCAGATCAATGGCTTGCTCCCAAGTAATCCTATGCACGCTTACCTCGGAGAGCAACCCAATCGAAATCATTGGAGCTTTGTGTGGGCATCTAGAGGGTTGAACTGATTAATCTTTTAGTTTATTATTATTATTAAGAATGCCATTGGCTTTATTGCTATTTGGGGGTGTTTTAAACTACAGACTGTCTTTTCTTAAGCTGCTTCTCAGCCACTTTCAGAATTAAAATAAAATAAAACATACTCTGAGATCGGAAGACTCATCTGTCATTTAGCCTCAAGCCACCATAGGGGAGGGATCAGCCATTATATATTTGTAGCCAAATGCCAACGTCTTTCTAGAGTTGCCTGTTTTACTCCTCCCTCTCTCGGGTCCTTTGTTTTCCCCACCCCCCCTCCTGATTAATGGTTGCTATTAGCTAGTCGGTTAGGGATAAGGCGGGTGCCATCCAATGTACACAGCGCTTGACAACAGCAGTCAGAGAGACGGGGAACTAGCCACCTCCTGAGGAGCTGAGCGGCTGTGCCTTGACAGCAGGGAAGACAGAGGAACATAGGAAATAGAAGGACACAGGAAACTGCCTTGCACTGAGACAGACCATCTGAATCCATACTGTCTTCACTGGCCAGCAGTAGCTCTCGTAGGGTTGAAAGGGACCACATGGGTCATCTAGTCCAACCCCCTGCAATAGGAAACTTTTGCCCACGGTGGGGCTCGAACCCATGACCCTAAGATTAAGAGTCTCATGTTCTAGCCTTCTGCATGCAATGCCGTCCTTCTACCCTGAGCTACAGCTCTTCCTTGACAAAGGGAGGAAGAAAGGAGACACTGTGAGGGATGCAGGTTTCCACAAGTGCCGTCAGAGCTGTGGAAGTTTGGTTATATTGGGGCAGGCATGGCCAAACTTGGCCCTCCAGCTGTTTCGGGACTACAATTCCCATCATCCCTGACCACTGGTCCTGTTAGCTAGGGATGATGGGAGTTGTAGTCCCAAAACAGCTGGAGGGCCAAGTTTGGCCAGGACTGGTACGCCTGAAGATTTAAGGCATACCAGTGACCCTGAGAGCAAAAAATTGGGCTATCCAAAGAAGGCCCTGGATTACAGTCATACCTCATGTTACATTTGCTTCAGGTTGAGCGTTTTCAGGTTACATCCTGCGGCAACCCAGAAGTACCAGAACAGGTTACTTCCGGGTTTCGCCGCATGCGCAGACGCTGTCATCACAAAATGACATCATGCGCATCTGCAGAAGCAGCGAATTGTGACCTACGCGTGCGGAGACGCGGGTTGCATTCTTTTCAGGTTGCGAACGGGCCTCTGGAACGGATCCCGTTCGCAACCAGAGGTACCACTGTACTTACTCAGGCAACAGAGTCACTGCCGAGTGTTCCAGTGATCTATTATGTCTCCACTTGTGGATTATTGAACACACCATTTGTAGCGAGCATATGGAAGGGAGCGCGTGTGATGAAAATACAATGCAATGACTCCCAGCGTGCAAGAATATTGCAGAAGGCCTCTATGAAAAGCCATAAAGCAGAAATAGACTTCAGTGTTACGTATTATGGCTTCTTCAACCCATAAAAATGGTCAGAGGGTGGCCGTTTCATATCTTCAGATATGCCCATAGAAGGAAGGGGTTCCCGTTTTTACAGCAAAAGGAGCGTGTGGTCCAGGGTGCCAAACATCCTCCCCCCCCCCCAACTTACGTCCCCTCAGGTATTTTACCCCACGTCATGTGGGGTCACTTCTGGCTGAGGATAAGACTGCTGGTAGAGGGGTGGATAAGCTGTGGGGTGGACACATAGCAGCATGCTAGAAACTCGGATATATATTATCTAGGTGCCAAGTGGCTCCTGAAACCAGGGTCACAGTTGCCAAAATGGAATGTCTAGTTGCCATTTGGGGGCCTGATGGCTCCAAAGCCGTGTTTTTCAATACCACTTTTGGGTTCCTGAAATTTGCTCTGACCGTGCAGATAAAGTATCGCAGACAGAATTCTACAGGATGTGCCGTTAGTGTGTGAAAACGGTCAGGATCCAACCCAGGCATGCACCTCCAGGCGGTGGAGACTTCAGGGGCAAAATGCTCCTGGCACCTAATGAATTTCAAACGCTGCACAGCAGATCTAGTCCTCCGTCAGGGATGGGGAGAAGGCAGATTGGGGTCTACTGGGAGATAGGCAATGATCTTACACTCACATGTTTAGCAATATCAGCATAAGTGTTCTCCCCAGAAAGCCCATCTAATCTAGCATCCCGTTTTCACAGTGGCCAACCAGAAGACTGTGAGTAGCCCTCAAGCTGAGCTCAGCAGCACTAGAGTTAGTTGTTGTTTGTTGTTTAGTCGCTTAGTTGTGTCCGACTCTCCGTGACCCCATGGACCAGAGCACACCAGGCACTCCTGTCTTCCACTGCCTCCCGCAGTTTGGTCAAACTCATGCTGGTAGCTTCAAGAACACTGTCAAGCCATCTCGTCCTCTGCTGTCCCCTTCTCCTTGTGCCCTCCATCTTTCCCAACATCAGGGTCTTTTCCAGGGAGTCTTCTCTTCTCATGAGGTGGCCAAAGTAGTGTAGCCTCAGCTTCAGGATCTGTCCTTCCAGTGAGCACTCAGGGCTGATTTCCTTCAGAATGAAGAGGTTGGATCTTCTTGCAGTCCATGGGACTCTCAAGAGTCTCCTCCAGCACCATAATTCAAAAGCATCAATTCTTCGGCGATCAGCCTTCTTTATGGTCCAGCTCTCACTTCCATACATTACTACTGGGAAAACCATAGCTTTAACTATATGGACCTTTGTCGGCAAGGTGACGTCTCTGCTTTTTAAGATGCTGCCTAGGTTTGTCATTGCTTTTCTCCCAAGAAGCAGGCGTCTTTTAATTTCGTGGCTGCTGTCACCATCTGCAGTGATCATGGAGCCCAATAAAGTAAAATGTCTCACTGCCTCCATTTCTTCCCCTTCTATTTGCCAGGAGGTGCTGGAGTTAGTTAGACAGCTCTAAAGTATTCCGAAATGCATCCCAACCTTCTGTATGGCTACCATCCTCTTTGCTGACATAGTGCTAGCCATTGACCTTCACGTAGTTTTCCCCCCTGTTTTGGAGCAGATGGAGTCAGCATTGTCTTTTTAATTTATTGTTTGGGACAAAAGTGTTTAAGAGCTCCCGTTACTCCATTTAAATTCACCAGGTTTCACGACCCGCTCCCCTTTAATTTGACCGTATAACTGGAGAGACAGTAGTGTAAAGGCCCATGAAAAATTAATCAGGCTTATTCCAGGGGAGCGGGATAAAAATAAATAAAAAGATGACTCCGATTCAGCATAATAAGAAATCCAATATAACGAATCCCGGCCGTGGCTAATGATCTTATCAGCATGCAATGTACACTACAGGCCACAGAAGGAGAATAACCTCATTGGCTTTGACAGGTTGTTCTAGCCAGCTAAACAGAACAGTCACTGCAGATATGCCCAGCAAGGGGAGAGGATGTTGACAAGGAAAGAGGTGAGGGTGTGTTAGCATGGGTGACCTTCAGGAGATGCAACAATTTCCCTGTCCCCATTCCCCTTGCCAGCCCACCAGCTGCTGCTCCCCTGGCTGGCGTGTCTCATCAGACAGGTCTCTGCTGTGGGTTTGACCTGATGTGTCCCAAGGTCAAGGCAGGACCAGCTCAGAACGGGTGTGGTGCTAGCGGCTGCAAAGTCCCTGGAAAACCAAGGACTCCTCTAGGCAACCTATCTACTGACCATTCGTCCAGATTTGCCTGTGCAAAGCAGATTACAGCGGTACCTCGGGTTAAGAACTTAATTCGTTCTGGAGGTCCGTTCTTAACCTGAAACTGTTCTTAACCTGAAGTACCACTCTAGCTAATGGGGCTTCCTGCTGAGGCGGCTAAGCTATTTCTGGGTCAGCGGAGTCTGTAACCTGAGTGTCTGTAACCCAAGGTACCACTGTATAGGCAATGGTCAAAGCCACAACATATATTTTAAGCACACGACTCCCCTCCGCTCCCCGAATCCTGGGAACTGTGCTTCATTACAGGCAATGGGAATGCTAAACCACAGTCCCCAGGATTCGTTTATGGGGTCAGGGCTGTCTTAAGCATATTCGGTGCCGTGGTGCAAAGTTCCCTCCAGCAGCACCCTCCCCCATTTCCCAGAGTTTTTTTAGGGAGACTGGCAGGGCTGGAGGAGGTGGGCAGTGGCTGGAGGGCGACTCCTCTGGCGGGGAAGAGGTGGAGGCTGGACGCGGCACCTCCTGGCTCAGCTGGACGCTTCGTGCCGCAGTGGCCACGGCAGACGGAGGCTCTGGGCGTGGCGCTGCTTCAGCGAGGACAGCGAGCTGATGCCGGGAGGGGCCGCATCCAGCCTCTGCCTCTTCCCTGGCGCCCTCCAGAACCTGGTGCCCTGTGCCACTAGCATCTATGTGTAAGACGCCCTTGTACGCGGGAGCCATGTGCTTTAAAGGACTTATCGTTCTTCCATCTTTGAGACCCAAGGTAGAGCACACAGGTTTGCAAAGAGTTTCCTATGCAGGCACCAAACAGAAAATGTAGGTTGTGCTGGATCCGACCCATAGGTGCCCGTCTTGTTCAGCACCCTGCTTCCTGCGGTGAACAACCAGTTGCCCACAGAAAGTCCACAAGCAGGCCATGAGGGAAAGGGCCTTCTGTTGTCGTTCTCCATCAGCTGGTCTTCAGAAGCCTGGTTCCTCTGATCCCAGAGTTACAGCATGTAGAAATCTGGCCAGTTTGCAGAGGAGGACAACCAAGATGATCAAAGGTCTGGAAACCAAGCCTTATGAGGAATAGCTGAAGGAGCTGGGTATGTTTAGCCTGGAAAAGAGGAAGCTGAGAAGAGATATGTGATAGCCATTTTCAAACATCTCAAGGGCTGTCGCATGGAAGAGGGAACAAGCTTGTTTTCTCCTGCTCTGGACAGAAAACAATGGCTTCAAGTTCCAAGAATGGAGATTCCGATTAAACGCCAGGAAGAACTTTCTGACGGTAAGAGGTGTTTGACAGTGGAATGAACATTGTCGGGACGTTGTGGGCTCTCCTTCCTTGGAGAGGTTGGATGGCCATCTGTCATGGATGCTTTAGCTGAGATTCCTGCATTGCAAGGGATTGGAATAGAGGACACTTGAGGTCCCTTCCAACTCTACAATTTCTGTGAAATCAGGACTTGTAGCCAGTGGACAGCCCTTAAAGGTACCCCTGCCCATACGGGCCAGTCTTGACAGACTCTAGGGTTGTGCGCTCATCTCACTTAAGAGGCCGGGAGCTGGCGCCGTCTGAAGACACTTCCGGGTCACGTGGCCAGCGTGACGAAGCTGCACTGGTGAGCCAGCACCAGTGCCGCACACGGAAACGCCGTTTACCTTCCCTCTATAAAGCAGTACCTATTTATCTACTTGCACTTAAGGGTGCTTTCGAACTGCTAGGTGGGCAGGATCTGGGACCAAATGACGGGAGCTCACCCCACCGCGGGGATTCGAACCGCCGACCATGTGATCGGCAAGTCTTAGGCACTGAGGTTTTACCCACAGCGCCACCCGCGTCCGGACAGCCCTTATCCTTCCTGAATTTGTTGCAGCAAGGTCGTTCCATTACATGAACCAGTCCTAGGCCAGGGTTGGGAAATATTTTTCAGGCTGAAGGCCACTCTGCCATCTGGGCAACCTTCCAAGGACCACATGCCAAGGATGGGCAGGGCCAGGGACAACAATGTACTGTATTTTTTGCTCTATAAGACTCACTTTTTTCCTCCTAAAAAGTAAGGGGAAATGTGTGTGCGTCTTATGGAGCGAATGCAGGCTGCGCAGCAATCCCAGAAGCCAGAACAGCAAGAGGGATCACTGCTTTCGCTGCGCAGCGATCCCTCTTGCTGTTCTGGCTTCTAGGATTCAGAATATTTTTTTTCTTGTTTTCCTCCTCCAAAAACTAGGTGCGTCTTATGGTCTGGTGCGTCTTATAGAACGGAAAATACGGTAAATTTTAGCATTTCACTAAATGTTTCTATACCTCTTGCTCTCCCAGGCAAGTAGGAAGCATTCTTCCAGCCAGACTCTCCCCAGATGTGCTCCAGTGGGTTTGGTGAGCCCCTAGAATAGATTTGGGGGACAGGAGGAGAGTCCTGTTGCACAAACAGAAATCCTTGCACTGTTCGGTTGTGGGTTTGTTTTGTTTTTTTGAAGGGTGGAGTGTTTTGCTTTAAATGCATGGTTAGCACTGCTTTGGATGCGACCCTGTGTTCCAGTTGGTTGGGAGTCAACAGCCAGGTTGGATGTCAAGTAGGTAGCTATCTCTTTCATGAAACAGCCAGATTCTTCCTTCCTCAACCACAAGCACATTAAAACCCTGTATTTTTAAACCTTGCGACTAGGGAAGTCGTCAACGAATCGCACCGATTCCTCGCCAACGTGAGAAGGCTGACATGCAGAAATACCCAGGGAGACAATTCCAGGCTGCTTGGCGGTTTCTATTTCCGTGCTTTCTCTCTGCGACCACGAAATCTTGGAAACTTCGTTGCTTCCATGAAATCCCAGACTCCCTTGAAGCGCCCAGCTTGAGGAGAAAGAAAAATACCCAGCATTCCAGATCTCAACCAAACTGCTGAAGCTGGCAAAACGGTTATTATTAGAATTACCGTATTTTTTGCTCTATAAGACTCACTTTTTCCCTCCTAAAAAGTAAGGAGAAACGTGTGTGCATCTTATGGAGCGAATGCAGGCTGCGCAGCTATCACAGAAGCCAGAACAGCAAGAGGGATTGCTGCTTTCACTGCACAGCGATCCCTCTTGCTGTTCTGGCTTCTGAGATTCAGAATATTTTTTTTCTTGTTTTCCTCCTCCAAAAACTAGGTGCGTCTTGTGGTCTGGTGCGTCTTATAGAGCGAAAAATACGGTACATCTGGCAGGAAATGGAGTGCCCTCTCCTCTTCCTCTGAGTTGTCCCACAAATGGTGATTATTCCAAGTAAACTATTAGCTGACACTAGCAGATTTCCTGGCTCCTGAGGGTGGAAGCTGGAAAAAAAAAAATCTGTAAAAAAATAGGCCTTGGTAAATGATCCACAGTTGTTGCGGAGACTTGGTTCTCGTTTAAAGTTATGTAAATGATATGCAGAGTTGTGTGCCTAGATTGGTCTCTGGCAAGTCAACATTTTCTCTCCATCTCTTCCTCTCTCTCTCATGAGCTCTTAATGGGTCAGCATCTGTTTGTTCTCTTTCCTCTTCAATTTGCTTGTGTAATTGTATCTTGCCGGCCTTCTTCTCTCCCTTCAGTCAGATGCTCAACTGTTCCTGTTTACCAGAGACAGCCGCATTATCTGATGCCCGTCCCCTGCACATCCTTATTTTTACCCTTTCAGAATGCATGAGCCATTCTCCGGGTGCCAGTCCCCCTACTTATCGTAAGTCCACAGAAATAGAAGGCCACATCTGCACCAAACATTTGAAGTGCAAACATGCCACTTTAAGAGTCATGGAATCCTGGGAACTGTAGCATGTTAAGGGTGCTGAGAGCCAATCAGAAGGTCGGCGGTTCGAATCCCCATGACGGGGTGAGCTCCCATTGCTCGGTCCCTGCTCCTGCCAACCTAGCAGTTCGAAAGCACGTCAAAGTGCAAGTAGATAAATAGGTACCACTCCAGCGGGAAGGTAAACAGCGTTTCCGTGCACTGCTCTGGTTTGCTTTGTCATGCTGGCCACATGACCCGGAAGCTGTCTGCGGGCAAACGCTGGCTCCCTCGGCCAGTAAAGCGAGATGAGCGCCGCAACCCCAGAGTCGTCCACGACTGACCTAATGGTCAGGGGTCCCTTTACCTTTACTCCCCCCAAAGAGCTATAATTCCCAGATTTCCCTTGAAATCTCTTCCTTGGCTCTGCTGGGTCAAATCATCCAGATCAGATCCCAGCCTCGCAAAGCAGCTCAGGGCCGGCGTGGCAGGCTCTGTGACCCTCTGTGTTCCACTCCCCCGGTGCGCTCACAACTGCCCCGGGCACCAGCAAGCCATGCTACGCCACTAGGAAAACCAGGGGGAGGGAAAAGGAATGAAGTATCCTGCAGGAGGGAACTGAACAGGAGAAGCATGACTGCAGCATTTTGTCGCAGGCCCCCCTCGCATCTTCCTAACACACTTTGTTTTTCGCTGCTCAGATCTGACCACCCGCTTCCCGTGCAGAAGCAATCAGATGTTGGTAGCTTGTGACTTGCGGGCCTTCTGTTGATGTACCTCCCTGGGACCAATGAATATTTCAGGAAGAATGTTTACCTAATGCACAGTTGATTTTGCTAAATAGGCCACCCTGCCTTCCGAGAGTTGCAGCAGCCCTGCGCAATAATTGAGAAAGAATACTTCCCACAAGCGTTAATTCAGGAGCTGCTCAGACAAGTTTCCAGGTTTGCTTATTTAAATAATAATAATAAGAAAAAAGCAGCTGAAACGAAGATGGGCCTCTGATCGTCTCTTTGGCGCTGCGGCTTTTTACCTGAATGCAAGAAATGGTGGCACAGATCAGCAGGTGCAAAAAATATGATCAAAATCTACAGTCGAGGATGACGACGCAATCTCTCCCCAGCCCTCTGGAGTTTACTTTCCAATTTGCATGGAGAAACGTTTCCCAGGCTGTTTCTTTCCCTTCAATTACACTTCACACCTCACACACTCAAGAAGCTGTGGCGCTATGTGCGATGTGCTGCGTTAGTCAGCTCGGTGTGTGAGTGCATATGTGTATGTGTGAAGGAACAGCCGAGAAGACGTGGGCGCACATTTTGCAACATTTAAGCGTGCGTCTAATTAACACACAGGCAGCCCAAACAAACTGGTGATTTCATTCCATCTGTCGCTGGCTCCAAATGTGTCTATTAAATAGGTATGATGCCCATTCCGCCCACGACCCTCCAACCCCAGAAATCAGTGAATGGATTCCAAATATTGCACTTCTTTCTTTATTAAATTCATTTAAATAAATGAATTTTTAAAAATAAATAAATCCCAGACCAGTCGTCAAATTACACTGTCAAATACGTAATGTAAACAGTCCCATTGACTCTTCTGCACAGCAGATTTTCCAGAGGCTAATTGGCAATGATATCAAGGAAGCCTGGAATTGCGGCAAGAATTTAGCTTCTAGGTAAAGGTAACCCTGATTAGGTCCAGTCGCGGACAACTCTGGGGTTGTGGCACTCATCTCATTCTATAGGCCAAGGGAGCTGGCATTTGTCTGCAGACAGCTTCCGGGTCATGGGGCCAGCATGACAAAGCCACTTCTGGAGAACCAGAGCAGCGCACGGAAACGCCATTTACCTTCCCGCTGGAGCGGTACCTATTTATCTACTTGCACTTTAATGTGCTTTTTAACTGCTAGGTGGGCAGGAGCTGGGACTGAGCAACGGGAGCTCACCCCGTCGCTACACCACCCTTAAATAAAAAACATGGACCCAAGGAAATTAAGCAAGTCCAGTGTCCGGTTAGTTATTGCAATAGGGCAGAGTTCAACCCAACGTTGTTGTTCTAGCAGGTTAAGAAAATGTTCTGCCACGAGGAGCTTCAGAACAAGGGTTTTATAGACACAGCACACAAAGGGTCCTAAAACACCAAAATATAACATTCTTAAACATCCTACATACATAAAGAAAGCTTACAGGTCATGGGATGGTGAACATTTATGGCTCCATACTGCTATCTTCTTCCCTGCAATTTCCTTGGGAGTGCCCCAAGTGCCCAGGCCATTTGGGGCATTTTTATCACAATTCCCCTGGCAAACAGGCCTCCAGCTGGCTTGTTGACATTCCTTTCTCTATCTCACTTCCCTTGCCTCTCCTATCTCCCAGGAAGCTTCAAGGATATGTTTGGATTTACACTCCAACTGACTAAAACAACATCCTTAATGACCATTTGTGCCACCTTTGGGGTTAGATAGGGTTTCTTGTTTATCGCCCAGAGAGCACAGGGGCTATAAAATGTAGGCGCACAGGAGCCATGCGTAAAAATGATTCAGTGATAAGTTCCATCTTTCTAAAGGTTAAATGCCCTTAATATCTGAAACATGATTAAATCAAAATATGCACCCTGGGTCTCTGATTCTTCTATCAGAGTGAAGAGGGACTTCTTTAGCACCAGGCAAAAGGGTCGGGTATAAATGCAATAATTAAATAATAATAAATGCCACATATAGTTTGTGAGGTCAACACTGCTGGATCTGCTGACTGAACGAGATTCGCGTAGGGAACTCAATTGCACAGCTGATCTCTCAGAAAGGAATGAAATCGCTGCCCATCAGCTGGGACGACCCCAGGCCAGTCATTGTATCTCTTTTTAAAAAAAATAATATTAGGAATTTAAACAAAACACATTATCTTAAAACATATCATCCTTAATTCCCCCCATTTTTCTCCCTTCCATAAAACACCCCCCCCCCGACTTCCCTCAGTTCCAATCTCTGGTTTCTCTATAAATGCTATTCTCTGCATGTTACAAACTTGTATAAATCCTTAATTTGTCTAACTGGTTATTAGCAATAAAGTTTGTGAGTGTTTATTCAAAATCTGCCAAGGAGTCCAATTCACTTTGTTGCGTCTTGAAATACTTTGTAAAAGGTTCCCATTCATCTTTAAAGTCACAGTTATCCTTGTCCCGTAGCTTATGTGTCAATTTTGCCAGTTCTGTGTAGTCCATCAGTTTCTCTTGCCATAGTTCTTTAGTCGGGATTTCCTCAGTCTTCCATCTTTGTGCTATTAAGACTCTTGCGGCCGTTGTCACATACATGAAGATGTTTTTCAACTTCTTTGGCAGGTCTTTTCCTACAATCCCTAACAGAAATGCTTCAGGTTTTTAAACAAATGGAACAGATGGAACATTTTCTTCAATTCATTGTATATCATTTCCCAAGTTTTTAAAATTTCATTACAGTCCCACCACATATGGTAAAATGTCCCCTCCTTTTCCTTACACTTCCAACACATATTTGAGCTAGTTTTATACATTTTTCCTAACTGCACTGGTATCATATACCATCCATACATCATCTTCATATAATTTTCTTTCAACAAAGAACAACCTGTAAATTTGAAATCAGTTTTCCATAACTTTTCCCAATCTTCCATCATAATGTTATGACCTATATCTTGTGCCCAGTCCCTGTATCTCAACAGAACCTACCTCACAGGGTTCTTGTGAGAATAGAAGAGCAAAGGGGAGACCCATGTACACTCTTTTGAGATCCTTGAAGGAAAGGTGGTAAATTTTTTTAAAATAATATTTTATTAAGATTTTCACAAAAAGAAAAAAGAAAAATACAAAAATGAAAAATAAAGAACAATTAAAAACATTTCAATCTTTCATGACATATCTTGCATTTGCTTGTTTCTCGGACCTCCCCACACCTCCCCTCTTTGTATTCCAATTCAATTTATTTATTCAGCAAATCCTTTCCCTCTTTACCTTTATCTTTATCTTGATCTTAATGTATTATGGCTTTAACTTTCCACCTGTTAATATTCCAGTTTTGCATATTCTTTCATAACATTATTACTAAAAAACCCTTCACCTCAATCCAACGTCGTTCTAATATTCATTAATTAATTTTGCAATATTTCTGTAAATAGTCTTTAAATTCCTTCCAGTTTTCTTCCACCAGCTCTTCTCCCTGGTCTCGGATTCTGCCGGTCATTTCCGCCAATTCCATATAGTCAATCACCTTCATCTGCCATTCTTCCAGAGTGGGTAATTCTTGTGTAGGAAAGGTGGTAAATTTAAATGTGACAAATAAATAAATAAATAAACTGGGTATTTACCAGTACAGAGAGAAAACTGGACAGGGTAGGTTGATGGTGTTACAGGTAAGGCAAAAAATATTCCGAAGGGTTAGCCCCCCCCCCCCCAATTTGGATGGGAGTAAAGAAAAGCAGAAAACCTGAAGAGAGACCAGCCCAACTTTATTCCTCAGGCTTTTCAAACTGGCATGATGCAACTGCGAGGGTTTCCCCCTTCTACAATAAACTGAAGGATCTGAATTGACTGTTGATGCACAAGAATGAAACTTTGGACTGTGAGCCCAAAGTTCATGGAAAATGTCAGACTGCCATGCGGCGGCTGAGGAATGCAAAAGGCCGCATTCAGAAGGTCTCAGAAACAAACCATCAACTTTTGTGTTGACATTATATAAGTCTGCGGCATGCCTGAAGTTGGAATGTCAATAGTGCAGGATGGCTAAAATCTGGACTTAATGGTCCAATGCAGACCCTTCTCTTGGGATGGCAACGTGCAATGGCTTCGCTTGCTTCAAAATGCGTTACATAGAAAATTGCAAAGGGTCTTTAAGGATTGCTTATTGATTTCCCTGCCAGCCATAACAATTAACGCAATTGTGCTAGATGCTGTATGATTTTTAATTGTTATTTTTATTGCCTCTTTTATTACGGATATATATTTGCCTTCCATCGTATGGCACAGAATTCAAACTGTAATACAATCAAATGCAATAAGAAGAAGCCCGGCCAAAACAGGAAAAAGAAAATGTTGCGGTCCTAGTTTAAAAGGCTAAGCAATTAGCTTTGAGGAAAGGAGAGTTTGGAGGATGGAGTTGATAGAGAGCTGACGAAAGCATGAACGGCATGGGGGGAAATTGAGCAGGGATGAATTATTCACACCCAAAATCAACAATAAGAAGCCAGCAACCTGAGGTCAAGATGCAGCAGATTTAGAAATGACAGTGCTTTTCCATACAAGATCAGGACTTACTATTTGAGCCCCTGCTTTACATGCAAAACTGCCTGCATTCGTTCAGTCCCTGAGAACTCAAGACAGACAGAGAACCTGGTAGCAGCAGGCAGTGGGAGTATAGGAAAGTATACTGAGTCTAACCATGGACTGTAGTGACTGGCAGCAAATCTCTGGGGTTTCAGACAGGGAAACTGTTTCAGAGGGGAAAGTTTCTGCCTGAGACCCTAGCGAGCCATTGCCGAAGGAGATAAGGGCTAGGTGGTCTGGCTCAGTAGAATGGGCAGCTTCATATATTTGAGGTATAGTGGAGTGATGGGGAATGGGTTTCCATGTGCTTCTGGCATATGACTTGCATCATCCCTGACTAATGCATATATCTCAACTGCCCCGATTAAATCAGTACTTCCTGTTTTGGGGTGCTGAACTCTCACATGAGAGCACGGAGCCGAAAAGATCTCACACAAGAGCACAGAGCACCCAAAAGCACGATTTGGGGCTTTGGGCTCTCACACTTGTTATGTGACTCACGCAGGAGCATAGCCGGGAAGACACATGGACAGTCATACCTCGGGTTACAGCCGCTTCAGGTTGTGTTTTTTTGACTTGCGGACTGCCGAAACCCGGAAGTACCGGAACGGGTTACTTCCGGGTTTCGGCAGCCGTGCATGCGCAGAAGCGCAACCTGCACGTGCGCAGATGCGGGTTGCGAACGCTGCAGGTTGCGAATGTGCATCCTGCATGGATCATGTTCGCAACCTGAGTGTCCACTGTACCAGTTTTCGGCCTCAACATGTTGGAGGTTATACCATTGGCCATGCTGGCAGGGGGTGGTGGGATTTGTAGTCCAACAACATCTGGAGAACCACAGGTTCCTTTCCTCTGGAACAGGGGTCAGCAAACTTTTCCAGCAGGGGACCGGTCCGCTGTCCCTCAGACCTTGTGGGGGGCCAGACTATATTTTGAAAAAAATAATAATGAACGAGTTCCTATGCCCCACAAATAACCCAGAGCTGCATTTTAAATAAAAGCACACATTCTACTCATGTAAAAACACCAGGCAGGCCCCACAAATAACCCAGAGATGCGTTTTAAATAAAAGGACACATTCTACTCATATAAAAACATGCTGATTCCCGGACCATCCACTTGCCGGATTTAGAAGGCGATTGGGCCGGATCCAGCCCCCCGGGCCTTAGTTTGCCTACCCATGCTCTAGAATAATGGCTCTTAGGCAGGATTTAATTACTCTTACAGGAATACGAGTGGTTACTAGGCTCCCTAATCCTTACTACATAAGGCAGTGCTCATGCCAAGTTCTCGCTCTAGGATTGCCAGTGGCGCAGTTCAGGTTTGGCAATGGTTATCTAAGCTGCTATCTTGCAGGGATGTGTTCCTCCCCATCACCCTGGTTCCCAAAGCCTCATTTTAATAAGCTTAGAGAAGATATGGACTTACAAAATGTCTTTCCTCCCTCTTTTTTTGGGGCTAGTAAGCTCAGCTCTTAAAAAGGTAAAGGTAAAGGTACCCCTGCCCGTATGGGCCAGTCTTGACAGACTCTAGGGTTGTGCGCCCATCTCACTCAAAGAGGCCAAGGGCCAGCACTGTCCGAAGACACTTCCGGGTCACGTGGCCAGCGTGACATCGCTGCTCTGGTGAGCCAGAGCCACACACGGAACGCCGTTTACCTTCCCGCTAGTAAGCGGTCCCTATTTATCTACTTGCACCCGAGAGTGCTTTCGAACTGTTAGGTTGGCAGGCGCTGGGACCGAACAACGGGAGCGCACCCCGCCGCGGGGATTCGAACCGCCGACCTCTTGATCGGCAAGCCCTAGGCGCTGAGGCTTTAACCCACAGCGCCACCCGTGTCCCTAAGCTCAGCTCTTATGTGCAAGTTAATTTTGCAAATGACAGCGCTCCAAGAAACTCCAAATGCAGCCAAAACAGAACAATAGGCAAAAAAGGGGTGGAAAGCAAAACATGCAGATTTGAAAAATCAGCCTTAGAATTTGGGGTTCCTCTTCAAAAGGAGAGATTGGATTGCACATCAATTCCTCTGCTCTCCCTGGGCCTCACTCTGTATAGCCAAAGAAGCAGGAAACAGTTTGTTCCATTATAGCCCTTCAGCGATGTGTGCATTGATTTTCCTCATCAAATTTCCCTCTGGGTGCATAAGAATTTCCCTTTCTGGAACAAAATTTCCCTCCAGACTTATATTCAAGTTCCTGGAACAGGAATTGCGTATGTGTTAGAGATGCAAATAAATAGGCACAGAGGGGGAAATGGCTAACTCATCTCTCCCTCTAGGCAACTTTCCCAGCCTGATGCACTTTAGATTTTTGGGGCACAAATCCCATTATCCTTGTCCATCTGCTGTGCCAATGGGACTTGTGGTTCGAGCTATCTGCAGGGCATCAGAGACTGTTCTAGGCTGACAGCTAAACTCACCTGTCCAGCCTTTGAGTACAGATGCTCCAGGTATTTTCTGAGTACCTGATTGCTTTAAATACCACTGGGCTTTCTTTTAACTTGCAAAATTCAAATCTGTTTGCGTTCAGCTGCTGGAGGGAGTCTGTGGCAGAGAGAGGTCCAAAATCAGTGGCAAGAGCTGAAACAGGAGGGTCGGAACTGAGAGACCAAGAAGCAGAGGTGAATCAGGCTGGTGAATGAGCAAGGATGTCTACCCCTCCTGCTGCGACAAGCTCTCCTCTCCACTGGTCTCCCAGAACCAGAAGAGGTATGAAAAGGGCGGAGGAGAGGTTGGCTGTGTGCAGACACCGTCTCTGATCGCTTGGGGAAAACCCTGGAGAGGAGGGGACTTAGGCAGCTGTTGAGAGGTGGGGACCTTCAATCTTAGCAACTGATTCATTGGGGCAGGACCTACCGGGGATGGGTTGCTGTGCTCATTAGGCTTGGCACTCCTATGCAGATCATGTTTTTCCCAATCAAGAGTTAACTCCAACTCGCATGGTGTGATTTACTGCTGGCTTGCTCCTGACACCATCCCTCTTTGCACCACCAGCACTCTGGTCTCTCTAGATACTGTCAGTTAATCCCATGGCCCAAATATGGTCAGCTGGCTTCACAGGCCAGGTCGGTAGATCCATACCAGCTCCTTTGCTTTTAGAACTTCTTTTTTAATTACAGTGGTGCCTCGCAAGACGAAATTAATTTGTTCTGCGAGTTTTTTCGTTCTACGAGTTTTTTCATCTTGCAAAGCACCACTGCATTTAAACACTGACAAAGGCAGGGAGGGGCGGGGAGAAGCAGGACAGCTGCCGCAGCCGGTACCTCAGACTCACCCGCATTGTGGCCACCGTGTGACGCGGCTGCTGGAGGGTGGCGGGGCTCAGGAGCGCGACTCGGCGGAACCGCCACCATCCTCTTCACCTGAGGGAGAGAGGGGCGCTGGCGGCAAGAGCTCTCTGAGGGGAGCGCGCGAGGGGGGTGGGCAGCGGCGCGAGGCACCAACCGTCAGCGGGAAGGTGGGAGGGAGGCGGAGGAGCGGGGAAGCGAGCGTGCGTGCGTGCAGTGCGCGTCACCATGACACAAGAGGCAGGGCCATTTCGTCTAGCGAAGCAAGCCCTTAGGGAAATCTGTCTTGCGAAGCACCTCAGAAAACGAAAAATTCTTTCGTCTTGCGAGTTTTTCGTCTTCCGAGGCATTCGTCTTGCGGGGTAACACTGTATCTATTTTAAAAATTGCTTCGTAGTCTAATGGTGCCGGCCTTCCATCCCAAGCTTGTGGTTCTGAACTTTCTGGCTGGGGCTGATGGGATTCGTAGCCCAAAACATCTGGAGGGCACCAGGTGCGGGGAGCTCTCTCTAAACAAGAGAGAAATACAATGGATTAGACAGCAGGGAGCTTCCTGCTGGTGTTATCAACAGATAAAAGTCCTTCTTTGTTCACAAAGGGCTGTCTTCTCCCAATTCTGCATGTCTGGGGAGCTTTCCCTTCATCTGCCAATGCTGATGAGTCACATCTTGGCTCCCGAACACCAGCCTGATGCCAGAAGCAGGCTGCTCCCTCGACAACCCCTTTATCGCACAAACTTTTCTGTCTCTCTACTCGGGCACAACATTCCGCTCTGGGAAAGCTGGGCCCAGGAATTACTTGCAGTCTGGAGATCACCCATCCTGCCGAATTCTTTTTCAGCTTTTGGCACTGAACAAGAACCACAAGAAGCCCTTGCCCTCTCCTCGGATGGCAGGCAGACAAAACCAGGAAGCTGGGGGGCGGAATTGGCAGAGCGCAAGGTGGCAGGGGGTGTGGGGTGAAAAGGGTCAATTTGCCACCCGCCGACACAATAGGCATCCTGTTTGGGACAGCCATTCCACTTGCTTTTTACAGATTCCAACCGCCCTCCCAGTGTCGCAGACCTCACAACTGGGCTAAATGCCCAACTTGGAAGTGGCAGCCTAGGCAGAAAAGACTGGCCAGATAATATGTGAGGGCAAAGGCAGCCCAGATCAAGAAGCATTCTCACCCACCGACGCAACTCTAAACCACTCAAAGAAGACCTTTTTTCTGTTTCTGTGCCATCTAACTGGGTTGGGAGAAGGAGGCTTTAGTATCCCTGACCCTACAGACTATCTGCTTGAAACTCAGGTACTGCCACACACACACACACACACACCTCCCCACTTGTGGGAAGCTAGCTGAGTGCAAATTCCTCCACATGTTCTGAAACAGCTTCATCAACTACGAACCCCAACATCCCTTTTGTAGGGTTTTGTAGTCTTGTGGGGTTTTGTAGGGTTAACCCTGTGTTCTGTAGGGCCTGATATATCACACCAAGGCTTGTAGTTAACACCTAGAAATCCAACATTGTCTCATTCACTCTCAACTTGTGCCATTGTTTTGTAGTCGTTTTGTAGCATGAACCCCATGTGAGTAATTTTGTAGCATGAACTCCATGTGAGTAATTGATACTCAAACTGGGGCTCCTACAAAACATGGGGCTCCCCTTACAAAACCCTGTGAAAGGTTTGGAGGGGATCCCAAATGTGCGAGTTCATAGTTAATGAAGCTCCCAGGAACTGTGCTTTCAGCCTGCCACACTGAAGGTGTGACATGAGCCAACAGTGTGACGCGGCAGCTAAAAAAGCCAATGCAATTCTGGGCTGCATCAATAGGAGTATAGCATCTAGATCAAGGGAAGTAATAGTGCCACTGTATTCTGCTCTGGTCAGACCTCACCTGGAGTACTGTGTCCAGTTCTGGGCACCACAGTTCAAGAAGGACACTGACAAACTGGAACGTGTCCAGAGGAGGGCAACCAAAATGGTCAAAGGCCTGGAAACGATGCCTTATGAGGAATGGCTAAGGGAGCTGGGCATGTTTAGCCTGGAGAAGAGGAGGTTAAGGGGTGATAGGATAGCCATGTTCAAATATATAAAAGGATGTCACATAGAGGAGGGAGAAAGGTTGTTTTCTGCTGCTCCAGAGAAGCGGACACGGAGCAATGGATCCAAACTACAAGAAAGAAGATTCCACCTAAACATTAGGAAGAACTTCCTGACAGTAAGAGCTGTTCAACAGTGGAATTTGCTGCCAAGGAGTGTGGTGGAGTCTCCTTCTTTGGAAGTCTTTAAGCAGAGGCTTGACAACCATGTGTCAGGAGTGCTCTGATGGTGTTTCCTGCTTGGGAGGGGTTGGACTCGATGGCCCTTGTGGTCTCTTCCAACTCTATGATTCTATGATTCTAGGTGCAAAAGACACCCCATAAACATAAGAAGAGCCCTGCTGAATCAGTTCCAGCGCCCCAGGGGCCAACCAGGTGTCCCTGAGAAGCCCCCAAGCAGGACACGAGGGCAACTGGTATGCAGAGGAGCATTGCTTCCCAAGTTGGCTCACCCATTCCGATCACAGTGCATTTCATTTCCTCCAGAACAACCAGCACCACCAGGTGCTCAGCTCACCTAGGCAAGGCAGACTCCTGTGGGGTCGAGGTGATGCTTCACGGATCCTAGGACCCATCACCTCATTTTAAGATGGAGCATGTCCCGTATTTCTAAACAAAGATAGCCTTTCTGCTTGTGCCACTTCCCAGGACTGAAGCTGGCAAACAAAGCTCCTTCCACAGATTCCGACAGCTCACCAACATGATAAAGAAGCAGATCACATCATGCTTGGCAACTGAGTCTGCATCCCTGGGTGATGAATATTTTATCTTTTGTCGATCCAAAGGCAGGCAGCGGGAACATCCCTATTCAGTTATCATTGGCAAGGGAAGAAAGTAAAGATTGCAAGGGATGTGTAATGAGAATGATGGTTGGAGCACTGAGCACCTCTCTCATTCTCTGTCTGGGCCCCAATTAAGACTACAGTCCTAAAACTATCTATAAATTGGTTAAGCCTTCCTGAAAAACAAGGATCTGATTTCAGGACTTGGGCCAGAACTTTGTTCTCCCTGAGCAAATTCAATATTCACTTCCAGCAGAGATGAAAACACGCTGCAGAAACTTTTATATGAACAGACGGAAGTAGTTCTGGGTTACATCCAGGCCATATTTTTAAGCACATGACTTCCCTCAAAGTCTCTTGGGAAATGTAGTTTGTTAAGGGTGCTGGGAACTGCAGATCTGTGAAAAGTAAACTACAGCTCCAAGGATTATTTGAGGGAAGCTATGCATTTTAAATGTATGGTATGGATGTGACCCTAAGTGCATTTTTTTCTAGAAAAGAGGGTGTCAGTCTGACCACAGCTGTCAACTTACAGATTTGAAAATAAGGGACCAGCAGCCTTGAAAATAAGGGATCAGCAGCCAAAATAAGGGATTTTCTGAACACAGGTATGTTCAACTTCTGAGCCACTCCAAGCCAAAGGCAGAAAGCCCAGCCAGCAGCCAAACGAAGCCTCAAGCGGTGGTTCCCACAGCGCAGCAACCCGGCAAAGGGGATGCAACAAGGAAAACCACCGTCACCTCTCCGCTGGGAAGCGCTGAGCAAAGGCGAGTCCCCAGGCAATGCGGCTGATTTGATCGGCACAAGGCATGCAAGCTCCACCCCCCAGTCATTCTTAGACTCCTTATTGGGTGAGCAACGCAGCCAAGCAACACAGTTGGAGCCTCCCTCCTCCCTGGCCGGCAGGCAGGGAGGGAGAGGAGCTGCTTCCTTTGAAACCTGGGAAATTTAAGGGACATCATCAGTAAGGGACAGCAGTGGGACACAGCGCTGGGATAAGGGACTTTACCGCCAAATAAGGGACGGTTGACAGCTATGGTATCAGTACTCACCATGCAAGAGAAGGCTCTCAGACCCTGCCAGAGCATTACAGCTCTCTCCGTGAGCCAGGTAGAAGCTTCCTGGGCTTTGGGAATGAGGTGTGAGACCTCTGGCAGGATCCTGCAGCCCTCCTGCCTCTCTCCCTAATCCCTGCTGCGTACTGCCAGAAAAAAGCACTGACCTTAGATAACATGTATGGGAACATGAGTGGGGTCAGACTAGTGGGGGCAGAGTGAGACACACCTCCAAGGGGAGGGAATTCCACAGCTTGGGGGCTGCCGCACAGAATGCCACCACCCCCCTCAGGCCACTATTTCTCTGCACTTCCAAGGCAGGCAGAACTTCTAAGACAGCCCACCCTGCTGACCTGAACACCCAAGGCAGGTGGTCTTTCAGGTATTTCAGATAACAAGAAAACCAGCAACAGCATTTCCCAGGCTCAAGATTCTGATTTACTCAATCACGCCTGCTTCCAAGAGGCAGGTTCTTGGGGAGAACCTGCGGTTGGCTCAAGAATAACACAGCAGTCTTGAACAATAGAGTCAGCACCGAGCTGAGAGGCAAAGCCAAGAAACACATTGGAGGCAGGAAGGATTTATTGCCCAGGCAAAGTCCCAGACCAAACAGGAAGCCCTTTTACAGCACTTCCTGTCTAAGACAGACATAATGATCAGCCTGGATGGTTGGAACTGGCCCGGAGCCTCTGAACAATGCCATATTCTACAACAGTGCAGTGGTGAACCTGCGGCCCTCCAGATGTTCATAGTTTCATAGAATCGTTGAGTTGGAAGGGACCCCGAGGGTCATCTAGTCCAACCCCCTGCAATGCAGGAATCTCAACTAAAGCATCCGTGGAAGGCCACCCAACCTCTGCTTAAAAACTGCCAAGGAAGGAGAGTCCACAACCTCCAGTCTATTTCACTGTCTAACAGCTCTTACTATCAGAAAGTTCTTCCTGACGTTTAGTTAGAATTGTCCTGGGTCCAGGAGTAACCCGTGAAATGTGGCCCAGGACCGGTCCAGAATCCAAAGGTTCTGCTGGGAATCAGTCCGACAGGGCTAAGCCAGGACACGAGGCAGGAAACCAGGCAAGGACAGGTACAGAATCTCAGGCAGGATCTGGCATACAGTAATGTGCTCCCACAACCTGGGGCTGGGTCCGACAGCCTTTTATCTTTGTCAGGGTAATGGCTGGTCCTGATCCCCTGGCGACTCACCTCCCTGTCTCGCCCAAAGGTGAGCACTCCTCCTGTGAGTACTCAGGTCTCTCCTCCTCTCAGACCTTAGTCTCTGCAGTTCAGGAGACGTTGGTGGGTTACTAGACCCAGAGGCCACCTCAGCCTCCCCTGACCCAACCGGTAGTGGAGCAGCTTTAAGTGATGGCCCAGCTGGAGGCCACAAAGTAATCCCCGCATCTGGAGCCAGGGCAGGCTCCGGCCCCTGACTCGGCCCAGCTGGTGTTTGTTGCAGGGGAACCTGTGCAGACTGGGACTCTTCAGGATCAGGCCCCAGACTTGGTTCAGATGATTCCTGAGGCAAAGGATCCAGTGCAGACTGAGTCTCCTCTGGTTCCGAGTCCGAGCCCGAGCCCAAGTCCCAGGCCATCACAAGAATCTCCTTTCTTGTAACTTGAATCCACAGGTTTGGGTCCGACCCTGCGGAGAAGGAGAAAACAAGCTTGCTCCATCTTTCATGTGAGAGCCCTTAAGATGTCTGAAGATCTCCTCTCAGTTTCCTCTTTTCCATGCTTAACATACCCAGCTCCCACAACCATTCCTTGTAAGTCTTAATTTCCAGACCCTTGATCATCTTAGCTGCCCTCCTAACACATTCCAGCTTGTCAATATCCTTCTTAAACTGTGCCGCTCAGAACGGACCACAATATTCCAGGTGTGGCCTGACCAAGGCAGAATAGAGCAGGGCTACTACTTCCCTTGCTGTGGACACTATACTTCTGTTGATGCATCCTATAATAACATTAGCTTTTTTTGCTGCTGCATCACACTGTACACTCGTGTTAAGCTTGTGGTCTACTAAGACCCCTAGATCTGTTTCACATGTATGATAGGAAAGCCAGGTGTTCCCTATCTCAAATTGTGCAGCTGGTTATAAATTTGTGCAGCTGCCTAAGGGCAGAACCTTCCATTTGTCCCTATTGAAATTCATTTTGTTAGTTTGGATCTAGTTCTCCAATCTGTTACGGTAATCTTGAATTCTGTCTTCTGTAGCATTAGCTACCTGTCCCAGTTTGGTGTCACTGGCAAATTTGAAAGGGGAAAAAAGTTGCTGAACTACAAATCCCATCAACCATGGCAATTGGCCGTGCTAGCTGGGGCTGTTGGGAGTTGGAGTTCAACAACATCCAGATGGCTAGAGCATGGGTAGGCAAACTAAGGCCCAGATCCAGCCCAATCGCCTTCTCAATCCAGCCCACGGACGGTCCGGGAATCAGTGTGTTTTTACATGAGTAGAATGTGTCCTTTTATTTAAAATGCATCTCTGGGTTATTTGTGGGGCCTGCCTGGTGATTTTACATGAGTAGAATGCGTGCTTTTATTTAAATTGCATCTCTGGGTTATTTGTGGGACATAGGAATTCATTATTATTTTTTCAAAATATAATCCGGCCCCCCACAAGGTCTGAGGGACAGTGGACTGGCCCCCTCCTGAAAAAGTTTGCTGACCCCTGGGCTAGAGGCTGCCTGTGCTTTGAACTGCAGTTATGGCTGATAATCGCACAGTCCAAATGCACCCCCAACCCCAAACATTCCCAATGGTTTCTGACAAATCAATCGCCTCTCTGCTGAGTCATTTGATGCAATTATTTTTTTAACATATGGAGGTATTAACCCTGCTCCCATCAGACAGAGGCGCACATTTCTTACCGCTGTAGTCAAAATAACCCTCCATGCTACACCTAAAGTTCATTTTCTCTCAGTCTCCAAAGCAACTGCTTTGCATCAAGGCTCCCCTCCCTAAATGCCTACCCACCAGTGCTGTTGAAGAAAAGCCAAATTAATTATCGACTCAGCAATCAAGGGTGTGAGAGCTCGTAGGGAGAGAGCGCATGGCCTGGTAAGAGGCGGCAGCAGCTCCAGCCAGAGATCTTGTAAGGAGCTTCTTGGCAAATGCTTATCTGAACTAGGAACACTCAGACTGTGTTCATCCACACACACCCTGTGCCATGTCTACATATTGGTGCAGAGTGGGGTGGATGGCACAGAATGCTGCCACCAGGCTGCTGGTGAGGGCACCTGGCCGAGAACCTGCGACACCATTGTTAAAGCATCTGCATTGGCAGCCCATCTGCTACCGAGCCAGGTTCAAGGGGCCTGTATTAATCTGCAAAGCCCTGAACGACTCAGGTCCAGGGTACCTCAGGAGCCACCCGAACCATGACATCCTAGCTTGATCCTGTGGAACGCTCTGCCAATACAGGTTCGGCAGGTGTCCTCTGTGCCAGCTTTTAAACGCCTGCTGAAAAAAAGTCTATTCCATCAGGCTTGTGCTGGCGATGGAGAACAAACCTTTCCACAATAGTTACCTGGTGTTAACTTTTTAATATGATTTTTATTGCGTGGTTTTCATGTACAATTGTTGTAAACCACTCCGATACCTTTTTGAAAAAACAAATTAGCGTTATGTTGTTGTTGTTGTTTAGTCATTTTGTTGTGTCTGACTTTTGTGACTACATGGACCAGAGCACGCGAGGCACTCCTGTCTTCCACTGCCTCCCGTAGTTTGATCAAACTCATGTTGGTAGGTTTGAGAACACTGTCCAACCATCTCGTCCTCTGCCGTCCCCTTCTCCTTGTGCCCTCCATCTTTCCCAACATCAGGGTCTTTTCCAGGGAGTCTTCTCTTCTCATGAGATGGCCAAAGTATTAGAGCCTCAGCTTCATGATCTGTCCTTCCAGTGAGCACTCAGGGCTGATTTCCTTCAGAATGGAGAGGTTTGATCTTCTTGCAGTCCATGGGACTCTCAAGAGTCTCCTCCAGCACCATAATTCAAAAGCATCCACTCTTCGGCGACCAGCCTTCTTTATGGTCCAGCTCTCACTTCCATACATCACTACTGGGGAAACCATAGCTTTAGCTATACGGACCTTTGTCGGCAAGGTGATGTCTCTGCTTATATAAATATATAAATAAATGTGCCTCTCTGTTAGCCCTTTTGTTAGCTTCATCACACTCAACAGCAGCCCTCTAATGCCCTCGCTGTATTATATTCTGCCCAGAGTGGCTGGGGCAACCCATTCAGATGGGCAGAGGCACAAGGAATAAATGGTGATGATGATGATGATGATGATGATGATGATGATGGGGAACCTCCAACCTGCAGACCTACCTTGGCCTAGGAGGTTGCCCAATTTGGCCTACAAGGCCGTTTCCCCCAAACCAAGTCCACCTGACCATCAGCTGACATCACTGGGCCCTGAAACCTCAGAGTCTTGAATATTCCTGACCTTGCAACCATAGAGACCGATGGTCTGGCTTGGGATACAGCCTCCTAGATTCCTTTTGATGGCAGAGATACTAACCAGCCAGAAAGATGATAACCGGGGGTTGGGGGGAGAGATCAAAGAAAGAGGAAGCATCACCATTTATCTATCTATCTATCTATCTATCTATCTATCTATCTATCTATCATCTATTTATATAACGTTTCCAAAAAACATACAATGTATTTTCTTATCTTATACAATGTTTTGGACTTCCATCAACCACATCTAAAGATTTTTCATTCTTTCTAACTTAATCTGCATTTCATTAGTTTCACTATTACTTTTAATAGTCCTTCACTAATAATTCTCTTCATGCTCTTCTCTGCAATATTTCACATAACCCTCCTTACAAAACTTCTTGTAATCCTACTAGCGTAATCTGCTGGTTACAATTGCTTTTCAAATAATTCACGTATTTACTCCAGTCCTCTGAGAATCTCTGATCCCGCAGGTTTCGGATCCTTCCTGTCATCTTATCTAATCCTGCATAGTCCATTAATTTCGTCTGCCATTCTTCTTTTGTGGATAATTCTTCTTGCTTCCATTTCTTAAACTTATGAAGCATCACCATTTATCAGTCAAATTTAACAAGGCTGTCAAGATCCCAATCTGAAAGTCTCAAATGTGCAATGGCAGATACTTTGTCAATCTGTCTGTCTTACATGCCTACGCACAAACACACAGAAGCTTCTTGTAATTTCCTCCCAACCTTCTCGGACTTTGCAGACAGGTAAGGTCACCTCCGCAGTTCCGGCAACAGCTTGAACCTGCTTTCTCTCTGATACGGAAGAGTCTTCTAATGATTTTGCATTTGATGGACTTTGTGAGCTCGGCACTCCCTGGAAGGCTCCCTGCTGACCTGGATAGGCTGCCGGCCTCTCTGGAAAGAAGCAGAGAGAAGAAAGAGCCAGGCAGCCTTGATTTCCATCCCTCCTGTCTTTCTTAGCATCTCTTTCCTCTGCTGGTGGAGAAGATATGAAAGCATTTCCACAGAGGCCTTCCTGCTCTAGGCTGACACACGCAGATATGGTACACTTTCAGCTCTGGGGGAAGTGGAGATTTGGTATAAAAAGAAAGCTCTTTATGCTTTTTTTTCCCTCCAGAGCTGCCCTCAAGAAAACTACATTCTGTGCTGAATCCAAACAGAAAAGAGTCCAAAACTGACCAGGCATTGGCAGAGATGATGGTTAGCCTGGGATTTGTGAGTGCAAAAACAGCAAGCCAAAACAAGATTTGGGCATAAGAATTTTTAATGGGAGTTTTGCTTGTTTAAAAATTACAATTTTTGAAGATGCAATTTTTTAAAAAAGGAAAATTAAAAGAGACTTTCCTGGAGTCTGCAGGAGGTTTGGAAGCCCTATTAGGAGTTCAAGATAATGTTGCTTTCAGTTTCACATTTTCCCCAAACGTCAGTTCAGTTTGCCACATTTCTACATCAGTTTGCAATAATTATTTTTTTGCAAAACTCCATGTGAAAATTTGTCAGCACTTCTCCTAATATTTTCTTTGTTTGCAATATTTATAGCCTAGCTTTTTCTCCAAGAGCTACAGGTGGTGTACATGGCTCTTCATTTGAGTCACACAACAACCCTGTGAGGTAGGTCAGTCTGAGAGGCAGTGACTGGCACAAGCACAAGGCAGAATGTGTCCTTCAGACAGATTCCTCAGACTTAAAAACTTGTCTACATTCCTGGGAGACAATCACAGGAACACTAAAAGTGTGTTGGTTTTCTTTTAGCTTTCTACAATAACACATTCGTAGCACATTAGGCAAACATGGTACAATAATTACATATAGACAGCAGTGGGCTGGGCATGTCTCTTTCTTAACAAAAGCGGCCATTGGGAGTGGGAGGAGAGAGAGCAAGTTGTTTCAGGTTGAGACATATCTCCTCCAAAACTGCTGCTGACCTGATCCAGATCAGGGGCCCCACAGCTGCCTTTTCTTGAGAAAGTATCATGCCCAGTCCTAAGCTTGCTATTTTTAAACACAGGGGCAGACAACCTAGTGCCCGCCAGATGTCCTGGACTACAACTCCCATCACCCCTGATTTTTGGCCAAGCTAGCAAGGGCTTATGGCAGTTGTATTCTGGATCAACTGCAGATGACCAGGTTGCCTGCCTTTGCCCTTCATCTGAGCAACATGTGCCCTCTCTTGGAGCTCTCCATGGTGCTGGAAAGTCATGCTATAACCATCTGCCTGAAAGCCTCTAGTCTGTTCCTGCTACCTGGCTCCTTCCTCCTGGTTCCTAGTTGTTCCTTGCTCCACACTGGATTCCCTCTCCCAGACCTTTCCAATTCTATAACTCCCTGCTGATCTGCACATTGGAACATCAATTCCTCTAACACAAGTCCTGTGATATTATGGCCAGAAGCTGATGTTTTTGTCTTCTTCCCTTCCTCCATCATTTTGGTGGTGGGCATTCCCTCCTTACACTTAAAAACAATGATTCTGAAACAGAGACCAGGAAATGCACAATGTCTTCTTCTTTTTTTACGAGCCTATGAAATCAGACTGCTTATCTTTGCCACAGCAGGCTCACACTTGAAGTTCAGAGCTCATAGTTCTGGAAAGGACTTCAAATGGCAGGAGGAGCCCTTTTGAAATGGCAAAGGGTGGCATCAGGTTCAAAGAGCAGGATTGCATAACGGGCTTGGATGGGAAATAAATAAAAGCTGGAACGTCAAAATCTTTCAGATCCAGACCTTGCATCTTGTTTTTTTTCCAAATCCTTACAATGCATGAGCGAGGAAACCCTTCTTTGGAGGACAAAACAGAATTGCTTTTGTCAAGTATTATTAATGAGCAGGCATTCGGCAAGGATGGAGATCTGGACTGCAGCTCCCTTTAGCCCCAGCCAGCATGTCCAGTGGTCAGGGATGCTGGGACTTGGAGTCCAACATCTGGGAGGCACCAGGTTCTCACTCATTGTGGGCCCATCCACACTTTCACTTGTCCTGCCACTGTTTACTGCTTAATCAGAGCAAACATCAACCAGCTTTTCTCCAGAGTGGCGTTTGCTCTGATTCAGCTGCGAACAACAGGTTTTCTGGGGGGAAGTGGTGGGGGAAAGGCAAAACCACTTGAACCCATGCCGAGAGAGCCTTGGTCAGACCCATGCTTTCCAGGCATGGGACAAGCACAAGTGTGGAAGAGCCCTGCATTGTATCATGGGGTAGGCTTCAGAGGCCAGCAGTACTACTTCAAAAGTGACTTGAATATTGCAGAGGTCAACATCTCAGAAGAAGAAGCCTGCCCAAACAGTAGTTGAGTCGTACAGCAATAATACATATTTATGAATCATCTTCAACAGAAGTCTCAACGCGATTTCAATTGTATCACAAAAACCAACTAGAAATGGGTTTTAAAGCCCCCACTAAAGATGTGTGTGTGTGTGTGTGTGTGTGTGTGTGTGTATAAAACCAATACAAGTAAACATCCAAGACAGAGGCATAAAAAGAAAAGCCCTTCATCCAGTTGAAAAGGCATTTTGGAGGTGGAGGAGAATGTCTTCAGTTGATTTTGGAAAGTACAAACGGTACGGACCTGACATATTTCAACAGGGATGCTGTTCCACAAAAGAAGGGCAGCCACACTGAAAATCCTTGCTTTGAGTAGCTTTTTGACAGAATCCTGTCATATTTGACAGAATTCACGAAAAGGCTATCCTGCAAAATGCAGTGATATAAAGAGATAAGGCAGTCTCTAAGGCATCCTGGCCCTGAGCTGTGCAGGGCCTTAAATGCTGGTAGCAAACCCTTGAGCTGGCCCAGTAGCAGATTGGAAGCCACAGGACAAGGTGTCATATCATATGCTGGTTTTAGGCTCCCACCACAAGCAGCCTAGCCACCACTTTCTGGACCAGCTGCAGCTTCCAGGCCAACTTCAAAGATAGTCCCGCACATAGCAGTAATCCACCTTTGAGGTTATCAGTGGTGGACAAGTGTAGTCCAGCTATCTGGGTCCAGGAATGGCTGCAGCTGTCTTACCACCCAGAGCTCGTAAAAGGCATTCCTAGGCACCAAGGACACCTGCACCTCGGTGGGGTGGACAACTGACCAGTGGGGCTTCAGAAGCACCATGCCCTGAGCTGCTAAATAGGTGCGTGCCGGGTGTGATGCTCTGGGACTCGGGCTCAGACTCAAAACCAGAGGAGTCTCAATCTGCACCAGATCCTTTGCCTTAGGCATCATCTGAACCAAGTCTGGGGCCTGATCCTGAAGAGTCCCAGTCTGCACAGGTTCCCCTGCAACAAACACCAGCTGGGCCGAGTCAGGGGCTGGAGCCTGCCCTGGCTCTAGATGCAAGGATTACCTTGTGGCCTCCAGCTGGGCCATCACTTAAAGCTGCTCCACTACCGGTTTGGTCAGGGGAGGCTGAGGTGGCCCCTGGGTCTAGTAACCCACCGACGTCTCCCAAGCTGCAGCCACTAAGGTCTGAGAGAAGAAGAGAGCTGAGTACTTGCAGGAGGAGTGCTCACCTTCAGGCGAAACAGGGAGGTGAGTCACTGGGGGATCAGGACCGGCCGTTACCCTGACAAAGATAAAAGCCTGTCGGACCCCGCCCCAGGTTGCGGGAGCAACATTGCTGTATGCCAGACCCTGCCTGAGATCCTGTACCTGTCCTTGCCTGGTTTGCCTGCCTTGACCCTGTCAGACTGACTTCTAGTCAGGTCTTCTATGGATTCTGGACCAGACCCGGACTGCGGTTCTTGGGTTACCCCCGGGCACAGCACACTGGGCTTCCGAAGCCCTGACCATCAGATGACCAGTGGGGAAGATAAGGATCCAGGCATGAGGGCAGATGCAGAACCATAGAATCATAGAACTGTGAAGCTGGAAGGGACCCCGAGGGTCATCTAGTCCAACCTCCTGCAATGCAGGAATCTGAGAACTTCATGGCTGTTGGTCTTCTTTGCTGATAGTCTACAACAGTGTTTCCTAACCTGTGGGTTTTGACCCACAAGTGGGTTGCAAAGCTTGTGCAGATGGGTTGCGGGCTTTACAGCGGTACCTCGGGTTAAGTACTTAATTCGTTCGGTGGTCCGTACTTAACCTGAAGCTGTTCTTGACCTGAGGCGCCACTTTAGCTGATGGGGCCTCCTGCTGCCGCCGCGCCGCCAGAGCGTGATTTCTGTTCTCATCCTGAGGCGGGGTTCTTGACCTGAGGCGCTGTTTCTGGGTTGGCGGAGTCTGTGGCCTGAAGCGTATGTAACCTGAGACGTATGTAACCTGAGGTACCACTGTATAAGTAAATCCCAAATAATTATAGCTTGCAGCCTCTTACTGTAAGAGGAGTACCTCTTAAAGCTGTTTTATTGGCTTATTATAATTCTGTGTTGATGCTTGTAACTGCATGTCTGAAAGACTCTGGTAGAGCATGACACTGCTCAATCTCTGGGTCGTGAGTCCCACGTTGGGTGAAAGATTCCTGCCTTTCAGGGGGTTGGACTAGATGACCTTTATGGTCCCTTCCAGCTCTGCAATTTTATGATTTATTTATGATTTTATATACAGAGGGTTGATAAGGATGGATGGAGCCTGCTGACCAAATCCACATCCTTGGGAAAGAAGGAAAGAAAGAAAGCCTAGGAAAACCTGTTGCTCTACCTTCAATAAGTATATTTTCATCAGTATACCAGACTACAGCAGGAACCAGAAGTGGAAATCCAATCAAAACAGCTACTCCTTTTCTCTCCCACCCATGAGCAGCCACAAGGCAGCCTGAAGGAAGGAAGATAAATTGCCTTTGATACCCTGCTGTCCTCTTTTATCTGGGCATAACAGGTAGATCACTTCCATTGACATATTGATCCTCTGGGTTACAGCAAATCAATCATTCTCAGAAGTCCAAGAAAAATTGTTTTTCTCCCCACCCCACCTGCCCACTTGGGGAGAGACCGGGCTGGTTCAGCTGTGGCTATGCTGAATGCTGCACTGCCTCTGATTATTAGGAACGTATACAAGGAAAGAAGAACCCTGACCAACCAGCCTTTCTCAACCTGTGGGTCCCCAGATGTTGTTGAACTACAACTCCCATCATCCCTAGCTAGCAAGGCCAGAGCTCAGGGATGATGGGAGTTGTAGTCCAACAACATCTGGGGACCCACAGGTTGAGAACCGCTGGATTAGACCATGGGTAGGCAATCCGGCCCAATCGCCTTCTAAATCCGGCCCGCAGCTGGTCCGGGAATCAGTATGTTTTTACATGAGTAGAATGTGTGCTTTTATTTAAAATACATCTCTGGGTTATTTGTGGGGCCTGCCTGGTGTTTTTACATGAGTAGTGTTATGTACTGAAGTTCTCACCCTGGGCCAGCAGGGGGGATACTGTAGATAGTTTTCACTCAGGTCCACGTCAGTTACTTTAGGCGGGAAACCCTGGGTTGTTGTTGCTACAATGTTGACAGCCGGCTCCTATAAAAGCAGGCCGGCTGAGCTGTTTGCTGTTCAGTTCTGTTCCAGCTTACAAAATAAAGAGCTGCTTTGGAGAAATCACTGTGTCGTCTGCCATGTCTACCCACTATTCAACAAGTAGAATGTGTCCTTTTGTTTAAAATACATCTCTGGGTTATTTGTGAGGCATAGGAATTCGTTCATCCCCCCCCCCCCAAAAAAAATATAGTCTGGCCCACCAGTCTGAGGGACGGTGGACCAGCCCACGGCTGAAAAAGGTTGCTGACCCCTGGTCTTGACCCTATGATACCACAGCCAACCTGGGCCTTTTTTTTAGCTGCTGCTTTGCAACACAGCCTGAAACAGGCAGAAAGCTTAAAAGCATCCTGCCCTCCCCCTGGGAATCACACCAGTTTTATTTAGAGCAAGGATGTGTTTGCTTCTTGGCTGCACCAAGGGCTGCTACTCACGATCGCGCCCTTGACCTCTGGCCGTAAGTAGTCTAGGGCACAGTAGCAGACCTACATTTTGGGAGCCCTGAAGCTTGAACTATCATGACCAGCAACGAGGTCAGCGTAACCACTGTTAAAAGGTAAAGGTACCCCTGCCCGTACGGGCCAGTCTTGCCAGACTCTAGGGTTGTGCGCTCATCTCACTCTATAGGCCGGGAGCCAGCGCTGTCCGCAGACACTTCCGGGTCACGTGGCCAGCGTGACAAGCTGCATCTGGCGAGCCAGCGCAGCACACGGAACGCCGTTTACCTTCCCGCTGGTAAGCGGTCCCTATTTATCTACTTACACCTGGAGGTCCTTTCGAACTGCTAGGTTGGCAGGCGCTGGGACCGAAAGACGGGAGCGCACCCCGCCGCGGGGATTCGAACCGCCGACCATGCGATCGGCAAGTCCTAGGCGCTGAGGTTTTACCCACAGCGCCACCCGCGTCCCCTGTAACCACTGTTATCACCACACTTTTAGAAAATCTGTGCTACAGGCTCTCAAACTTTGGGACTGTTGGAATATATACAGATATTAAGAATTAATCAATTTGAGTCGAGCGACTCCATTTGGGTCTACCAGACCCAAAATTCTTAGGCAATGTGGATTAAAGTTGCTTTTGGGCCCCACTGGGATCAGGGCCCCTGAAGCTTACATTTCATTCATTTCATAGTAGATCTGCCCCAAATAGGGCATAGAAAGTTGCCTTGAACTGAGTTAAACTATTGGTATATCTAGCTCAGAGGGACGCGGGTGGCACTGTGGGTTAAACCACGGAGCCTAGGACTTGCCGATCAGAAGGTCGGTAGTTCAAATCCCCGCGATGGGGTGAGCTCCCGTTGATCGGTCCCTGCTCCTGCCAACCTAGCAGTTCGAAAGCATGTCAAAGTGCAAGTAGATAAATAGGTACTGCTCCAGCGGGAAGGAAAACTGTAGTGATCAGGTGGGATTGCTATGAGGAATTATAACAAATATAGAGTAAGCCATCTGTGTCAGCAATGAAAGCATTGCGTTGACTGGGTTTAAACTATTTTGATATGATTCTTGATCAATCCACACCTCTGCATCCCGGTTCCATTTCTTTTTCTTGACAAGTCACGTACCCACTTAGACAGGCAGGCGTCCTGGGTCATCAAAGACAGTGGGCAGTTTCTTTGATGTAGCTTTTCTGATATGTTAATCTTAGGATGTTAATCTTAGGGCCAGGAAACAGGTTTCACATAAAGGTGATAGTGATCCCTGTCCTCCTGGCCATCCTTATTATCATGTGTATTGATTGTTTATGACCTCTGAGGTTGCTGAATGCACTCTTTTGTAGTTTTCATTTATTTACCCCAAAAGTATGCACGCTTAACTAGTATTTGTAGTTTAACTTTGTCCCCACGTGGGGTTTGTTGAAATGTTCAGAAGAAATCTGATTGGTTCTTACGAACACTCTGTAAAAAGCTCTTTTGTGAATAAAACGACCTGGGCCGAGGGGTGGAGAGAGAGAAAGATTATTATACGCACCCTTCCCAGAGTCTTGCTGGTTCAAGCCTCTGTGTGTATTCTTATTAATCAGAGTTCAATCCTTCCTTTACTTTGAGAACGCCTCAGTAAACAGCGTTTCCGTGCGCTGCTCTGGTTCGCCAGAAGCGGCTTAGTCATGCTGGCCACATGACCCGGAAGCTGTACACCGGTTCCCTCGGCCAATAAAGCAAGATGAGCACCACAACCCCAGAGTCGGCCACAACTGGACCTAATGGTCAGGGGTCCCTTTACCTTTTTATATCTAGCTCAGCAATGTCTACACTGACTGGCAGAATTTTTCAGGGTTTCAGACTGGAGACATGCCGAGTCCTACCTGGAAATAATAGGGATTGTATCTGGGACCTTAAGGATGGATGGAAAGCCTACAGTATGCCAGTGAAGTAGCTCAGTGCTGTCCACACTGCCTGGCAATGTTTCCCTAGGGTCTCCAGGAAGAGCCTTTCATAGCCCTACCTGGAGCCAAGAGGGATTGAACCTACATGCAAATAATGTGTCCCGCCACTGAGTTGTGGTATACGCCGTTGAATGCAAAGGGATTTGCAAACTGCATTGCTGTGAGTTGCTTCCCAATGTCTTCCTTGGAAGACACATATATCAAATGAGAAGGAGGACAATGATGATTGTCCTTGCATTTGTTTGATCTGTGGTTGGGGCAGGGCGGGGAAGAGGCAATAGTTATTGGCCCAGGGAACAGCAAGAAATAAGTATGCATAACTGGATTGTGTGTGTCTGATGGCTGCGGAGCCTTCCATCAGTCTCTCTTATTTGCTTTGGACCAGAAACCTGTCTCAGGAAATAACTGCACAATCAAATGAAGGGCTTCACAGTTTCTTGGGGGCTTAGGAAGATTAACCACATTGTAATCCAGCTGCAGGCTTCTTGTGCATCTATCAGAGGCCCTGAGCTCTCCGGGTTTAACTTGTAAAAGCATGAAATTTGCAATTAAAGGAGAGGACAGATTTAGTGGAGTGGAGAGGACATCTCTGTACTAGCTGAGCAGCCTTAAGGCGGGTTAAGGTGGATTGCGGAGGAAAACTACATGAGTCTAGTTTGTGTGTGTGTGGTAGAAACTCCCCACCACCACACATACACCCCAAATACTATTAAAAGAGAATGTTGACGTTGAAGTGGAGGTGAATTTTCAGCAGTTTTGATTCTTATGTTAAAATGTATTTTTAAAACTAGGTGGAAGAAATTTCATTATGCAAACGAAAAACGTTCAAAAGAGCTCAGCGTTCCTCCAGATGACCTGCTGATTGGGAATCCATCCTGATTTGCTTGTAAAAGAAGTAGACAATGTCCACTCATTATTATTATTACTACTGCTACTACTATTGGGACGCGGGTGGCGCTGTGGGTAAAAGCCTCAGCGCCAAGGGCTTGCCGATCGAAAGGTCGGCGGTTCGAATCCCCGCGGTGGGGTGCGCTCCCGTAGTTCGGTCCCAGCGCCTGCCAACCTAGCAGTTCAAAAGCACTCCCGGGTGCAAGTAGATAAATAGGGACCGCTTACTAGCGGGAAGGTAAACGGCGTTTCTGTGTGCGGCTCTGGCTCGCCAGAGCAGCGATGTCACGCTGGCCACGTGACCCGGAAGTGTCTCCGGACAGCGCTGGCCCCCGGCCTCTTGAGTGAGATGGGCGCACAACCCTAGAGTCTGTCAAGACTGGCCCGTACGGGCAGGGGTACCTTTACCTTTACCTTTACCTTTACTACTACTATTTATTACCCAGCCTTCACCCTAAGGTCCAATGGTGGGTTACATTAGAACACAATATTGCAAAGCGTTTAAAACAACTCACAATCACACAAATAGGTGGGTTCCAAAAATATACACCCAAGCCAGGGTAATGATTAGCAGTACTGTATTTGACCAACGGGTCTCGTCAGTGCATTTATGGGGATTTCTTCTCCCTCTCCAACTGGGTGAGCCTGAACATTGTCATTCACTGTCCTAAAAGGGTGTGTTTGTGATGTGGAGGGTCTTTTCAGCTTTGTTGAAAGGCTGTTTTGAAAAAGCTTATCCTGTAGTCTTCAGCCCATCTACCATCTCAAGGCTGTTGGCTGGTAGATGGATGCCAAACTATTCCACCTGGTTCCTTAAATTATTAAGTACCCCCAAGATTATTGTTGTGAGTCTTGGCAGCTCATCACTTCATTCCTGATTAATTACATTTCCAGATATTTTCCTACACTCCTCTTCCATCAGGGCTTGGGGTGAGGAGATGGCTGGGCGGGTACGTTTGTGTGTGTGCAAGGATCAAGGTGCTCGCCAAAAGCAATCAATCCTCAGACCAGAAGAGAAGATCAGTCCCACCACCAAATCAGTGTGCACCTCTAGACAAAAATCAATTTGCAGATGGAAGATGGGGTAGGAGATGAATACCATAGATCAATTGGCAAAGGAACAGGGAGCCTCTCCTTCTCCCCTACGGCTGCTTTTTAATTCCTTTCTTAAAAGCTTTTGAGTGATCTCAAGAAGCCAAGACCTCTGGAAGATTTAAGTCCTAAGGAACCTTGGCTTGCTCAATTGGTTTGCTTCCCATTTCCCAGAAGGTCCATTTCAAATTGAGAAGTTCTTGTCACCATAAGAGACAGCCTCAAATAAAAGAGAGACAGAGACAGGGAGAAGGGGGGGGGGGCAGAAAGGGGAGTTGAAAGACAGGGAGAACAAAACAGGTAAAGTGCCCTTGAGAGTAACTGCACAGCAAACTTTATTATGTTCCCCACTTTCCCAATGGCAAGACGTTCTATGGGCTGGCAACACTTGCTCATCTGATTTCCGGCTTCCATGAAGGAATGAAACTCTTCTGCCATTTTGTCTTTTTTTATATGGGCAGAGTAATTCTATAGGAAGCTGGTGGAACTTATGCTGGTTTAAATTAAGGTGGACTATGTTACCCCTATTACAAACGCCTTTCAGAAGTGAAGATGCTGCTGGCTGAGCCAAGCCAAGCCAAGCCTGGCAAAGGGAAACAGGCCTTTAAAACAGAGTTTGACTTGCAACACCCTTTTAGCTGGTGTAAGTTTCACTGCATTATTAGGTCAAGTGACTGAGCTTAAAGTGGTGCAGTGCCCCATCTCTGCTTCCCCTTCCTCTGTCCAGAGGCCAATTTTCATTTTTTTTAAAAACCCCAGGAGGAAAGTTGCATAGACCTCCTTGTAAGATGTAGGTTGGACCTGAGATTTCACTGTAAACTGCCCACGTTTAAAGACCACATTTGCAAACAGAAACTTTAAAAAAGAGAGAGAGAAAGAAAGAGAAAGATGCAGCTCCACCTGGGATGCTCCTGTCCAGCAGTACAATCTTCCTGGACCCAGGCTTTCCAAGAAATCTCAGTTATTGTTTCTCAGCTCATAACACCTTTCTGTCTGGCTTTCTTGTCTCTTTTTTATGGGTCAGCTACAACAACTGCTTAGTAAACCCTTGTGTCTGTATTGGCTGCCCCATTGGAAACTGCTCCTCACTGAAACCACAGCTCTCTGTTAACACTGGTCGGGGTGGGGGAGTGGATATAAGTATGAATGCAGTCAAACCTCGGAACTCGAACGGCTCTGTCACCAAACGTTTCAGTTCCTGAATGCCGAAAACCCGGAAGTGTTCCGGTTTTTGAACGTTCCCCGGAACTCGAACGCCCGATGCGGATTCTGCTTGAATGCAAAAAGCTCTTGCAACCAATCGGAAGCCGTGCCTCGGAACTCAAACATTTCAGAAATCGAACGGTCTTCTGGAACGGATTACATTCGAGTTCCAAGGTTTGACTGTGCTGGCTTTTTTTAGAGAGAAATGGGCTCAGCAAAATAGACTACTCAAGGGAGTGATGAAATTGGATACTTTTATTGAACCCTGGTCACCCTTGTTAACATTCACCAACAGGGAAGAATGCATCAATCCGACAGTCACCATTAGTGCAAACTGACAGCTGTGCAAACCTTTCATACTGGCTAACCTTGTGATGTGTGGAACAGTGCATCACAAACATATTTCCTGGGTACATCCCCTTTCCAGTATGTTGCTATGCCACCAATTTGTTTTGTTTTGTTTTGTTTACCTGTTCTGATGAAATTCCAAATACACATTATTTCTGGGGGTGGGGGAGCCGAGATTTTCAGCTTGTAGAATTCTGCACAACTTGTGTTTGCTTGTTTCCCTGTTAAGATTCAATGTAGCCTGGGTGACTGCGTGATTGACCGGTGACTCAGGAAGTGTCCAGTTCAAACCTCCTCTCTGTGATGGACTTGCCAGGTTGCCAAAGCTTCAGCCTCCCTCACCCTGAATATGGGGGCAAACACCTTGTAATGCATGCAGGAAGCTGCGTAAGTGGCTATCTGGATGGGAGAGAGGAACAGGGGTAACACGGCTTAGTGAGCTGGGAGTGCCTGTAGCAGAGATGTCCAGACTCACAGGCAGAAACTGAAGCAGGAGACGAGGGAGGCAGAGATAAGTCTGGCACAGGTGCCTCCCCCTCTTGCTGCAACAAGCTTTCCTCCCCACTGGTCTCCCAGAACCAGAAGAGGCATGAAAAGGGTGCAAGAGAAGTTGGCTGTGCGCAGATACAGTCTCTGATTTCTTGGGGGAAACCCTGGAGAAGAAGGGACCGCAGTTGTAGAGAGTCAGGGACCTTCAGCCTCAGCAACTGCAGTCATGGGAGCTAGACCCACCAAGGATGAGTTGCTGTGCTCTTTAGGCCTGACACTCTGCCAAGTCTGTGCAGGTTGTGTTTTTGCTAATGAACCTGCATGGTGTAATTTACTGCTGGCTTGCTCCCATGGGCGTAGCCAGGATTCATTTTTTGGGGGGGCAGGCTTTATGTTGGGGGGCAGAACTGAGTTATCTGTGATGCAATTTGCCAGTTAGTTAGGTATTTTCAGGGCCGTCTTGAAGTATATCCGGCGCCGTGGTGCAAAGATTCCTCCGGCACCCCCCTGCCCCGTTTCCCAGAGTTGCCAACCTTTTTATGGCGCTGCCTGCAGCTTTGTGGGGCTGGAGGAAGCGGGCAGCAGCTGGAGGGCGGCTCCTCCAGTGGGGAAAAGGCAGAGGCTCAGGGCGCAGTGCTGCTTCAGTGAGGCGGGCGAGGGTGGTGAGCTGATGAAGAAGAAGAAGAGTTTGGATTTGATATCCCGCCTTTCACTCCCTTTAAGGAGTCTCAAAGCGGCTAACATTCTCCTTTCCCTTCCTCCCCCACAACAAACACTCTGTGAGGTGAGTGGGGCTGAGAGACTTCAGAGAAGTGTGACTGGCCCAAGGTCACCCAGCAGCTGCATGTGGAGGAGCGGGGAATCGAACCTGGTTCACCAGATTATGACTCCACCGCTCTTAACCACTACACCACACTGGCTCTCTGCCGGGAGGCGCCGCATGCAGCCTCCGCCTCTTCCCTGGCGCCCTCCAGGACTTGGTGCCCCGGTGCCCCGGACCACTTGCCTCTATGGGCAAGACGCCCCTGGGTATTTTTCTTTATTTACTTGATTTGGTGGGGGCAGCTGCCCCCTACAGCTACGCCCACGCTTGCTCCTGACAGCTACGGCCCTTCACCCTCAATTTGCTTGGTCTCCCGATCCTTCCTCATCTCTTTCCCTCCATTTTGTATATTGCCTATTCAATCGTAAGCTTGCAGATGGGGGCGTCTCCCTGTACTGGACACAGAAAAAAATATTGCTTCTTTCTAAATAAGCAAACAAGTAAGTAATGTGGCGATGCACACAGAGTGGTTTAAACTGCTGGAAACACTGCTCAAATGCTAAGTGGGACTTCCTATTGTGTCCCTTCCTCAAACGAACAATGCTTTCAGCTGCCTGAATATTTCCTCTCCAAAGTAAGGGAGGGTGGATTAATCTGGGGTCTATCTGTATTAATTTCTGCAAAGCTTTGAAATGAAAAATCAGAGTGTTTGCGTCACTGTTCAATCATGGATGGAAATTACACTCGGCTTTTGCCCACCATGCAAGAGACTCTTATTCTCTGGAATGATAGAGAGGGAAAGGGGGTGCGGGAAAGGCAGCGATTTGTTGAGGGAGAGTCAAAGCAGCTTGCAGTTTTGCCACAGGGTGGGAAGGAAAAATAATAGTGTTGTGAAATTTCTAAGGAAATGAAGTCAAAGCTGTCAGACGCAAGTGCCGGTTTCTGGGAAAACTAGCCCCTTAAATAAGCTTGTAATAGGGCTGTTTGCCAAGAATGCTGTTCCATCTTCAAGTGTGCTTCCATCGCAGAAACCCTTCTCCATCTCTGAGGAGACTGAAAGTGAAAATTAAAGCTTCTTGCATCCCAGGACAACCTGCGGCGGCTGCTGCAGGAAACGAAATTGCTTTAAGGCTTAATTAGGCTGAGTCTTCAGAAAATGTTTTGTACTTGAGAACGCTGCTTGTGTTAAGATTGGTGGTTTAAAAGAAAAAAGAAAGGGAGAGGCAGAGACATTAAGCCCATGGGACTATTACTAAGACAGCTCCCAAGAGAACATATTTTTCTAAACCTTTCCGATAGATGCAAGACCTAAACAAACAACCGCTTGCCTACAGAGGAACTTATCAATGGGGGCTCCATTTTGCCAGCTGTTCCTAAGCGATGCTTATCTCTGTATCCCAAAGAACTCTGCAATACACCAGGAGCGGAAATCAACCTCAAGAATTCACCATCAGATTTAGGGGCGGTCGAGGGACAGATGGGGAAAAAAATAATCTTTTGGAAACAAGCTTGTTCCAACTGCTTTATTTACAAATTTCGGAAACTGTAGTCTAATATAAAGAAATGTAGGGATTAAGTTTAATCTCCTAGGATCTGTGTATGTATTTATTTGGTGGGGAAATATATTTCCCTAGGCCCACAGCTGGGATTGTTTAGCGCACACTCAGCAGCACGAGAGAACGCACCACTCTCCCCCTTCCCTTTCCCAGATATGCAGACAGCAATAGTGTTCTTGGCATGGACATACAAAGGAAGCTGACTTATACAGAGTCAGACCGTTTGTCCATCTAGCTCAGTATTTTCTACATTAGGGGTGCAGAATCTATTTCAGCCCAAGGGCCAAATTTCCTCATGGGCAACTTCCCAAGGGCCACATGTAAGTGCTGGATGTGGCCACAGACACACTGTTAGCAGAGTGACTGGAATAAACTGAATGATACTTCACTGAGGTGAACTGAACAAAAACAGTCTATAACTTTAAGATACTCTTATTTACAGGGCTCACTGAGACAAGGGAAACATAAGTAACCACACATACTGGGGTGAAACCTCCTTCCAGAGTATTTTCCCCTTTACCTCCTCTGACTGTTAAATTGCAACCAACTTAACCATCACCCAATTCGGTGTGACGAGCCCAACCATCGCAATTTTGGATGACTCAAAAGGTCTGTCACCCAATTTGGCATGACGGGTCGCAGTCGTGCCAATCTGGATGACTCTCAGTATATTGTCACCAACTCAGCATGTGAGTTCCTGAGGTGGAGGCGGCAGCCTTTGTCTATGTTTGGGCACCGGATGCCATTTTGAAGCAAGATGGCGGGTGAAACATTACTTTGGCATGACTTTGCCCTAGTAGGCGGGTTTTGCCTACATTTGGATGCCTTCGGATGCTGTGAGCCATGAGTGTGCGCGCATGTGTTGCGCGCACACGCAGCCCAACAACCCACAACTCACACCATCCATTTTAAAATCACAATTCGTTTAGGTTTCTTCGAATTCCTGGGAAGAATCAGAAACAGAGAAGAACTCACATTGACAGAATTGCCCATCTCCAGTACAGTGGTACCTCTGGTTGCGAACGGATCCGTTCTGGAGGCCCGTTTGCAACATGAGCAGAACGCAACCCGCAGCGGCGCATGTGTGGGTTGCGATTTGCCACTTCTGTGCATGACATCATTTTGTGCATCTGCGCATGTGTGAGCGGCAAAGAGCGGCGAAACCCGGAAGTAACCCTTTCCGGTACTTCTGGGTTGCCGCGGGATGCAACCTGAAAAAACGTATCATGAAGCAAATGTAACATGAGGTATGACTGCAGTAAGAAACTCACAACAAACTCAGGTATGGAAGACCCTGAGTGATCTGAGAGTGAGTAGGGATGTTCACACTCCTCCAAGCAGTAATACGAGAGCCTATAAGGTAGAGAAGACTTGTACCTTACATTTTCCATCCACATCCAGCCGGATTTCAGTCCGGCAAGAACATCTACATGCAGAAGTGTCTGTCCACAGACAGCTCTCTCTTGCTGCGCTGAGAGCAACGATGGTAGAGGTGAGCTAGAGGGCTCACAGATTGCTTTACTGCTTTATGAAGTTGACGCTGTTTTATGACTGACATTTCTGTGTCCCAAAGCATCTTCCTCACACGAATCTCTTTCCTAGGCCTTCCAATGCCTCCAGCTCTCTGATGCAGAAAATCTCAGATACTGTTATATGTGTCCCTTCTTTTAAATGAGGTCTGCCCCATCTGCCCCATGTCTTAATTGCAAATGCAGAAAAAGAGCAGGCTTTGTAATTAATCAGCAAAAAAAAGGGGGGGGGGAGGATCTTAAGTTATTTAAATGCATGTACATGCCTTTTGTTCTGTCTGGGATGAATCTATTAGGATTCTCCCCACTTCCTTTGTCAGGGAGAAAATTGCTGTTTTTCATGGGCCAGATCTCATCTGGCGCTAAGTGGCATCACTTTAGTTGATTTAATGGAAGCTTTCCTGTTTACGAAGAGCGGGTATCTGGCCCTTTGCATCTATTTTCCGGTATTGTGGCTTTGTACGATGCAAGCTGCACCGAGAACAAATTTCTCTTATCAGATCCTGCCTGTCACAGGACTCTTGTTGTTTTCTTTATGTTAAATAAAGCTGTTGGAAAATTCAAAGTTTGATAACTATTAGGAACATAACCAGGGCTCCTCACCCGTAGCAAATGTCCCTCTCCTGCAAGTTCATGAATTGCATTAGCGATTCGGTTGACCTTGGATTTTGGAAGGGCCCACCAACAATCTAGGGAACAACCTCCAAGCTACCCTCCCCACTGAGAGTTTTGCCAATCTTACCTCCACACAGGTTATAATGGAGTTGGTATATAGGCAAAACACAAGTGCAGCCTGCAACAAAATGTTGCAGTGTGTCCTCTTTTCTAACAAGAGGGCACCTCTTCATGATGCCAGCCAGCCAGTCAACAATGCCATCCTCCAAGAAATTATATGAGGGATAGTATCTCTGGTGGGGACACATTGTGCTCCTTCCTGTGTCCACCTTTGGTCCCCACCCTGTGCTCAGCTCTCGCCTGTGGCTCCTAGAAGCTGTCAGCATGTGACAGCAGCCACACCCCAGGAACGACTTCGACTGGCTGGCTAAACCAGGTGAGGGTAGCTGATGGGTTTCAAACTTTTGGTGAGTTAGGGACTCACCCTGCATGTGAAGACAGGCTTCGTTGAATACAGTGGTACCTCGGGTTAGGAACTTAATTCGTTCTGGTGGTCCGTTCTTAACCTGAAACTGTTCTTAACCTGAAGCACCACTTTAGTTAATGGGGCCTCCTGCTGCCGCTGCACCACTGCCACACAATTTCTGTTCTCACCCTGAAGCAAAGTTCTTAACCTGAGGTACTATTTCTGTTAGCAGAGTCTGTAACCAGAGATACGGATATGCTCGTACCCCTTCCAATCTGCGCCCCATCCCGAGGGACGAGGGTAGGGTGAGCAAGGATTACCCACCTCCGTCACTAGTGTTGTGCAATGCCAGGTCTATAGGTAACAAAACCGCCACCCTGCGAGTTTATTTACTTAGCAGGGGGTCGACCTGGCTTGTGCGACGGTGACCTGGGTGCGTGAAGGGGAAACTGTTAGCTTACGAGAGATGGCGCCCCCGGGTTTCTCCGTCCTCCACCAGTCACAGACTGTGGGCCAGGGGGGAGGGGTGGCACTATTAATCTGGGAAGATTGTTCTTTCAGGGCTCTACCATCGCCATCGATCATCGGCATTGAATGTGTTGGCCTAGTGTGGGGCTCTGAGGTGAGCTTGGCTGTCTGGCTTGTCTCCACCCTGTCAGGCCTGCTGGAGGCGGTGGCCGGCTGGGCCTTGGAGTTCCCTAACCTATTGGTATTGGGGGACTTCAACATCCATGCTGATGCCACTCCCTCCTCACAGGCTCTGGACCTGGTGTCTTCCATGGCGACACTAGGGCTCTCCCAGTTTGTTTCGGGCCCCACACATCAAGCAGGCCACACGCTGGATTTGATCTTTGGCATCGGTATAGATGTGATCATGTCTCCTTCGATGAAGGTGCCATGGTCTGATCACTACGCTCTGAAAGCCAGGATTGACTTTCCACCCCCACCCTGCTTAGATGGCGAGCCGATTTGGGCTCGCCCGCAGAGGCTGATGGACCCTGATAGATTCCGTCAAGCCTTGTGGACCTTGCTCCCCCTGGCGACTCATTGACTGAGCTTGTTGAGGGCTGGAATATCCAGCTCCTGGCAGCCATCAATGAGATCGCACCTAAGCGCCCTCTGCGACCCCGCAGAAACCGGGCTCCCTGGTTTACCGAGGAGCTTTGGAAAATGAAGCGGGACCTCAGACGGCTAGAGTGAGTATGGCGGGGTGCCCGTGACGGAGCCTCAAGAACATCTTATAGGGTTTTTATGAAAACCTATGAGATGGCAGTGAAGGCCGCTAAGAAGTCTTACTTCTCAGCCTCCACTGCATCCGCTAGCTCTCGCCCGGCGCAATTATTTAGTATAATTAGGTCTTTAACGTCCCTTGAAGGACAGCCAAATTTAAATAACAATTTGACACACAGCTGTGAGGCATTTGCGAGCTTTTTTGCGGACAAGGTCCTGTTGCTCCGCCATGACCTCCCTGCCAATTTGGATACAATAAAGGAACTGGAGGCCCCTCGACTGTCCTCGGGTCCAGTATTGGACCACTTTGACCAGATATCCCCAGCCGATGTGGACAGACTCCTTCGAGCTGGAAAGCCCACCACTTGTCCTCTCGACCCGTGCCCGTCTTGGCTGATTAGAGCGTGTCCAGACGAGGTGCGGGCCCCCCTGGGGGATATCCTCAATTTGCCCCTTGGCACCGGGATATTCCCAGGGGAACTGAAGGAGGCAGTGGTGTGCCCGCTCTTAAAGAAAACATCATTAGATTCCTTAGATTTATCCAATTACCGCCCGGTTTCGAATCTTCCATTCCTGGGTAAGGTGATTGAGAGAGCGGTTGCTGAACAGCTTGGCAGGTTTCGGGATGAACCATCGGCTCTGGATCCATTCCAGTCTGGCTTCCGCGCTGGTCATGGGACCAAGGAGGCTCTGGTCGCCCTAACAGATGATCTCCGCAGGCAGCTGGATCGAGGCGGGTCGGGGCTGCTGATTCTTCTAGACCTGTCAGCAGCCTTCAACATGGTCGATCACGAACTCCTGGACCACCGCCTTGCCGACGTGGGGATCCAGGGCACAGTCCTTCAATGGCTGCGCTTGTTTCTCTCTGGTCGGGGACAGAGGGTAGCGCTTGGGGGGGGGGGAATTGTCATCGCACCACTCCTTGGTGTGTGGAGTGCCTCAGGGTGCGATACTCTCCCCGATGCTTTTTAACATCTTTATGCGCCCCCTCGCCCAGCTTGTCCGGAGTTTTGGGCTGGGTTGCCATCAGTATGCCAATGACACCCAACTCTATCTGTTGATGGATGGCCATCCTGACTCGGCCCCAGACACACTGACCAGATGTCTGGAAGCTGTGGCCGGATGGTTACGTGGGAGCCGGTTGAAGTTAAATCCTTCTAAGACAGAGGTCCTCTGGCTGGGACAGGACAATATGGGATTGAGGGGGCAACTCCCATCCCTTGCGGGGGTGCAATTAGTGCCAGCACCGTCCGTTAAGAGTTTGGGTGTAATCTTTGATACCTCCGTCTCTATGGAGGCGCAGATTACAGCTATAACAAAGGCGGCATTTTTTCATCTCCGCCAAGCTAAGCAGTTGGCTCCTTATCTCTCTCGCCCTGACCTAGCCACTGTGCTCCACGCGACGGTCACCTCCAGACTGGATTATTGTAACTCGCTCTACATGGGGCTGCCCTTGAGACTGACCCAGAAACTCCAACGGGTGCAGAATGCCGCGGCGAGACTCCTTATGGGGTCTTCGCTGAGAGATCACATTCATCCGGTACTATACCAGCTGCACTGGCTCCCGGTGGAGTACAGGATCAGGTTTAAGGTGCTGGTTTTAACCTTTAAAGCTCTGTACGGCCTAGGACCCTCGTACCTACAGGACCGCCTCTCCTGGTATGTCCCACAGAGGAACCTACGGTCTGCAAATAAAAACATCCTGAAGGTCCCAGGCCACAGAGAGGTTAGGCTGGCCTCAACTAGAGCCAGGGCTTTCTCGGCTGCGGCTCCAATCTGGTGGAACGCTCTGTCACAAGAGACTAGGGCCCTGCAGGACCTGACATCTTTCTGCAGGGCCTGCAAGACAGAGCTGTTCCACAAGGCCTTTGATCAGGGCGCAGCCTGACTCCCTCCTCTGGCAATCTGCACAGAATTCTGCTTAACGGTTGCCATCAATTTGATTTTAATTAATTTTTATAATGAAATGTTTTTAGAATGTTGGATTATTTGATTGTTGTTAGCCGCCCTGAGCCCAGCTTCGGCTGGGGAGTGTGGGATATAAATAAAATTTATTATTATTATTATTATTATTATTATTATTATTATTATTATTACCTGAAGCGCCTGTAACCTGAGGTACCACTGTAGAGCAGAGCAGACCAATAGCGGGTCCAATAGTCAAGGCGGTTTCTGCACATGATGTGGAGGAAAGTGAGGGGCACATGGGCCTTGTCAACCTGGGAAGGTAGCCCATCTAGGAGAAGGAAACTCTGGTTCTCAAGCTCCGTTGCCTGGTGGGATATCTGGCTCCTTTTGGCTCTGCCTCTCATTCCCTTCCTCCAATAGCTCTGCTGAGATACCCTTGCACAAACGTTGCTTTTGAAATCTAGGCCACTACACCCACTGGTTTCCTAGCATCTAGATAATCAGTAGAGAAGGGACTAGGACAGGCCAAGGGTGGCAAGATGCAAAAGATACTAGGGCACCCAGCATACCCCTCAACTGCCCTGACTAAATCAAGACATCCTGTTTTTAGGTTCCATGCTCTCGTGCAGGTCATATGTCTGGCATGGGCGTGTGGCCCAGAAGACGCGCTCCCGGTTTTTGGTGGCAACCAGGAGAGGGTATTTCAGCGCATATAGCTTGCATGATAAATGTGCTGAGTGCTGACATTTGCTCTCTGGCACAGCCATTAACAGGGGTGGGAGCTCCTGCACATTTGACCACTTCTAGCCAGGTCAAGGCATTTCCAGACAATGGTGATGTATGCCTATTTCCTATTGCTGCCTCTTCATCTCTCGGGATTGGACTTCGCCAATATCTGAGGGTGGATGTTTGGCAGGGTATTGCATAGCACAGTGGTACCTTTGTTTGCATACACTTCAGGTTACATACGGTTTAGGTTACAGACTCCGCTAACCCAGAAATAGTGCTTCAGGTTAAGAACTTTGCTTCAGGATGAGAACAGAAATCGTGCTCCGGCAGCACGGCAGCAGCAGGAGGCCCCATTAGTTAAAGTGGTGCTTCAGGTTAAGAACAGTTTCAGGTTAAGAACGGACCTCCGGAACGAATTAAGTACGTACTTAACCTGAGGTACCACTGTAGTTATGTTATTATTAATTAAGTTTGTATATAGGGATGCAGGTGGCGCTGTGGTCTAAACCACAGAGCCTAGGGCTTGCCGATCATAAAGTCGGGGGTTCGAATCCCCGTGACGGGGTAAGCTCCCATTGTTCGGTCCCAGCTCCTGCCAACCTAGCAGTTTGAAAGCACGTCAAAGTGCATGTAGATAAATAGGTAACGCTCCGGCGGGAAGGTAAACAGCGTTTCCGTGCACTGCTCTGGTTCGCCAGAAGTGGCTTAGTCATGCTGGCCACATGACCCGGAAGCTGTACGCCGGATCCCTCGGCCAAAAAAGCGAGATGAGCGCTGCAACCTCAGAGTCATCCATGACTGGACTTAACAGTCAGAGCTACCTTTACCTTTTTAAGTTTGTATACTGCCCTACACCTGCAGGTCTCAAGGTGGTTCACAAGACAAAATCATGATATAAGAACACAAAATACATAATCAAAACAAAAACAAAAATAACTCAGTAACTCCCCCCCCTCCAACACATTTTAAGTTATAGTATTTGGGGAAGAGAACCAAAAGAACAGCCTGCTACAAGAGCTGCAACAGGCACCCCATAGTCATCAACCTGTTTTCTCCTGCTCCAGAGGGCAGACCCTGGGCCAATAGATTCAAGTTCCGACTAATCACCAGGAAGAACTTTCTGGCGCTAAGAATCATAGAATCATAGAATCATAGAATCATAGAATCATAGAGTTGGAAGAGACCACAAGGGCCATCGAGTCCAACCCCCTGCCAAGCAGGAAACACCATCAGAGCACTCCTGACATATGGTTGTCAAGCCTCTGCTTAAAGACCTCCAAAGAAGGAGACTCCACCACACTCCTTGGCAGCAAATTCCACTGTCGAACAGCTCTTACTGTCAGGAAGTTCTTCCTAATGTTTAGGTGGAATCTTCTTTCTTGTAATTTGGATCCATTGCTCCGTGTCCGCTTCTCTGGAGCAGCAGAAAACAACCTTTCTCCCTCCTCTATGTGACATCCTTTTATATATTTGAACATGGCTATCATATCACCCCTTAACCTCCTCTTCTCCAGGCTAAACATGCCCAGCTCCCTTAGCCGTTCCTCATAAGGCATCGTTTCCAGGCCTTTGACCATTTTGGTTGCCCTCCTCTGGACACGTTCCAGTTTGTCAGTGTCCTTCTTGAACTGTGGTGCCCAGAACTGGATACAGTACTCCAGGTGAGGTCTGACCAGAGCAGAATACAGTGGCACTATAACTTCCCTTGATCTAGATGCTATACTCCTATTGATGCAGCCCAGAATTGCATTGGCTTTTTTAGCTGCCGTGTCACACTGTTGGCTCATGTCAAGTTTGTGGTCAACCAAGACTCCTAGATCCTTTTCACATGTACTGCTCTCAAGCCAGGTGTCACCCATCTTGTATTTGTGCCTCTCATTTTTTTTGCCCAAGTGCAATACTTTACATTTTTCCCTGTTAAAATTCATCTTGTTTGTTTTGGCCCAGTTCTCTAATCTGTCAAGGTCATTTTGAAGTGTGATCCTGTCCTCTGGGGTGTTAGCCACCCCTCCCAGTTTGGTGTCATCTGCAAATTTGATCAGGATGCCCTTGAGTCCATCATCCAAGTCGTTGATAAAGATGTTGAATAAGACTGGGCCCAAGACAGAACCCTGTGGCACCCCACTAGTCACTCTTCTCCAGGATGAAGAGGAACCATTGATGAGCACCCTTTGGGTCCGGTCAGTCAGCCAGTTACAAATCCATTGAGTGGTAGCAGAGTCAAGACCGCATTTTACCAGCTTCTTTACAAGAATATCATGGGGCACCTTGTCAAATGCCTTGCTGAAATCAAGGTAGACTACATCCACTGCGTTCCCTTCATCTACCAGGCTTGTAATTCTGTCAAAAAATGAGATCAGGTTCGTCTGACATGACTTATTTTTCAGAAATCCATGCTGACTATTGGTGATCACAGCATTCCTTTCTAGGTGCTCACAAACTGTTCGCTTAATGATCTGCTCCAGAATCTTCCCTGGTATTGATGTCAGACTGACTGGGCGGTAATTATTTGGGTCCTCTCTTTTCCCCTTTTTGAAAATAGGGACAACATTTGCCCTCCTCCAGTCTGCTGGGACTTCGCCTGTTCTCCAGGAATTCTCAAAGATGATTGCCAGTGGTTCTGAGATCACATCTGCCAGTTCTTTTAATACTCTTGGATGCAGTTCATCTGGCCCTGGAGACTTGAATACATCTAAACTAGCCAAGTATTCTTGTACTATCTCCTTAGTTATTCTGGGCTGTGTTTTCTCTGCTGAATCATTTGCTCCAAATTCTTCAGGTCGGGCATTGTTTTCTTTATCGGAGAAGACTGAGGCAAAGAAGGCATTGAGGAGTTCAGCCCTTTCTGTGTCCCCTGTTTGCATTTCACCATCTTCTCCTCTGAGTGACCCCACTGTTTCTTTGTTCTTCCTTTTGCTACGAACATACCCATAGAAGCCTTTTTTGTTGCTTTTAACCTCTCTAGCAAGCCTGAGTTCATTCTGTGCTTTAGCTTTTCTGACTTTGTGTCTACACGTGCTGGCTATTTGTTTGAATTCCTCTTTGGTGGTTTCCCCCCTTTTCCATTTTTTGTACACATCCTTTTTTAATCTTAACTCAGTTAAAAGTTCTTTAGATAGCCACCCTGGCTTCTTTAGGCACCTTCCATGTTTCCGTCTCATTGGTATTGCCTGAAGTTGTGCTTTTACTATCTCCCTCTTAACAAACTCCCAGCCATCATGAACTCCCTTTCCTTTTAGTATTACTGTCCATGGGATCTCACCCAGCACTTCCCTAAGTTTTATGAAGTTGGCTTTCTTAAAGTCAAGAAATTGAGTCCTAGTATGCTTGGCTGCTCCTTTCCGTTGTATAGTAAACTTCAGAAGAGCATGATCACTTGCGCCTAATGATCCTTCCACTTCTACCCCATTAACCAGGTCATCGACATTGGTTAGGACCAGATCTAAAATGGCTGTTCCTCTTGTTGCTTCTCCCACTTTCTGGACAATGAAGTTGTCTGCAAGGCCAGTGAGGAATCTGTTTGACCTTATGCTCTTGGCTGAGTTTGACATCCAACAAATATCTGGGTAATTGAAGTCCCCCATTACTACTATCTCCCTTCCTTTTGCATGCTTGGCCATCTGTTCCAGGAAGGCATCATCTATGTCCTCCGTTTGGCAGAGCTGCTTGACAGTAGAATGGACTCCTTCGGAAGGTGGCGGCTTCTCCTTCATTGGATGCTTTTAAGCAGATGTTGGATGGCCATCTGTCACGGATCCTTTGGTTGGGCCAGATGACCCCTGGGGGACCTTTCCAACCAGGGCCGTCTTTATCCAGGGGTGCAAGGGGTGTGGGGCACCTGGGTGCCAAATTCTGGGGGGGCACCAAATGTATACCTAATGTATACCGGTCCCTCTCGATTGGCGGCAGAGAAAAGCAATGGAGTGAAAGCCCCCACCCCTCCATTGCTCTGTTACTCCATAGCGTAAAACATTCCTGACGGGTCGGGAAACAAAAGCAGTCTTTCTACTGCGTCTTTGTTACAGGTGAGCGATTTCTCCCCTAAAAGAAGGTCAACAACTTTGGCTTCCCCCTCCCAAAAAAAGCTTAATAAAAGTTAATATGGGGACGCTGGGCAGATCTTTGCATCCCGGTGGTGCATATGCTAAAGACGGCCCTGTTTCCAACTATGACTCTGTGGCTGGAACTGCCCAGCATTTGCTCCCTCCATGTTTGTCATGACTCGCAGAGTTTGGGCGTGAGAAGGTGCATCATACCGACTTTGCAGCAGGCCAAAGCTGTACAGGAGAGAGTCCTTCGACACATGTGGAGGTCCCATGGGCAGGGCAGCCTACGGATACTGGTGGAATTCGCAGTTCTGGAACAGCCCTGCTGCAAAATTATTTTCCTGGGAGAAACAGTTGAACTGAAAACCTCACCACGGTCTCTCTCCGCATCCCATTTCTCTCTCCAGTGCTTGCGGGGTGGGGGAGAATGTCACTTGTTTATTGATGTTCCAGGTCTTAACACATTGGCTGGAAAGTCCTGGGCGCTCTGCCAGCACTGAGCAAATAATAATGAATAAGAATGTCACTGATTTCAGCCGAGAACAAACGAATTCTCAGAACCACTCAGAGTCCTGAGGAGGGAGCCCGGACTCATTACTGGTGACATTGAAACCTCCTTTGATAGCTGTATGGCATTTTGAGTCATTTTCTCGCTCTCCATCCCTACGGGTTTGGCGATTAAACGGGGTACCATTCCTTTTTCTTGTGGTTGTTGCAAAACTTTGGAAGCCAGAGAGATTTTCTAGGAGCCAGACTAGGGGTGTGGAATATTATTCCGCCCCCACCGTCCCTGTTTCATTAATCTGTTTGTTTTTGTTTTTAAAGACCTCTCACATTTATTTCATAATCACTTAAATAATAATTGTTTCATTACTCGTGCCGATTGTCTTTTGGCACAGACTAAGCTTCTTCCTTTGACCGGCAATTTGGCCAACTCCTGTGGCAGATACTAACAGACTAGTTTTCTGTGGGTGCTCCTGGCAGCTGCCATTTTATTTTCCCCATAATTCCATGGAAGTTGCATTGTTCTGGGGGCATTCTGAGGAGGGGGGGGCAGTCTGCACTAGTAGCTGCCATTTCCCCCCAGGAATTTCCCAGAATGCAGGACAAGTTGTGCCATTATGCAGAAACACAAACTCTGGAGCTGCTGACAGGCAAATGCAGTCCTCACACACAGTGGCGTAGCGTGGGTTGTCAGCACCCGGGGCAAGGCAACTAATTTGCGCCCCCCCCCCGCTGCACTGTCCCTCCCCCAGATAGTCCCTCGCTCTCTCTCCGCACCGCACGCCTGGCACCCTCCCCTCCACAGTGGGCGGCGACCCGGCAGCTCGGATCGGATTCGCACAGCCAGCACTGCAGTGAGAGAGAGTGAGTGAGCCAGGTAGGGGCAGAGAGCTGCGAGTGCGAGCGGCCCCCCCAGATGTTGCGCCCGGTGCGGCCGGCCCCCCCTGCACCCCCCACGCTACGCCACTGCTCACACACTCCTAGAGGCAGCATGGTGTTGTGGTCAGAGTGCCGGACTGGCACCTGGGAGACCCGGGTTTGAATCCCCACTTACCCAAGAAGCTCAGTTGGTGACCTTGGGCCATTCAATGCCTCTCAGCCTGACCTACCTCACAGGGTTGTTGTGGGGATTAAAGGCAGAAGGGGAGAACCATGTATGGCACCTTGAGTTCCCTGGAGAAAAACGTGGGCTATAAATGCTATATAATGAATCTATGAGATGAATGACAAATGAGTCTGGAAAAGACACAGGCCTCTCATATCACTTTCTCCAGGAATGGGAAAGCAGCTGGGGTGGTGGTGCTGAAGGGGAAGGCAGTTGGGGAAGGCTGAGAAGAGAGTTAAGCAGCCTTTCTCTTGCTGTTCTTCCATTCCTAATAACAACCTCTGATGTTGCTTTTTAGCAATAAAGCAAAAACGTTGGAAGCCTATTTATGCATTGCCAGCATATGGTCAAGTCTGGCCCTTCGAGGGGCACTTTATAACAGAATATTTCACACAAACAGCTGGCATCTGATGTGTAATGATTTCTTTTCCAACCACTGAAATAGTTCAATATAGCAAAATCATTTTTTTAGGGCATTCCATATGCTTTGGGGTGGGGGAGAGTCTCATGTGAACACATCCGGCCCACTTCACCTCCACGAGCCACACGGCATCTGCGCATGGTGTGAATTAATGCCTTGCCTGTCTGCCTGACAGAACTGAAGACTCCTCAGAGGTGCAAATAAGGAATGGAATGATGCAGAGCAGTGAATTCCTGCTAGCATGGAACATTGTATGGTGAAAGGTGAAAAAACAAAATGGCCAGAAGATGACAGCAGCCTGGCTCATGAAGCTACAAGAGCCAAATAAGTCAATAAACGTTGTTGTTGTTTAGTCGTTTAGTCATGTCCGACTCTTCGTGACCCCATGGACCAGAGCACGCCAGGCACTTCTGTCCTCCACTGCCTCCCGCAGTTTGATCAAACTCATGCTGGTAGCTTCAAGAACACCATCCAACCATCTCGTTCTCTGTCGTCCCCTTCTCCTTGTGCCCTCCATCTTTCCCAGCATCAGGGTGTTTTCCAGGGAGTCTTCTCTTCTCATGAGGTGGCCAAAGTATTGGAGCCTCAGCTTCACAATCTGTCCTTCCAGTGAGAACTCAGGGCTGATTTCCTTAAGAATGGAGAGGTTTGATCTTCTTGCAGTCCATGGGACTCTCAAGAGTCTCCTCCAGCACCCTAATTCAATAAACTTAGATACTGTTTATTAAGAACAGGGGTCAGTAAACCTTTTCATCAGACCTTGTCCCTCAGACCTTGTGGGGGGCCTGACTATATTTTGAAAAATATAAATACCCTGCAAGCCAGTCTCTCCAGCTGCCTCCGGACCTGGAGAAGGAACACATTCTGCATGCGCTCAGGAGCCCGTCTCAGCGCTTCCTGCTCACCAGCATTGTTGACGAGAAGCAGCTGCTCCATCGGCCCATCCCTGTGGAGCTCCCAGACGGTGTGCACCACATGCTGCGCCCCGAAGTCCGAGGCTAGGTCGGTGGGCAGGTGGTGCATGCGGAGCACTGGGCAGGTGGCATGCAGCTCGCCCTCCAGCTGTTCCAGTGCAGCCACCAAGCGCGCCACCAGCAGCAGCACCGAGCCAGGCGCCAGGCGCGGTGGCAGCAGACATACCAAGCTCTGCCTGAAGCCCTGCGACGCGCAATGCCCATGGCGTGGCCTAGACCTGCCCCCCGCCCTTTCCATCCATGGCAGCACCGGGTTTACCTCAGCCGCAGGCAGCGAGGCTTCGGATTGGCTGCAGAAACTTCATGCAGCCAATCTGAAGCTGCGCCAGCTTCACGGAAGACAATCCCCGCGTGGCAAGGCGACCACAGCGCGAGGGGACTGACCGAGTGGGTGGCAGGGCCTGTGGACCAGATTTACGAGCCTGGAGGGCTGCATCCGGCCCCCAGGCCTTCGTTTGCCGACCCCTGATTTAGAGCATTTGTACCTTGCTCTTCAGCCAAAAAAGGCTCCCAGATTGACATGCAGTCATACCTCTTGTTACGTTTGCTTCAGGTTAAATCTTTTCAGGTTGCGTCCCGTGGTGACCCGGAAGTACCAGAAAGGGTTACTTCTAGATTTTGCCACTCACGCAGACGCTCAAAATGACATCACGCACATGCGCAGAAGCGGTAAATCGCGACCCGCACGGACGCAGGTTGCATTCTGTTCATGTTGCGAATGGGGCTCTGGAACGGACCACTGTACATACAATCGGTTGAAACAAGGCAGTCCCTGGCTGCAAGGTTACAGCCTAAAAAGTAATAGTTATGAACCTGTCTGTCCATACATAGACGTAGAAAAACAAAGATGGGGGAGGAAGAAGACAAACTCTTTTGCAACTTTGTAAAAAAGAAAAAAGAAGCTTCCAATGCCTGATCACCTAGAGGCCATTTTCACTCACCGCAGGTGACCAGACAAGTGACTGTTTACAAAGAAGCCTAATTAGGACTCTTAAGATATATTATTATGCCTGTGCTGCTAAGGTCCCTTTAGCTGCCATTTACTCCTCCTTGAAAGCTATTAGTGCCCCACTAGCAGTCTCTCTTTCTCTTCCAAAGTAGAGCGGAAGGACTGAAATCTAAAAGCTTTGCAAGCACCCTGTGGCTCCCTTCAAAGTGCTATTTTGTGTGCTTTTTGTCTCTGGAAAATTTAGGGTAGCTTTTACAAAGTTTCCTTTGAAGAAGAGAGCATAGGAGGCTTCCCCTGTGTGTTTGCAATAGTATGCCTGTTTAGAAATACACACATTGAGCAGGCATTGTAAGAGGCACAGAAGCCAGCACACAGGCAGACAAGGGCAGGACAGGACATCAGCACTGGGCCACAAATTCTGAAACCAACCCCCTGCAGGCAAAAAGCCTGAACATGCTGTCTTTTTCAACTCCCTTTTTTGAGCACACATTTGCTGTTTAGACAAATGCGGTTTGGTCTTCACCCAACCAGTTGTCTCCCATCAACAGCCGAGATTGGTCTGATTCAGCAGAGTTATTATGTGTTTATGAATTTCCATGAGCGTGGAATCACAGAAGATGAAGTAGATATAACTTCCAGAGGAAAGAAAAAGGCTAGCACAACTAGACCAGTAGAGAAACCTTTCTTGAAACAGGAATATATCTGTGAAATTGCTCTCTCATCCGACAATGGTATCAATTTTCATGGCTCCAGAGCAGTTATGATATATAAATGGAGTTTGCTGTCAGATTAAACACCTTTGCTCCCGCATTTAATGAAGAACAGGCTTGGTTTACTGCTCTGCATACACCTGAGCTATGGATATTATTTCTTAAATAAGCAAGGCCAGGGGGAAAATCATCCACACAGATTAAATTTAAACTTCATACAGAAGAGCTAAAATATATTGATTTTCTCATAAAGGCCACATAGATGAGAATCCTCCCCAGTTACTGAACAAAGCTAGGCTAAGATTGCTTGGTTGAAAAGCGTATAGTATTTTACTCAAGCTGTGAAGAACTTGCCCCCTTGAGGGCTGAATTAATTTCGGCCAGAGGTTTTTAAAAGAACAAATGGAGAAAAAGAAAGAAAATAGAAGAAACGGGGGCGGGGGGAAGAGAAGAGTATGAAGCCTTCACATCTTCCGCTCTGGAAACTGGGGCAGCATCCTAAGTGAAAGTATCAAAAAGTAACCTTTAGCTTCCTCTGCAACCTCCTATGGAAAAGGTTATTTAAGGGGAGGGGGGCTTTGTTAAGTACTCCATCTGCAAAGCAGAACAGAGATGCGTGCAAACCTCTTTTTGTGCAAAATGCCCCTCTGAAATGTTGGCAGTCAGTCCCCAACAAGGATGTTAGCTCTTCTCTGCAAGCAATAGGTCCCAGGTTCAATCCCAGGTAGGTAGGGATGGGAGAGATCCTTGCCTGGAACCCAGGAGAGTCGCTGCCGGTCAGTGCAGACAATACTGAACTAGAAGGACCAATGGTCTGACTCAGTATAACGCAGGATCCTGCATATTCCTGTGTTCATTTCAGGGGGGTGATGGGCCTTTTATTCGCTTTTTACTGTGCTCGGGAGGACAGAGAATGTGTGTGCTGTGCTGTTTAATTTCCACACTGAAATTCATTTATGCACAATAGCCCAAATGCATATGTTTGGATGTGAATAACAGAATCAATGAATTTTGAGAGTCGGAATGGGGGCTACTGTTCAGCCGTATGACTCTTTAAACAGATGCAAATTGTGTGCTGCCTGGGGGAATTTCTGATGTGTTCTAGAGGGCAAGGCTAGTAAGGCTGCTTACCAGCCCTTTCACAGTCTGATGTCCACTGAATGATATTAATAATAAATAATAATAATAATAATAATATTTCTACTCCGCCCATCTGGCTGGGTTTCCCCAGCCACTCTTGAGGAAAACAGGGCCCAATCGGCATTTACACATTTGTAAGGATGCAATCTTGTGCCTGTTTACCTAGGAGTAAACCCACTGAGCCACACTGATGGTCACTTGCACACATGCAGAAGGTTCCAGGTTCAGTTTCTGGCCTCTCCAGATGAAGTAAGGTAAAGGTAAAGGTACCCCTGCCCGTACGGGCTAGTCTTGACAGACTCTAGGGTTGTGCGCCCATCTCACTCAAGAGGCCGGGGGCCAGCGCTGTCCGGAGACACTTCCGGGTCACATGGCCAGCGTGACATCGCTGCTCTGTCGAGCCAGAGCCGCACACGGAAACGCCGTTTACCTTCCCGCTAGTAAGTGGTCCCTATTTATCTACTTGCACCCGGGAGTGCTTTCGAACTGCTAGGTTGGCAGGTGCTGGGACCGAACAACGGGAGCGCACCCCGCCGCGGGGATTCGAACTGCCGACCTTTCGATCGGCAAGCCCTAGGCGCTGAGGCTTTTACCCACAGCGCCACCCGCGTCCCGCCCAGATGAAGTAACTGGATGCAAAAGATCCTGGAGAGAGCTGCTGCCAGCCAATGTACAGTACTGATTAGATGAATTTTTAGGGTGGTATTCTGCTAAGTTTTACTTACATGCCTATTCCAGTCTATGGATCTAACTTAGTCATGTTCTGTAATTTCTACTCTGAGCGAAACTTAGATGACTACCACCCTAGTCTTGATATTGTGCAATGCAGCTTATGTTATTAGCTCAGAAGGTTTGGAAAGAGGGTTAGGCAAATTCACAGAGGATGAATCCCCGCCAGCTAACAACCATGATAGCTTAATGAACCTCCATGTTGAGAGGCAGTGTACCTTGATCCAGATGCAGGGGACAAATAATAACAGGGAAGGGCTGCTGCTATTCCTGCCAGAGATATCTGACTTGCAACTGATCAGGGTGGATAAAAATCAATGTTTTTTTTTATAAAAAAAATCATTTAAAAAAATCAGTTTTTTTTATTTAAATCGGATTTTTAAAATAAAATGCCTTTGGAGGAAAAATCTTTCTAAAGATAGTGTTCTATTTAAGTTACATTATAGTCCAAAGGCTAGTTACAAGTAGGTAGCTGTGTTGGTCTGCCGTAGTCGAAACAGAATAAAAAATTTCCCTCCAGTAGCACCTTAGAGACCAACTAAGTTTGTTATTGGTATGAGCTTTCAAGTGTGCTCAATATCTCAATTTTAACTCATGAGCTATTTTTGTAATCTGCTCCGATCGTATATTTTATCTTTATGAACGATGTTTTTATTGTGTTATGTTATATGAGCTGGTCTTTGACTGTAATAAATAAATTACTCTAAGGTGCTACTGGAAGGAATTTTTTTATTTAGCCCAAAGGCTATTCATCAGGAAATAAGGATTTGTTTTAAGTTTTTCATGTGTGCTAAAACTCAGTCTGTTTTTTTTAATAGTTTAACCACATCAGTTAACAAACATGGATACGTATGCTATAATGTTATTGTTTAAATTAAATAAATTGTTTAAGTTGTTATTAAGGAAATGATTATTTTTCTCCTTCCAATAAAGTACAGCAGAAAAGTTGTCCAAATATAAACAATAATTTCATAATTATCTATGTATTTCTAACAGTATGACCAAATCAGTATTTTTTGATATAACTGTAAGAACTACTCTGAAAATTTATTATTCCAAAAATGAAACCTTCATCTGATTGTAAATATTAAGATTATACCAGCAAGAATGAGTCTTTCTGGAAAAAAATGATTTAAATCAAGTCTTATTGACTAGGGATTTAAATTGTAATTTAAATCAAATCCACCCTGCAACTGATGGAAACAAAATAAGACTAAAAGATGGATTGGTTCATCAAGTCTCTTCGTTTCCTTATTTATTCATTTTTATGTGTTCTCTCCTCCTAGTGGTGCAGCAATAAAATTGCTAACACATTTGCAAAGCTTAAGCAGGGCCTGGTATGGTTTCAAAATAGATGGGAGGTCAGGTGTTGAGAAATGCAACTTTATAATTCTACAATAAAAATATTTATATACCGCTGTATCATTCAACATCACAAATACAGCATAAATCATGTAAAACAATTAACACATCAACAATAAAACAATTATAAAATATATAAAAACTATTAACAAACTAAACAATAAGCAAAACAGCAATTAAAAAATAAGCTAAATATCACAATTACAACAAAAGTGCGCTTTCCACTTTTTTGCTGCAAGCTGCTTTTAGCTGTTTATGCATCAGATGTCAAGGAGATAAACAGCTAGGTGATTTTTAAAAGGCACCTGAAGGTTCAGGAAAGCTTTTCCGTGTTTGATTCTGTACTTACTGTGTTATCGATATTTTCTGTTGGGAGCCGCCCAGTCAGAGGGGTGGCATATAAAAATAAAACAATAACAACGACAATATTTTATTATAGTACTATACTGAATATCAACATATTATAAAAATGCTGTTGTAATAAAATGTGCGAATGCCAAATATTAAAATATTAATTGACACCAACACCAATATAAATAACTATCGATATTGACCAATATGGATCTTTCAATATGATTATTACAAAAAGAAGCAAAACAAAATAAAACAACAATATGCTATATTGGATATCAACATATCATTACAAAAATGCTGTTGTCATAAAATGTGCAGGTACCAAATATTAAAATATCAATTAGGACCAACACCAATATAACTATCAATATCGACCAATATGGATATTTCCATATGAATATTACAAAATAAGCAAAACAAAATAAAACCATATATTATTATATTACTATACTACGTATATTGAATATCAACATGTCATTATAAAAATGCTGTCGTTGTAATAAAATGCGCAGGTGCCAAACATTAAAATATCAATTAACACCAACACCAATATAAGGTAACTGTCAATATGAATATTACAAAATAAGCAAAACAAGAGAATAGAAATATGCCAACCATCGCCAATGACAGCAAAACTGCGCCTTTCCGCTGCTGCTTCGAGCGCGGTAACTTTCCGGGTGTGTGGGAAAGCGGCGTACAAATAAATAAAGCGCCTAATAATAATAATAATAATGACGATGAATTAAGTAATAAAAAAACAGCGGCGGCGCCCTGTTTCCCTCGCCGGCTCCTTCCCTCTCCGAGCGGCGCCGCCTCCCTCCCTTCCCGCCCTCAGAGTCTCCCCGACGCGACCGAGGCCCAGCGAGGCTCCCGGCGCCTGAGGAGAAGCAGCCGCGAGCCCGCCTACCTGAGGCCGCCCCTCCGCGAGGGAGGCGGAGCAGGACCGGCTAGGCCCGGCCTCCTCGCCGCCCTCTTCTCGCTCGCCTCCCGCCGCGTCTTCTCCTCAGCCGCCATCATGGCTGCCGCGGCCGCTTCTTCGTCTTCGTCGTCCTCCTCGTCGGCCTCCGGGGCCTCGGCTCCGGCGGGCTCCGGCGCGGCGAGCTCCGGGGGTGGCGGTGGCGGCGGAGGCAGCGCTTCGGGCCTGACGGCTTCTCTGACGGGCACCATGAACAGGAAGAAGAAGCCCTTCTTGGGGATGCCCGCGCCGCTGGGCTACGTGCCGGGCCTGGGCCGAGGGTGAGTGGGCCGAGGCCGGGCGCTGGAGTTGGGCAGCGGCCCCGGGAAGTGGGGGCGGCGGCGGCGGCAGGTCGGCCTCGGCCCGGCTGCCTCCTCGAGGCCTCCTCGCGTATGCCCTCCTCGGGTCAGGCCTTTCCCTCCCCGCCCTTGCAGCGTTTCTTTGCTCGGCTCTGAGGTGCCCACGTTGCGCGTGGAAGGTGCCTCTGACCATACGCAGAGTGCCTTCTCCGCAGACCAAGGCGCGCGTGTTTGCGTGGGGCCTTTAAAAGGCTTCAAGGGCCCGACGCCTAGAGCATGTGCAGAGTTTCTTTTTGCTTCCCCGATTGTACCCATAGGCAGGGTGATTTCCTCCTCAGAGCAAGGCGTGTCTGTTTAGCCTTTGAAAGGCTTCAATGGCCCGACGCCTGGAGCATGTGCAGAGTTCTTTTTGCCTCCCGATTCCTACATTGCAGGGGGCTGGACTAGATGACCCTCAGGGGTCCCTTCCAACTCTGTGATTCTGTGAAAGGAAACGGCACCCTTCCCTGAATAGTACTCTCCCCCCCCCCATTTTTAAAAATTGGCAAGTTACGAAAGATAAGGAAATAATGAAAACATGCTGTGAACTGCCCTGAGATCTGTGCATGAAGGGCGGTATACAAATTTAATAAATAATAATAATAAACTCACTCTGTGGCTTTATTATTACTGTATTATTATTGTTACTACTACTAATGTATTTGCCTTTCATTTTTTGGAAAGTCTATTTATGTATATTTTACTTTTTTGCGTTTATAACCCTGCTTTTGAGAGAAGGCTGTTGTCTCCTCTCTTTCCCCACAAAGCTCAGATACGTTTTGCAACCTAGGAAGTTTATTTTAACACTGACTCCGCCAACTCCATTGTGCCCCAGTGCAGGAAAATGTTCAAAAACAAAGCCATGTGCTTTGTGTCAGAGGACGGTGACTCAGGTCTGCTTCCCTGGATAAGTTTTTGTTTGAAAATCCATATTGGATATCTATTTATTTTTTTATTCTGACATGTTAACATTGGTTGCAACGAAAAGCACTACAGCAGCAAAAGTCAGCAGATTTCTTGGGATATTTTCAGTCTCAGACACTTTGGGTTTTCTAAAAACAAAAACAAACTTAGTCTGGGCATTTAAAGTTGCCTCAGTTGCCCATGGGAAGCCTACCAGCAATTTGGCATTCAGAGGTATGCCAATATAGGATGGTCATCTGTTATAGATGCTTGAGCTGAGATTCCTGCATTGCAGCGGGGGGGGGGGGGGGGTTGGACTAGATGGCCCTTGAGGGTCCCTTCCAACTCCACAGTTCTGTGATTCTATGGGTGCCAGTATTGTGCAGGTTTAGACACTCACTGAAGACCTGCTTCAGTGTTTTATATTCAGTATATGTACGCGCATGAAAGATGTCCTAGTGTTTTAAAAAGACATCAAAATGAATTGGACTCCTTGGCAGGTTTTGAATAAACATACACAGATTTATTGATTGATAACATGGTAGATAGATAATATAAGGATTTTTATAATTTGCAGAGAATAACATGTGCTGAGAAATCAGAGAGGAGCTGAGGGAAGACTCTGCGGGGGGAGGCAGGGTTTGATGGGGAGTGGGGGAAAAGGGAGAAAAATAATGAATATGATATGTTTTGATATATTATGTTGAAATTCTTAATAAAAAACTTTATATAAAAAAGAAATATGTCCTAGCGTGATAAAAAAGGTGTTAAAAGTTATATATATATATATATATATATATGTGTGTGTGTATATCAATATATATATCATTTAAGGCACACTGGTAACCTTGGAAAGTAAAGATTAGCTTTTAAAATTTGCAGATGTTTTGCTTCCTGAGCATCCAGGGACTATTCTCCCTTGCTACAATTGAGGGGTTATTTGCAAGCCTGGGTTTAGGTAGGACTTGGAGCAGGGTTTCTGAATTTGAAGGACTGGTGCCCAGTCCCTTGTCCGAATTCCCTCATACTGAACTGGCTGCTTTCTTCTGTCTAGTGCTACAGGTTTCACTACCCGCTCGGACATTGGCCCTGCTCGGGATGCAAATGACCCTGTGGATGACCGCCATGCTCCGCCAGGGAAGAGGACCGTTGGGGACCAGATGAAGAAAAACCAGGCTGCGGATGACGACGATGAAGATCTGAACGACACCAATTACGATGAGGTGATGCATCTTCGGCCTTACTGTCTTGATGGACATTAATGGCAATGTACACATAAAGCTACATTGTGCTCAGACCATTGCCCCCCTTTAGCCTGTCTACTCTTACTAGCTGTGGTTCTGTGGGGTGTGCTTAGTGGATAACAGGGTTCTTGCAGTTAACACTACCTTTTTGTCATTCGCAGTTCAATGGATATGCTGGAAGTCTGTTCTCCAGTGGACCTTATGAAAAAGATGATGAGGAAGCTGATGCGATTTACGCTGCTTTGGATAAAAGGATGGATGAAAGGAGAAAAGAGAGAAGGTAGGAGGTGATTTTTTTCAGCATTGAGATAAATGCTGGTTGTATCTGTGGCCTCTGCACTGGAACCTTGCCTGTTGCTTCTCTGGTTATATGTTTGGCCTGAACATGGGGTCCTGAAGTATTAAAAGTACTTGCTATCTCCCTTTTGGAAATAGGAATGGGTGGCTGCATGGTTGACTCCTGTGCTTTTTTTATTTTTTAGAGAACAGCGTGAGAAAGAAGAGATTGAAAAGTACCGAATGGAACGGCCAAAAATTCAGCAGCAGTTCTCAGATCTGAAAGTAAGGAGAGAAAAATGGGTGTGTGTGTTCTCCAAAGGTGAAATCAGAAAATTACGTTGGGGAGGAGGGGAGTCAGAAAAATGTTTGTGTAGTTTGTGTTGGATATCAATTATTAAATCAAAGTGGACCAGTGAATAACATAGGACTTCAGCTTGGGAGACAGACCTGGTTTCAGGTACTGACTCTCCAGACCACTTGGAGTGTCTATTCCTCATTCACACACCAGGAATAACTTTTAAGAAGTTGCGGGTGAAAAAGAGGGAGAAATCAAAACTGTATTTCAGTGACACACTGATTTCAACTATGGCACTGTAATTATGTTGCCTGCATTTTTTGTAGAGAAAACTAGCTGAGGTCACTGAGGAAGAGTGGCTTAGTATCCCTGAAGTTGGTGATGCAAGGAACAAACGCCAAAGGAATCCACGTTATGAGAAACTGACTCCTGTTCCTGACAGTTTCTTTGCAAAGCACTTGCAGTCAGGCGAGAATCACACATCCGTGGATCCCCGGCAAACGGTGAGAAAGCGGGGGAGGGATACGGGTCCACCTGAGAGAGGTTTCTTTTGTAACATAGTTTTTGTTCATTTTCATCTTTAAACTGTTTAACTTGGTTGCATTGAGAGCTGTCTTTGTTTACATTAGAGCATATGACATGCAACAATTACATAAAATTAAAATAAAAGATAAAACAACAATAGGCACTCGGGCAGACATTTCCGAGTATATTAACAAAGTTGCGACAAGGTGTTTATACCAAAGTTATTACAGATAGGAAATAATGTATAGTAATGTTTTATTGTTTAGATTGGTGATCATAAGTAAAAAAACATTTTGTCTCAATAACAATTAGAATTTATAGGGAGGGGGAAGGGGGAAAAATAAAATACAGTGGTATCTCGGGTTACATACCCTTCAGGTTACAGTCTCCGCTAACCCAGAAATAGTACCTTGGGTTAAGAACTTTGCTTCAGGATGAGAACAGAAATCGTGCTCCGGCGGCGCAGCGGCAGCGGGAGGCCCCATTAGCTAAAGTCCTGCTTCAGGTTAAGAACGGATCTCCGGAACGAATTAAGTACTTAACCCAAGGTACCACTGTATGTGCTTCATGCACAGCAGACTCTGCTGTAAACTGTGGATACTCTTCCATCATATGGCTCATTATTTGTGTAATCATTAAAGTCACACCAGACTGCATAAAAATTGTCGGAGCAACTTTGGAGTTAATGCCTATAAACATTCCTCTGCTGATGGGAATGGAAAGGAATTGGCTGCTGCAGGTCAGGGACATTATTTGCATTGAATTCTTAATTCCATCCACCCCTGTGAATCCAACATTTTAATCTGGACACTGTCTGGGGTTGGGCAAGGGAGGAGAGCCATTTCCCTTCAAATCCTCAGTGTGATCAGAAAGATCGTGTGCTGCAGCTTTTGCAGGCCTACCTTTTCGGATTTCAGGTGGGGTATTGTTTATTTGTATGCTCCCCTGAATGAAAAAAAATCCTCATATTGTTGGCCCAGTTCTGTGGAATGATCTTTCCCAAGAGGTTCATCAATGTTCCTCTGTTTTCATACTGCTCGTCTGTTTCGAAAGGCTATTTGCTAGTGTGGAGGTAGGAACATATCCCAGATAGTTTTACCATTTTGTTTGTTTCTGCTTTTCTAGATGTGTCTTATGGTGAGTTTTTATGACATTCTTTAAATTACATTCTATAAATTACATTCCATAAATAGCAATGAGCCACCTTGGGTGATTGTGGGAAGGTTTTGTGTGGAATCAGTGTTGCTTCTAAGTGGATATCATGGTTCCAACTTCCTGTCTGATATACAAGGATAAGCTTAGAAAGTTCGCTAACCCTTCAGTCAAATTATCTTTAATATATAGCTAGTTGACTAGTTTCTGCTAATGCAGCAAAATATGTCTGTGTAAAAAAAAGCCAGTTTCCAACATTCTGTCATGTTTCAGCCTTCACCCCAGTGATATGTTCTGGTGTCCTGCTTTACTTTCTCTAGTACAAGTGAGAAAACTAAAGCCCTGATCAAAGCCCTTTGCTGTACAGTGACAGCAAAGCTTTCTGCTCCCCTTGGTGACCATCATTTTGTAGTGAGCCCTGGCAGTATATAATCCTGTACACAACCCACTTACCACAAAGATGAGAGTCCCCTCCCCTCCCACTAAAACTGATGGCTAAGATTATGGTGGAGACTTGGGTGTTGTTTTTTTTTTGCACTAGAGACTTTAACTTATTTGGTTTTGCCCCTTCCTTTTTTAAAAAACAGCAATTTGGTGGGCTGAATACTCCCTTTCCTGGGGGCTTAAACACACCTTATCCAGGAGGAATGACACCTGGGCTGATGACTCCTGGGACAGGTGAGCTGGACATGAGGAAGATTGGCCAAGCTAGGAACACCTTGATGGACATGCGACTCAGCCAGGTAAGCCATCAAGGAACAAAGCGGATTTTTGTTGCTTATTGAACCTGACGAACGAAACTGGGCCTTAGAACTGTCAGCTTTGGCATCCAGAAAAGTGAGTGCTTGCCATTGAGAGGTTATTTTTCAGGGTTATTCTCCCCAACCCCAACCCCAAATATAGGGTTGTTGGAACAAAGAGTGTAGGGGGCGTTTCCCTATTCTGCACAACAAAGTGATCTTATTTTCTGAGTTTCTTTTAAGTCTGTTTGTGTGCATGTTAGTGAGGCTTGAGTGACAAACTTTAATGACGCTGGCTACAAAATCTGGGCCTGCTGAAGAGGCCAGAGACCATCTTGGCAGTGGATCCTGGAAGACCTGGTCCCTGCCTTGCTGGCCTTTTCCCTTCCTGGCTTGGGAGGGCAGGGCCTTGATTGACTCCAGCTACAACAGCTGTTGAAAAACCTCTTGGGCTGTGTTATTGTCTAGAGTGTTTTGTGTGGGTTTTTGTTGTTGTTAATGATACTAATTTTTGCACCTTTGTTTTTAGATCTTATTATAATTTATGCAGAAATTGTTTCAGTTTGGTTGTGTGCTTTTTGACGCTTTTTATTTGTTTGTGGTTTTTGTTATGTTTGTGATTGTGTAAATCTTGCCATGTTGTAAGCCGCCCTGAGCATGGTTTTAACTATGGAAAGACACCATACAAATTAAATGATGATGGCGATCAAGCAGTTGGTTAATCATTGGGTTTACATCTCCAGGTGTCTGACTCTGTGAGCGGCCAAACGGTGGTGGATCCCAAGGGCTACCTCACCGATTTGAATTCTATGATTCCCACACACGGTGGAGATATCAAGTAAGTCAGCGGGTGCACTGATTTGGCTATTAGATTTTCTCGTCACGAGAGCTGGGTTGGTGAGCCTGTGGCCCTCCAGCTGGATGTTGTTGAACTACAGCTCCCATCTGCCCCAGACAGCATAGCTAACAATCAGGAGTGATGGAACCTGTACTCCAGCAACATCGGGAGGGCCATAGGTTCCCACCCTTGGTGCAAGAAGGCCCCTTTGCTTTGAGTGATCTGCACATGGTTCAGGGTCCAGCCTTTGTTTGTGACACAAAATGCAGAAACCACTAAGGTGGGAGGTACCTGACAGAACGTCAACCCCCCCCCCCCATCCTGTTTCCAGAAGCAAGGATTCAAAGGACTGTGTGTGTCCCGTAGGTCCTGTTTGGCCATTGCTTTATGGGGCAGAGTTGACTAAAGTGGGATGTGCAGGTTTCCCAGAAGTTGGTGCCAGCGCATAGGCAGATCCTGCTTGCACACTCTCAAGTTGCCTCTACAGTGGTGCCCCGCAAGACGAATGCCTCACAAGACGGAAAACCTGCTAGACGAAAGGGTTTTCCGTTTTGGAGGTGCTTCGCAAAATGAATTTCCTATGGGCTTGCTTCGCAAGACGGAAATGTCTTGCGAGTTCCTGCGATTTTTTTCCGCTCCCCACCCCCTTTTTCTAAGGCACTAAGCTGCTAATAGCCTTTTAGCAGCTAATCCGCTAATCCCTTAAGCCTTTAATAGCCGCTAAACCGCTAATAGCGCTAATCCGCTAATAGGGTTGCTTCACAAGACGAAAAAACCGTTAGACGAAGAGACTCGCGGAACGGATTCTTTTCGTCTTGCGAGGCACCACTGTACCTGGTTTGCCTCCAAGAGAGCATCTTTGACTCTTACAGATTGGCAAATCAGGTAGATAATAAAACATGTGAACATATACCACTCCCTTAGTTTGCTTCAATCCACACCCGTGCCTCTTTCTCCTCTAGCCCCTTGTCTTTGTTCTCGCAGGCAATTTTTAAAAATATCCTATCCATTGCACCATCTTCCAGACTCTGCTTGCTAGCTCGCTTCCTTTGTTCCTTTGCTTCATTCCTGTAACCTTCCCCACAAACCGTGGGCCCTGTTCTGTCCTCACCACTTTTATACCTTTGCCATATGATGACATTTATTACCCAGGAGAAGTCTGTAGTGTCAGTGAATTAGTGTGATGTAGAAGCATGCCAAGGGACGCGGGTGGCGCTGTGGGTAAAAGCCTCAGCGCCTAGGGCCTGCCGATCGAAAGGTCGGCGGTTCGAATCCCCGTGGCGGGGTGCGCTCCCGTTGTTCGGTCCCAGCGCCTGCCAACCTAGCAGTTTGAAAGCACTCCCGGGTGCAAGTAGATAAATAGGGACCGCTTACTAGCGGGAAGGTAAACGGCGTTTCCGTGTGCGGCTCTGGCTCGCCAGAGCAGCGATGTCATGGTGGCCACGTGACCCGGAAGTGTCTCCGGACAGCGCTGGCCCCCGGCCTCTTGAGTGAGATGGGCGCAGAACCCTAGAGTCTGTCAAGACTGGCCCGTACGGGCAGGGGTACCTTTACCTTTACCTTTAGAAGCATTCCAAGTTATTCTTGGTTCATTTTCTCCCCTTGCCAGTGACATCAAGAAAGCACGTTTGCTCCTGAAGTCTGTGCGGGAGACAAACCCTCACCACCCACCAGCCTGGATTGCTTCTGCGCGCTTGGAAGAGGTGACCGGAAAACTGCAGGTAGCACGGAACCTTATCATGAAAGGCACAGAAATGTGTCCCAAGGTGAGCATTCCATTTTCCAGGACTCCTCCTTATGTACCTGCGCTGGTTTCTTGTCACTTTGCACACAAAATAAATTCTCTTGATCACTGTGACTTAAGGTGGTGGTGGGAACCCTTCAACACTGTAGGCCTAGTTTGGCCCATGAGGCTGTTTACCCCAAGCTACACCCCCCCCAGACCCTCACCTGATTTCATATGTGATATTGGACATGGCATAGGTAAAGACAGGGGGACGTGGGTGGTTCTTTGGCCTAGACCACCGAGTCTCTTGGGCTTGCTGATTGGAAGGTTGGCGGTTTGAATCCCCGCGTGAGCTTGCTCTGTCCCAGCTCCTGCCAATCTAGCAGTTCGAAAACATACCAGTGCAAGTAGATAAATAGGTACTGCTGCGGTGGGAAGGTAAACGGCGTTTCCGTGCGCTCTGGCTTCTGTCACGGTGCTCTGTTGTGCCAAATCAGCTTAGTCATGCTGGTCACATGACCCGTAAAGCTGTCTGTGGACAAATGCTGGTTCCCTTGGCCTGAAAGCGAGATGAGCGCCACAACCCCAGAGTCGCCTTTGACTGGACTTACCCATCCAGGAGTCCTTTACCCTTTTTTTACCTAGGTTAAAACACAACTGTAGGGGCAGAATGGGGAGCTTGAAGTGTGCTCCCAGTTGCTTCTTGGCAATGGGAATAGGAGCTTACTGACAGCCCCTGTCAGCTGTTTGACATTGCCAGTGCACCCCACCAGGATTGGAGGCACTAGGGAGCTCCCAGGCGGGTTTGCTCCATTGAAGTTTTCCATTTGCTGGTCTACTACCCTTAGTACCGCAAGATTGTTATGAGAGTGCTTGGACTAGAATTGTCAACCAAAAGCTTTAATTTTCTGGTTTATCACCACAACAGTTATTAACACAGGACTTCAGTAAAGCAAATAATTTAATTAGACAGTGCCTATATCATACTGAGCAGCAGAATAATTTGGCCACGGTAAGGAAATTATTTCCCACCTAGTCATTTTGACACGTTGGCACCCTATTTGCAAAATTTTAACAGTTCCAAAATACAGACACACTTTCACTTCAGCAAGATTGAATACACTGCCTTCGGCTGTACTTGAGGGTTGATTTCAAAAAAATTCCGTTGGATAATCGGTTATTTCCATGTGGAGATTGGCAGTTCTGAGTCAGTGTCTCATGTGCTTCTGCTTGCACTCTTTATAAAGATTTGAGGAGTTAGGTTATTATCCCTCTATTGTCCACGTCGGGACGCTCAACCATTGCTACTGTGTCCTTTCTTCTAGCAGATCAAGATAACCAGCAAAAACTGCCAACATTTTAGCAGGGGCAATTAGAATAAGATCTATTACTTGATTATTGATGTAAACCTCCAAAATGTTTCTTTTGTATGGTTAAGTTTTTATCTCTATTTCAGTACATTTTATTTTACTGCTATGGCTCGTGGCTGATGCAAATAAAGATTCTTCTGATCTGGTGCGATTTTTTTTTTTTTTTAAATCCACTTGGGAAAAGGAGCGTTGTGGCTCTAACTTAACAGCTGCTTTTACATGCTCTGGGGAAATGTCAGTGGTGATTAGGCAAACACCTTAAGCATTGTGATTTGAGGTTCCCCATCCTGCTTTCTGGGCCCTCATTCTCCTTTCTCCTTATTCAATATTTTGCTCTGCTTGACACATCTTTACTTTCTGCTTTCCTCCACTTTGTGCCACCTTCTGCACTGGCTCTGCTACCAAGGATGACCAAGGCAAAATGTGTTTGGGGCTATTCGGATTATGGCAGGGGTAGGCAAGCTGTAGCCTTCCAGATGTTGTTGGAGCGCCAGGTCCCATCAGCCCTGGCCACTGGCCATGCTGCGTGGGCTGATGGGAGTTGGGAGTCCAGCAATATATAGAGGGCCATAGATTCCTTGTCCTTGGTTCAGGACGGGAAAAGATGGGGGTTGGAGGGCATGAAAGAGAACTCTGCAAATTATTGTGGTCTTGTTTAGTTTGATGAAGATGTGGACCCAATGTGCGACGGCAGTGGAAAGGGCAAATCCATGCTAGGGATAAGTGGAATTGAAAATAAAACTGCCAGTACAGAATGTTACGATCAGGGAGTCTAGAATACTGCCACCTGAATGAATTATGCCAGTGCATATTTTACTGTATAATTCCATCCTTCTTCCAAAATCTAGCTTTTCAAAGAATTTCAGATTCATTCCATTGGTCAGAGCCAGCACACACAGGCCTCTGGTGCTACTGACAAGAACAAACGCCCGTGTTTGCTTTTTTCCTCCTCCCTGCACAACCCCATGCCTTTTGTGTCCTGACTTCTAGATTGTAAGCCTGTAGGCAGGGACCGAATTTTTACTGATTGCTGTAAGCTGCTTTGGAAGCCTTTCCCCCGCCCCCCTCTTCTTCATCCAAAGAGTTTGAAGAAAATCACTTTAAATATATAAATATTTTGGGAAAGCGTAAAAATATATGTGCCAATATCGTACTGCCTATTATGCAAATCTGTGGTGCGACCACATGTGGCGTGCAGTTTGAAAAGGTTCAGGAAAGGGCCGTTGAAATGATCAAGGGGATGCAGCAGCTCCCCTATGTAGAAAGCCTGCCGCATTTGGGACTTCTTAGTTTGGAGAAATGGCAAGCAAGAGGCATTATTGCAAGTAAACAACATGTTCCAGCCAGACAAAAGACTCTAGGGTGGTCCAGACAGAGCAGGGCCAGTGAAGAGTGTGACTTGGGGAGAAGGCATAGGAAGGGTCACGCAGGCCAGGTAGAGGCCTGGAGGCCCACCTTGAGCCTAACCTTCTCCATCCGTTGCTTAAATTGCAATCCAGTGTCTCTTTCTCCTGGTTTCCACAGAGTGAAGATGTCTGGTTGGAAGCTGCCCGCTTGCAGCCGGGGGATACTGCTAAGGCTGTGGTGGCCCAGGCCGTTCGCCACCTTCCACAGTCAGTCCGGATTTACATCAGAGCAGCAGAGCTGGAGACAGACATCCGAGCAAAGAAGCGTGTCCTTCGGAAAGGTGAGAGAGAGAGAGCTGCCTTTGAAGTGCTGCAGGGTGCTCCCTTTGAAGGCAACTTTGGAAATTACATTTAGTTCAGGGTGCAGCTGCTGGGCTCTTAACTAGGACTGTATTGAAACACACGCCTCGACTCTGTATCTCGCCTGTATTGAAACACATGCCTCGACTCCTGGCCTGTTTCCAAGTTCACCTTGAAAAGTGTTGGACGGAAAAGTACTTGCCTTTTTAAAACTTACGCCCCGGGTCCTTGTTAGACTGTTTTTACCCCACACAACTCTGCTCGAGTCACCATTAACTGGAGGCTCTCCTCTGTTTGCTCCGTTCTTCGGAAGTATATTGGGTGCCAGGTAGGGAGAGGACCTTTTTGGTTGTGGTACCTTTTGAATTCCATCTCTGGGGTAGCTCACCTGATGCTTGCTTTAATTTTTTTGCTGCCACGTGACTCTCCCAATTCATTGTGCTTTCATCTGCCGGCTCTTTTTTGTCTCGGTGGTTTGATAGAAGGCCCCTAGGAAGTAAGGGATGGAAACTGACAGTCATAACGCACAACCTAGATGGCCCATTGAACAAGATAAACACGCAGAGTCTTTTTTTTAAAAAAAAAGCTGTCATGATTGCAGCTGGGGATCCACAGATAGTCCTGGTTCAATACCATCTTTGTCCCTTCAGGGTGGTAGGATGATGGTGGTTGTGGGGTGTCTAATCTCTGCTACTTGGCACGGCCCGGATCCAAAGCCAAAGGTGCTGCCTGCCCCTTGGAACTTGGAAGGCATGAATCATAGAATCATAGACTCTTGAACTGTGGTGCCCAGAACTGGACACAGTACTCCAGGTGAGGTCTGACCAGAGCAGAATACAGTGGCACTATTACTTCCCTTGATCTAGATGCTATACTCCTATTGATGCAGCCCAGAATTGCATTGGCTTTTTTAGCTGCCGCGTCACACTGTTGGCTCATGTCAAGTTTGTGGTCAACCAAGACTCCTAGATCCTTTTCACATGTACTGCTCTCGAGCCAGGTTCTGGCTTGCTTCTGCTCCATTGAGCTTGCTAGAAGCAACTATAGTGGGTGAACGTGTAGCCCTCTAGTTATAGATAGGCGCTTGAAAGGAGAATATACAAAGACCAAACTTTTGTAATTAGTTAACATATACACTCCTGTTTTCTACCAGAAAATGTTCGACTATGTAAGTACGTATTTACATAGGATACTAGTAAATTCTTACTTTTCACCCCAAAGGCAGTGGGGGAGGGGAACCTTAAGTTGTATTTTACTCCCCCTAAATATTGTGCTGAACCTTAGGCTTCCATTGTTCTCAGAGTCTTATGAAATGCTAAACTTTCTGCTTGAAGCTGCTTTTCTGTATTCTGTAATCTGCTCTTCAGCGGCTTGGAGAAATTAGAAGTGACTTAGCCACATGGGCTGGACCTGCTTATATACGTCTTTTATCCCCAAAACTGGCACCTTGTCTCCGTGTGGAGTGCTCACCTGTGGCTGAAAGGCCATCTGGTTAGGCCATGTAAATGTCAGCCTAGCCGTGCAATGGGTTACTCAAGAGCAGGTGCTTTGTGTCTTGATGGCAGGTGAGAGTAGTAAGGGTGGTCTCTGGATCGGGTATTCATTTTGTGTTAGCTGGGCATATGTGATAAAGCCACAGTATGTGAGGCGTTCTTCCTGATGTTTGGGAATTGAATCCTCTCACTGCAAGAACATGCCGGTTCCTGCTGGGTAGTGTTTCAGAACATCAGGGCCTGTCATCCAGCATTTAGAGAAGTGCTTGGAGAAAACCCCCTGCTGCGACTATAAACATGATGAAGGACGGCAAACATCCAACTAGTCAGAATGTTGTCGCAGTAAATTTCCAGGAAGCATCCTTTGCTGCCTCAGAGCCTGAGGAAGATGCAATCATTATCTCTTGCGGGCTCCTGTGGGTGTAATTAAAGAGCCAGCACCAGCTCGATGTTTTGAGAAGGTTTTGTTTCTTAATGCATCAAGGCACTTGCAAGTCTCTTGCAACTCTTCTGTCTCCTCACCCGGCTTTTTCTGCCGCATGTGTGAAAGACCAGTTGTGATGAATGACCCACTCGGAAAAGCGTAGTCAAGATCAGGAGGTTCAGAAACCCAAGCAAGACCAATTTCTGTAAAGGCTTACAGTGGTACCTCAGGTTAAGTACTTAATTCGTTCCGGAGGTCCGTTCTTAACCTGAAACTGTTCTTAACCTGAAGACCACTTTAGCTAATGGGGCCTCCTGCTGCCGCCGCGCCACCGGAGCACGATTTCTGTTCTCATCCTGAAGCAAAGTTCTTAACCCAAGGTACTATTTCTGGGTTAACGGCGTCTGTAACCTGAAGCGTATGTAACCAGAAGCGTATGTAACCCGAGGTACCACTGAATAAGAAACTTTATTAAAAGCCAAAGTCTGTAAAAAGGAAAAGCTTCAAACAATTACACAAATTAAGACTGCTCAAGGCTAAAAAATAACAAAACTATATTATCTAGCTAGCTGACACTTACATATAAATCTTAGTAGGTTGAGGCAAAATGCCTTCTAAGGTCTGAACAGGCGCTGACCTTCCATGATCAGAGAACTGCTTATGCTCACCCCAATCCCATTTTTAAGGGAACGCTGACTATGGGAGTTCACCCTTTCCGCCCAAATAAATCAGCACCTGCTCCCATCATGTGTCTGTGATTACCGTTCGATACTGGCATTGAGGCCTTAATGAGAGACAGCTGTGTTTAAGCTCATTCTAGCATTTCTAACAAATTCCCACACAACCCGCATGCTAGTCTTAAAGGGAGAATATCACCACACTCCAGTTATAAGGAAAATGAAAGGTGCCCCATTTTCTTCTTCTTTTAATGGTCTTACTTTAAGGTTAAGCAGCAAATGATCTAGCTCTGAATTGTGCTCAGCTTTTTCCCCATCCACCTTCAATCCCCGTGTAACCAGGTGATCTGGAAGGGGCAGAGTGCACAAAGTTGGAACACATTTTGAGAGTACACACTTGATGCACGTGGTTGGAAGTGGTGTGTGGTTCTCATGTGATGTTTTTAACGTGGGTGCTACAGAAATGAATTCAGCATAGAGGATTGTGTTCCACCTTTCTGATCTAACTGGCTGCCTCCTAGACAAGGATGGGGCAAGTGGCATGTCCAGTGTAAGGACTTGAGCTTGCAATAGCTCTTTGATCTGGTGACCGGAATACCTCTTGAGTCCCATAAAAGCTGCTAGATTAGGCCTGTTTGCTGGTCTGACCAGCTGGACTTGATCTTTCCATATTGTCTCACCGTGAGGCTCAGCAGAGTCAAATTCCCCTAGTTAACCAGCCTTTCTTCCCAGCTTCTGGTTGTCTTTCCTTCCTGGGAAAGGAGAGTTTTTGGATTCTAAGGATCGACATCTAATTTGCGAAATTAGTATTGGCTTAAACTAAAGACCCCTTGATCCAAGTACTTGTTCAACCAGTAAGCTCACTCGGTGCTTTTTCTCTGCCCATAACTATCTCACAGGGTGGTTGATACGATAACCGTCCTATTTATGCCACCCTGAATTTCTTTTGAGGAAGGGTTGGGCAATTAATAGGTAATAATCCAAGTTGTGGGCCATACTTCCCCCACCATGCATAATTAACAATGCATCCATCGCCACCATTAGTGTAATTAATGCATCCATGCCTCTGCATTCAGAGTTGCATCCGGTGTCTCATGGGGCTGTAGTGACATGAGTTAGTGACTGCTGCTGTCGATGGCAGCCCCTTGTCTCTTTCTCTCCCCTCTCTACATTCAGCAATGTAAAAAAGTGTGATGAGACATCTTCGTTTTGAAAGTTTCCCTGCCTCAACTTGCTTCAATGAGTTCTGTTTCTTGGAGCAAGAGAGGTTACGGTTGTCCCATGTGTTTGTATGCATTGCTAAACATCATGGTAGGAGGGCAAGGGGAGACATGGAGCCACTCCCCCCTCCCACAACTAAAATGTGTACTATGTTGTTACACAGAGTATATCATTTTCCATGAAGAAGATACAGATTTGTGGAAGTTGAAAGGTCTTGTGATTTTTTTTGTCTGGCTTTGTTTGTCAAGACCTGGTTCTGCCTACACAGCTGAAGTGCTCAGCAGCAATTGGTGGGAAGGAGTGTTCTGGCTTGATTGTTTTATAGTTAAGGTGCCCAGGACATCATGACGATACAAGAGGCAAATCACTCCCGCCAGCCTTCTTCCCAGCCTTACGAGCTGGGTGGTGGTGAGCGGGGATTGACAGGGAATTCTGGGGACGGTTTTCTTTCTCTTTTCCCCCACCCCACCAGGAGTTCCATGGGTGGAGGGAAGCATTGCTATTTATCCTGCTCCCCGGATGTGATAGCACATTCACCGAGGCAAGCAAAAGGGTGGAAACCCCGTTCAGGCAGATTGGGATTATGCCCATAAAATCGTTTCATTCAGTTTTCTAGGTTATCCACATGCAGGAAGAAAGAGGACTCTTTCTGCTGCCACCTTGGACATGAGGTTCTGCAGTAGTGTTTGAAACTCCCATTGTTCTAGGCGCATTTTGCGACAGGGAATTTCAATAGCACAAGCAGTTTCTGAGCTCTTAGTGCTGCGCCTAAGATTTCAGATTAAAACTGCAGAGTGGAAGGAAAGGAGGACCTTTTTCTGCTTCCCCACTTCCAGCTTCTTTCTGAAGACTGGAGAAGAGACTCTCTTAAAAGTGTTTAGAGGGGGTGGGCAGGGGAAGGACTACTCTGTGTGACAAATGAACATAATACTTTAGTTGCAGTTCATTCATTTTCAGCTTTGTATTCTTGTTATAAAAAGTGTGCCTAGATGTTCTGTTGTTGCGCCCATAACCTAGGTTTAAGCTGCCATTTAGCTCTTAGCTTTCATCTCTTAGTTTCTAATGCTGTTCTGCAGGTCTGCTGAAAAGGCGCTTGGTTAAATTGCCTTTTTAGAGTCTCTTTTCATAAGCAGAGGGAGACACTGCCCTGGGTTGCTGAAGAAAATCATCCTTGGGCTCAGCAGCTTTTTCTTTATTAAAGCCAGGCCTTAGCATTTTAAGAAAACTTTTCCAAAACAATCTGTTTTAGGGGCACGGTATTGATTGCTTTTTGGAAGAGTGTCCTTTAAAACTGCCCGCAACTATTTTGAAAAGCAAAGCAGCTAGTTGTGTGGGTCCATTTAGAGAAATGTTCCAAACAGGAAGTGAGGGGGGGGGGAATAATGCCTTTTATTAGAACCAGCCCAAATTCACAATGTGCTGTTGAGCGTTTCAAGTTGTACAGAACTTCTTCCTCAAGCATGATATTAAGGCCAAAAAGAAAAGTAAGGGAGACAAGAGATTTAAGTATTCATTTGGTCACAGAGGAAGCCTCTGCAGAATTATTAGGTTAAGACTTGAGGTTTTTGCAAGAAAAAGAAGCCTCAGATTATGCTTGCTAAGGTTAACAGTTGAGCTGTCATTCAAATCTGCCTCTTGCACTATTTGATTCTATAATAACTTTGCCGTCTAAATGTAAGAAAGCTGGAGATGGAATTTTAGAAAACGTCAAAGCTACAGAAGAAATAGAAGCTAAATAATTTTTCCTCCCCGTTAGGGCAAGTAACCCTTTTTTTAGGACAGCACATTCCCACTTCCCAAATCTAGTATGCCACTGACAGTTTTGATTTTAGTCATCACTGGCAATTCACCTGCACTCTTCAGAGGTTTTGCCCCTTGTGGTGAATCTGCAAGCAATGCTCTAGTGATCGTTTCCAGGTCATCAGCCTACTCTGGATAAGACTCCTTCAACCTAACTGATCTTTCGTTTTCCTTTTACTATTTTCTAGCACTGGAGCATGTTCCAAACTCTGTCCGCTTGTGGAAAGCAGCTGTGGAGCTGGAAGAGCCTGAGGATGCCAGGATAATGCTCAGCCGAGCTGTGGAATGCTGCCCCACCAGCGTGGAAGTAAGCTGGCAAATCCCTCCCTTTCACCGCTTCAGACTGTGCTCTGGGTGGTCTTGTAATAAGACTGGGATGAAAAATCTCAGATGACAACTGTGGAATTTGAGGGCGGGGAAGACAGTGGCCCCCAAATGAAAATGAACTGGGGTTTGTTTGTTGCTTGCCACTCCCCAGTTTAGCAGTGGGAAGGACAAAGATAGGTTTCCCCCATCTCTCAAATTCATCTGAGAACTGGATGGGAGATCAACTTCCATGGCTACTGGGAAGAGTTCTTTTTTGCTACCACTGCAAGTTTAATTCACTCCCATCAAAATTATCCCATCCTATTTTACCACTCTCAGATAATGAGTGCGCATGCTTCAGTTCGGCTATGCTGCATCATTAAAATCCAGTCGAAGCCTCTAATAACACAAGTGTAATCTTAGCGATTTCTCATCTGTATGGATCTCATTTCGAATGTAAAATGCAACCCACTGGGCAGGCATAGGGGAGCAGAGGGAGGAGGAATAACAGAATCATAGAATTAGAGACTTGGAAGGGCCTTCTAGTCTAACCCCCTGCAATGCCGGAATGTTAACACGCGGTTTCCCCCATCCGATTCGAAACCATACCAGACCCTGCTTAGCTTTGCAGATGTGCTAGTAGTTTTATTGCTGCAGCCCCCCCCCCCGAATGTGCTTCAGTCATACAATCCTCTTGCAAAAAGTTAAATGAGCAGTAATCTGTAAATCTGAACTTCTAAAACAGATCTTAATTTTCAAACGCTTATTGTGCTATTGCAGACTTAATACAGGCAATCTCTTACCCATGCCATAAGAGTGGTGGAGCAGGCTCTGGTTTTGCTTGTGCTTCCTCCTGTGTTTTCGTTTTCTAGTGCAAATTCCCCTGCAGGCCTTGGCTCTGGTTAAGTATCGTGTCAGCACCAGGGTTACTCACAGTAACTCCAACCAGGGTTTGAAGCTGCTTAGCAAGCATTGGTTATGGCAGCGGAATGTAGCAAAACACCAAATTAGTTACGTTCTGGTAGTTGAGTGTTTGATGGGTTTTTATATTTCTCTTCCTATCCTTGAGATGTTATGTGAGATTTTGCTGGAGATAGACTAGTTAGCTGGGGTGTGAATAATTTTTGGACTTTTTCTTGCTGTTTTTATAAATTCCATTTTTTATTTCACTTTTGGCTATTCTTGTAATCCTTTTTTTTTTAAAAAAAGGGGGGGAGAGAAAGAACAGACATTGGAGAATCAACTGCTATTAAATCTGCACGGTGATAAGTTCTGTTGCCTTAATGACAACCCTTTTTGCCCTTGCAATACAGCTGTGGCTTGCCCTAGCGAGGCTGGAAACGTACGAGAACGCCCGCAAAGTCTTGAACAAGGCCCGTGAGAACATTCCGACAGACAGGCACATCTGGATCACAGCTGCCAAACTTGAGGAGGCCAACGGGAACACTCAGATGGTGGAGAAGATCATTGACCGAGCCATCACCTCCTTAAGGGCCAACGGGGTGGAAATAAACCGGGAGCAATGGATTCAGGTACTGCTTTGGATTGTCTGTTTGGAAACCCTATTTAAGAATGACCTCGTTTTTCACCGTAACATGTGCTCAAGGTGGATGCTGTGGGTATAGCTCGAGAGGCATTCAGTAGATCTCACCATAGGTCTGAGTGTCTCCCATTTTGTCTACGAAAGCTCAGACAGGAATAAATGTATCGGACCTTAAGGTATTCCAGACTGGCATCTGCCAAAGATGGATAGAGTGGGAAAAGGCAGGAGAAATCCCAAATGCTTTCCAGGAGTAACTGTGGTGAGATACAGCGAGTGCTGTGGAAGAGGAGAGGTAGATTTTGTTTTAGTTTTAAAAAAGAGGCTATAATCCTATCTACACTTACCTGGGAGGAAGCTCCACCGAATACAGCAGGACTTTTTTTTTTTTTTAATTTATTCAAATTTTTCAACATAAAGGTAAAGGACCCCTGACAGTTAAGTCCAGTCGCAAATGACTCTGGGGTTGCGGCGCTCATCTCGCTTTACTGGCCGAGGGAGCCGATGTTTGTCTGCAGACAGTTTTCCAGGTCATGTGGCCAGCATGACTAAGCTGCTTCTGGCGAAACCAGAGCAGCGCACAGAAACGCCGTTTAGCACATCAAAGTGCAAGTAGATAAATAGGTACCACTATGGCGGAAAAGTAAACTTTTCAACATAATACTATAAAAACTGGCTGTTGCTTCACTGTCGAGTCCCAAATTTCCCGTGCCCGGCATGAATTGTAGTGATGTTGCTTCTAGGATGCAGAGGAGTGTGATAAAGCTGGGAGTGTGGCGACATGCCAGGCAATCATGAGAGCCGTGATTGGGATCGGGATTGAGGAAGAGGACCGGAAGCACACCTGGATGGAAGATGCCGACAGTGTAAGTTCAGATCCCAAGTGCAAAAGTTTGCTAACCCTGGATCAGCTGCCTAGTGTGTGGTACTGATGGGTCAGAATAGTGAATCTAGAGAGGTGAGTGGTGTGGGCTTTCTAGGATTGGTGGCTGGTGGTAACTTTATTTCTCCACGTTGTGCTGGCCTGCATCTGAGCCTCCCTGAAGGCCATGGTGCTAGCTAATAAAAACTGACTCCATTGGTATTCTGATGTGTGCAAAAGCTCTGGTCCACAGCTGTATTTTGTGGAACTTGACTGCGTAACCTGGTGCAAATATGTTTAAGAAGCGTTTCTCATTTCTTAACCTAGAGGGCTCTTTTGTTATGCATACTCTCTCACACATAGACCTATTTTGAGCACAGCATCAACTGCCTCATCGCAACCAATTCCAAGTGTCTGGATTCCAAAAAAGCAACTTGAGATGTGACTACATGCCCTTCCGTGAAGTCCTTGTAAAGAGGAGATTTGCTACATTCTCACTCCTTTCTCGTGGGTTTTGCATTGCGGCTATTGCATCCAATTTTAGGGCAAATCGCAAGGCGATACTGCTTCTTAGTCTGGGGCAGTTATCCTGGACAGTTATCCTGATCAGCATGATGAGAGTGATCCATGATCACTCTGAATTATTAAACTGGACTGGAATCCACACACATGCATACAAGGTGGGGGAAATCAACCCTCTTTACCACTCTAGAATCATCTGGTTGACAGAGAAACTAATACACAGAAATCCCTTTTGTTGAGTATGTACACACAAAAGTCATGAAAAGACAGATACATAAACGTTGACCAACTTTGCTCTTTGTCGCAGAAGCCCCAATAGTTTTGTGTTCTCGTGTTCCCACAGTGCGTCGCTCACAATGCACTTGAGTGCGCCCGGGCAATCTATGCCTACGCCTTACAAGTCTTCCCCAGCAAGAAAAGTGTGTGGTTGCGAGCAGCCTATTTCGAAAAGAATCATGGAACCAGGTACGTCACATTCGTGGTCCTGCTTGATCCCAGTTCATCATCATGGTTACTTTTGCAGGGTGTGTGTTTGCTTTCACCTGTTGCATCTTGGGAGGGGAAACCCCTTTTATAGATAGGCCTACCCCATTTAAGGAAGAAGATCTCTGAAATGTCCTTCCATGATCCTTCTCGTAGGATTTGTCAGGGAACTGCCATCAGAACTCGGGGGGGGGGGGGGAGAGGGACAGTTGTGTTACAGGGAGCCTCCGAAAATCTTGTGAAGCAGTTCCTCTTCCGGTGATGAGGAAAACCCCACCTCCAGTGGGGAAGAGGTGAAAGGACCAGAGGGTGCTGGTGGGAGCCTCAGCACCACTTCTGGCAAAGCCAGCCAGGAGGGAAGCACGCCCCCTCCGTCGCCCACCCTGTGCAGAAGTCTAAAGCGCAAAGAGGGAAGGAAAAGGCTGGGCGTAACAAGGCTTTTATGCTGGAGGAGGTCCAGGAAACAGGCACTCCCAGATTCTGCTAGCAATTGAGGCAGGCATGAACTTTCGGGTTCTGCACTGTAAATAGTTTGCACCTAAATAAAACCGGTAAAAGACAGGTCGGAGTCCTGCCTGGTTACTCGTGAGCAGCCACCCTTGCCATCTGACAGATTCATTTTTTAAAGACGTATTGGGTACTGTGATCCGTAATATGTTAAGTAGATGGCTTGAAAGATGCTTATCGGCAGTGTCTTCTGGAAAATGCGAGCTATCCTTGCTCTGCTTCTTATTACTCCCCTTTTCCAATGAACCACATTGGAGAGTGTTTTCCAGAAGCTGATTTTGTAGTTTTAAGTGGGCAGCGGTTTGTGTCGTGGTACAGCATTTCCTGAAACCTCCTTGATGAAATAAGTGAGGAAAGGTTATGGCTCTGGGCTCTGGTGACGGTAGCAATGGCTAATACTGGCTGACAATACGCGGAGCTCAGCGTTCTGGGTCACTGGTGCTCTCGTTCGTCCCTGCAGGGAATCCTTGGAGGCTCTTCTGCAGAGGGCCGTGGCTCACTGCCCCAAAGCCGAAGTCCTCTGGCTCATGGGAGCCAAATCGAAATGGCTTGCTGGAGACGTCCCTGCCGCCAGGAGCATCCTGGCTTTGGCTTTCCAGGTGAGTGTGCATCTCTTTGCTCAGCCTTCGCTGTGTCCATTATCATGGGGACAAGACGTGATGCTACAAGCAAGAAGTGTTCTCTGCGTTGAGGGATTGTATTTTGTCCCATGACAACGAAATGCAGCGGGATCCTATAGCTGAAATTTCTTAATCACCAGAATCCAGATAATCCACTGTGTGCCCTTCATATTTGAATAAAATGTTGGCTGTAATACCCTGACTTTTCTTTACCCAATATTTTGGTCTTTTCATTAAGTCTCTTGGAAACTTGGATGAAAGATTAAGCATATTGCTTAATCTTTATCGCAAGTGCTTCAGCCCTGAGCAGCCTTTCTCAGTGACTGCTTTTTGCAAGAAACAGTTGAATTTTAAAGATTTATATATCACCCTTCAGTGGAGCATGCAGAGTGGTTTAGAAAAACGAGATAAAGATACAAAAAATAAAAAATGCATTAAAAGCTCTGGGGGAATGAAAAATGCTTGAGAACTAACAGATTATCGTGTTGGCAGCAGGTGGGCCTCTGGGCAGTCAGTGTCGCATGCAGAGTGCCACCATGTTTTTAGCATTTCCTGCAACATTACAGGGATGAAGGTAGCCTTGCCAAAAGGTCAACACCATTTTTTGAGGGTTGGGCCTGTCACGCAGGACATGGGAGAACTTTAATTTCTTCTCCGTTTTACACAAGCATCTGTGCTTGATCACTTTGAGGAGATTCTTGCTCACCCCAAGCAAGTGGCTGTTTTCAGGTCTGCACCAGTGCTGCCTGTACATCTCGATGAACTTGTTTGCGCTATTAGAAATTGCACCTGCCCACTTCTAGTGTGACAAAGGCCACGGCATCAGGGGACTGAGCCTGGATTTTATGTGGTTTTCTGTGCCAGAACTGGTGATCAGAAGCCAGTAGTGAACATATTTCATACTCTGCTGCTCATAGGCAAACTGCCAGCCGGATTGTTTTATTTGAAGAGCCCTGTTTTGAGTGTGCTAATGAATTCTCAGGATTGACAGACAAATATTTCTGAGTAGTCATTTGCTTGTTTAAATGCCTTTGTTTAAAAGCACTTTGCCTGGAGGGAAAGGGCCTGAGCCAGCAGCAGCTCGCTTTGAGGTTCCCAAGGAAAGAACCCGAAGGAAGTGTGAAAAAGAAAGAGGGTTTGCTTTGTTGCTGGCCTGGTCAGACAAGGAAAGTCCACAGTGCTGCCTCCGCTGCTCCCATTGGAAAGAGGAGGTTGGCATCGCTGTCTTGTCCCATTTGAAGCAAAAGTGATGTAAGTTGAGTGGGGCCATAAAACAGAGAGCCATGCGTCTATGACTTTGTGTGTCTCCTTGATGAGGCCTGTCATGTTTTGCAAATCATTACAGTGGACGCTCGGGTTGCGAACATGATCCGTGCGGGAGGCACGTTCACAACCTGCAGCGTTTGCAACCTGCAGCACCATGTCTGCGCACGCTCGGGTCGCGATTTGGCGCTTCTGCACATGCGCAAAGTGCAATGTAGTGCTTCTGCGCATGCTCGATCGCCGAAACCCAGAAGTAACCCATTCCGGTACTTCTGGGTTCAGCGCAGTGCGCAACCCGAAAGCACGCAACCTGAAGCGTCTGTAACCCGAGATATGACTGTATTTGGAAAATTACATGTTTCTTAATTTTTGTATAATTGTTTGTGTGTTTGTAGTGGCCCCACATTTCTCTCTCTCTCTCTCTCTCTCTCTCTCTCTCTCTCTCTCTCACACACACACACACACACACACACACACACATACTGGGAGGAGTGGTGGGATATTGGCATGAGAAATAAATAAATAAACCCCATGTTTGGCTGTAGCTGATCCATCAGAGATCCATTGGCATCTTCCACTGAGCAAATCAGAAGGTGGTATCTGATTCCTGAACTGCCAACAGGACTGTGTAGTGTCTGGCTTTCATGCACCACACTCTGTGAAGAACACACAGTGCTACCTCTAATGGAATAGAGCAAGAACAGGGCTGGTGGATCTCGAAGAAGCAACATCCTTTTAACGCCCACCACTGCTTTCCTTTACGTATATTTGTCTGCCCTTCTGTTATTATTCAGGCCAACCCGAACAGCGAGGAGATTTGGCTGGCTGCTGTGAAGTTGGAATCTGAAAATAACGAATACGAAAGAGCAAGGAGGTTGTTGGCCAAGGCTCGTAGCAGCGCCCCAACAGCCAGGGTAAGCCATGTGTAGCTCTGAGGGTATTTCAGCATTGAAACCACCACCACTCAGGTCCCAGTGAATGTATGAAACCACCTTTACAGAACTTGACACATTTCTCTGTCTAGTCTAATGGTGATGGTTTGAGCAAAGGGTCTTTTTCCAATCCTTCATCATTAAAGTCCTTCAACTGGAGGTGCTGGGGATTGAGCCTGTGACCTATTACAAGGGGAAGCATCCGCTCTGGGACCAGTTACAGTCTGGGTCTTTTCAATAGTTTTGCTTGAGTTGCTTTTTAATATTTTAAACATCTTGCTTCCCAAGTGTTCATTGTCCAGTAGAAACTCGATTGAATTGGTTGAAATGAGCAACCAAACAGTACAAAAACTTACCGTATTTTTCGATCTATAAGATGCACCAGACACACCTAGTTTTTGGAGGAGGAAAACCAAGAAAAAAAATATATTCTGAATCTCAGAAGCCAGAACAGCAAGAGGGATCGCTGCGCAGTGAAAGCAGCAATCCCTCTTGCTGTTCTGACTTCTGGGATAGCTGCGCAGCCTGCATTCGCTCCATAAGACGCACACATACATTTCCCCTTACTTTTTAGGAGGGAAAAAGTGAGTCTTATATAGAGCGAAAAATACGGTATTTATGGGGCATGATAGCTCTCGCAAGCTGTGGGTGTGTTTGGACTGGAATATGTGTGGTCTGGCAGTGACAGTCTTTGAGATGATCTCTCTCTCTTCCCCTCGCCTTCATCCTCTTAGGTCTTCATGAAGTCTGTCAAACTCGAGTGGGTTCTTGGGAACATTGCTGCAGCTCAGGAGCTCTGCGAGGAAGCGCTGAAGCACTACGAAGACTTCCCTAAGCTGTGGATGATGAAGGGGCAAATAGAGGAGCAGGAGGAACTGATAGAAAAAGCCCGAGATGCCTATAACCAAGGGGTAAGGGCACAACCTGCTTCCTTTACCTCTTCCTCATTCCTTGGGGAGAAGATGGAAAGCTCCAACAGTAGCCTCTGCAGTTGAGCATCCCTGTGGAAAGCCAAACAGGAGCACCAGAGGTCAGGCTCCTGGCTCAGACCATTGCAGCCACTGCATCAACCTTGCAGTCGGTGTCAACGTTTTATCAGGCATGCCAGCAGTTCTTCTCTCACTCCCACCCCAGTATTCTTGCTTCCCTTTGCGTTACTGTTTGGCTCAGACAGATGTTGTCCGTGAGGATTAATGAGATGTTCCGGGAAGATGACTGACTAGCAAGGCTGCTCTTAAGTATCTGATCGATAAACCAGGCTCCCTATAGACGTGCCCAGCTTGGACTTGTTAACGGGAACAGTTGTCTAGGGACAAATAAAGTCTTGTTTTCCCCACCCCCATTCCATGATGGTGCAGAGATACAGTGGTGCCCCGCAAGACGAATGCCTTGCAAGACGGAAAACCCGCAAGACGAAAGGGTTTTCCGTTTGCAGAGGCGCTTCGCAAGACGAATTTCCCTATGGGCTTGCTTTGCAAGACGAAAATTGACGAAAATTTTCGGGGGGGGGGGGTTTCCGCTCCAAAACCCCTTTTTCTGAAGCGCTAAGCTGCTATAAGCATTTTAGCAGCAAAACCGCTAATCCCCCAAGCCTTAAAAAGCCGTTTTTAGCCCTTAAATTGCCAATAGCGCTAATAGCGCTAATCCGTCAATGGGCTTGCTTCGCAAGATGAAAAAACCGCAAGACGAAAAGACTCGCGGAACGGATTCTTTTCGTCTTGCGAGGCACCACTGTAATTCCTCCTGCAATGAAAAGAGTCCAATCCAATAAATACAGTTTGTAGCCACAGGTCTTTTCAGCAACCGAAGTGTCTGTGACTGCAGTTGTGTGCGCAGTTGTGGCTCCTTGAGTAAGGCTTTATTCCCTTCCAAACAGCTGAAGAAATGCCCCGGTTCCATACCCCTTTGGCTGCTGTTGTCCAGGCTGGAGGAGAAGGTCGGCCAGCTCACCCGAGCCAGAGCCATCTTGGAGAAGTCTCGCTTAAAGAATCCAAAGAACCAAGACCTGTGGTGAGCCTATGGAGATTCCGTGTCTTTCATTTCTTAGAAATCTCCTGCAGCTTTGCTAACCTTGAAACGTCGTGCTCTTCCCTCCCGCAGGTTGGAATCCGTGCGATTAGAATACAGAGCTGGACTGAAGAACATCGCCAATACGCTGATGGCCAAGGCTCTGCAAGAGTGTCCCAACTCGGGTGACAGAGGGGTCATTTCTCTTTCGCATGTTGGCCTTTGCTTAACCTTTGAGTTGACTTCTTTTAAAAACACAACCCTCTCAATTAGCACCACACCTTTAGGCTAGCTGGCACTAAAGCAAGCTCGATGTGCCTGCCCTTCACACTGTGTGAAGCCCCCCTCATAATATGCCTGTCTGCAGTTTGTACTTCCATAGCATCCTTTCCCCGGTCCTGGCCATTAGGACAACCATACGGTGTGAGCAGGATCTGTGGTTATTCCCTCAATGCAAATAGATATTGGGCAATCCATGGGTTTGAACTTTGACATTGCCATGCCTCTTTCTAGTCCACTAAGCCCCAGTCTATGCAGGCCTCATTCTCCTTCGAAACTCATCAGACGCCTACCAGATGGTGCATGTTTCAGTTTCCTGACACGTCTCCCTCTGGAGGCTTGTACTCAGTCTTGTTTGCTTATCTCTGAAGAGATGAGAGCTGATGCTTGAGAGAGGCTCTGTGTGGGTCTATCTGTGGCAGTTAAAATTCTCTATGGGTGGTCTTAATGAGTGGCTGGCTTGCCCACACCAAAAGTGCCCAGAGCAACCTTAACGCTTATCTTCCATGCCAAGCCGCCTCCTATGGAGAAAAAGCCCTCCTTTGATACTAAGCAAATAAAGAGATTGAAAACGGTCGGTTCAGCCCACCGGGGCTTATTTCTTAGTCCTTGAATGTTGAGAAATGAATGCAGTGACTGAAAAAATGTTCTTTTGTAGTAATCACCGGGATGTTAAAAAAAAAAATCTTTTTTATCTACGTAGTAATTAAATGAAGGAAGGGGCTGATTTGGGGAGGGTGGGTTGGTTGCAGATGTAGGATATAAAGCGCTTTAAAACAGGCAAACTCTGTGCTCCAGATATTTTGGGACTACAATTCACATCATCCCTAGCTAACAGGACCAGTGGTCAGGGATGATGGGAATTGTAGTCTGGAGGGCAGCTTTGCCTATGCCTGCTTTAAAACAAAGAGTCGTGAAAGCACATCTGTGTAGTTCTGCTTTGCAAGATTCAGGTGTGCTGCTTGAGCTCATCCTGGCTATCCAGATGGGGTGGTGGCCGCAACACAAACCAAGCCCCTCCCAGCCCACATGGGATCTTTCCCCCTCAGCCCAAGCCCAAATGGGCAGCTTGCCTGTGTTGCTTCCTTCCACAAAACAGGGTGTCATGCTCCGAGTTGCTGGATGTCACGATCTGCTATTTGGATTCCCCCTCGCCCTTTATGTGTTGATTTTTTACTTCCCTTGAGTCAGACCTCTGGTCCACCTAGCTCAGTATTGTCTACAGTGCTTGGCAGAAGCTCTCCAGGGTTTCGGTCAGGGAATCTCCCAGCCCTACCTGAAGATGGCAAGTGTTGAACCTCTGACCTTCTACATGCAAAGCAAATTCTCTGCCACTTAATTACAGCCCTTCCCCCAAGTTTATTTCTTTTCATCTTTCTCTCTCCCCCTCCCTCCTTGAACACAACACCATAGATTAAAACTTGCCTATGATAACATATATATTTTTTTTAAAAAGTCAAGTATGGAAAAACAGCGATAAAACTCAAAACTCAAGCTTGTTAGAAAGCACAGGAAAAAAGAGTCAAAACAAAATTCAGGCCAATTCTTACAACTGCAGAAGTTTAATCAAGAGGGCTGCTAGAGAGACCTCTTGGTGCAAGGAGTTTTGCTCCACAGTTGCAAAAATGGCTCACCAATTGGTGCAGAGCTGCTATGCTAGCTTCCTGGCAGGTACAAAGGGTCACTGTTGCTTTCCTCGGGGAATGACCCGGTGGGGACGTCAGCGCAGTGCTTGAGTGTTGCATTGGCTGTTCCAGTGTGGTTGCATCACACCAACCTCCCCATCACCATCCCAACCTCCCCTCCCCAGTAAGCAACAGCGGTTCAAATAATAATAATAATAATAATAATAATAATAATAATAATTTTTATTTATACCCCAGCCAAGACCGGGCTCAGGGCGGCTAACACCCGATATAAAAGCAAATTGATTGAAATATAACTTAAAAACAACATTAAAATATTAAAATACAGCCTCATTTCAATGGAAACTCAAATCAAAAACTATTTTCGGGATGAAAACGTCAAGTCTTCACCAAGGCTAACTTTCCAGACTGGTCCTACATGGGCCAGAAAAAAGCCAGGGAAGTCCCCAAATAGGAGTTCCATCACAGGAGGGGAAAGGAAAAAAGAAGAGGGGGAGGGAATCAAATTGATTCCAAGCCAAAGGCCAGGCGGAACAACTCTGTCTTACAGGCCCTGCGGAAAGAAATCAGATCCTGCAGGGCCCTGGTCTCATGAGGCAGAGCGTTCCACCAGGCCGGAGCCAGTGTTGAAAAGGCCCTGGCTCTGGTTGAGGCTAATCTAACTTCCTTAGGGCCCGGGACCTCTAGGGTGTTGCTATTTATGGACCTTAAGGTCCTCTGTGGGGCATACCAGGAGAGGCGGTCCCATAGGTACGAGGGTCTTAGGCCGTGAAGGGCCTACTGGTAAGCTCATGTTCCAGTCCACTCCACCTGGCAAGGTTGCTTCTGAGCAGGGACATGCAAAAAGGGGCAGGTGAGAAGCATCATTCAGAAGCACACTGTTCAGTTTGGGGATCTCAGCAATCTAATCCCTTCTGTTTGTGTTGCCAGTATTAGCACCTGCAGAGGTTTTAGTCTTAAGAGAGATACAGACGTCTGCTGGCAGCAAATGTGTGCAAAACTACCTAAATTAAAATGCTGGAGTCTTTTTTTGTGTGTGGGAGCCTCCTGGCTAGAAGGTTATAATACCTGCTGTGAGTAAGCAATAGCAGCTTGTCATTGTCTGTTACCTGGTGCGATTTCAACCTTCTTTGACTTTTAGGAATCCTGTGGTCGGAAGCAATCTTCCTAGAGGCAAGACCCCAGAGGAAGACCAAGAGTGTGGACGCTTTGAAGAAATGTGAGCACGACCCCCACGTCCTCCTGGCTGTGGCCAAGTGAGTAACGGCGTCTGCTTTGCAATCTGACTTGCAGGGTTTGTAAAGACTTCTTTGGATAAGAAAAGTCTGGAATCCTAAGTAGTTCAGAAAGATCAGGTCCCCCTTGGTGGACTTTGCTTAAAGGCTGAGCAATCAAGAAGTTGCATGAATTTAGGAGCGGTCAGCACATGCTCTGCCCAGCTCTTCTTCCCCTTTTCCTTTCATACTCCCCATTTCTGGAGAAAACATTTCCCATTTTTAAAGACTTGTGGTAAATCACAAAAATTATGTGTTGTGTTAAAAACAGTCAGTAAGCATTGTACAAATCTTGGATCTCCAGCTTGAGCAGCTTTTAATAAGTTGAAGCAAACTGCATATGATTTGATTTTGGTGCATATGTTGGAATGGCTGATGTTGGATTATTTATTATTTATTGACTTACTTATTTAATTCCATAAAATTTACACAATGCTTGATTGTAAAAAAACAAACACACAATTGAAATGACTTACAAAGAGATAAAACAGTAAATTCACAACCCTTCTTGAAAATGTTTAAATATGAAAACAGGTTAAAATTCCCTCAGCTGCCTAAGCAACTTGATATTCCTGTCTACACAGGAATGCTTTTAGCACATTTGTCAGCCATTATCAAGTACTGCAGTGGCTTTGAAACTGTGTTCTGAGAATATCGGAGTTTTCCTTGAATGGAAAATGAGTAGAGGTGGACACAGTCTTCTCACAAAGGCAGCTTGCCCTCCTGTTATTCCCCTGTTAACGCACTAGGGAGCATTGGCTGTGCTCTAGCATGCTCTCCCTATACAGACCCAACAGGCCTGGCCAGCATTGCCCCGTGGGGCTGGAGCATTTGCCCCTCGGAACCGCCTGCAGTTTGCTCGAGTTCTGCTACAGGGACTCAGGAGTGGGGTTGTTTAGTACATGACCCGATCAGCACTACTAATTTGTTATGATAAGTTAAATTTGCTCAAGGTTTACTTGGCTGTACATGTATCTTTGAAATGATTCCACCCCCACCCCCAACTTTGTTAACTTAAAAAATCCCAGGGCAGATGGATTAAAGATAGCAAAAGGGTTAGAAAATTGCACGAATGGAGATAGAAATTTTCAAAACCACTGGAATGCTTGGCTTGGAGAGTCTAAACTCCAAGACAAATGGGTAGGTTCCTGAGAGATTTCAGGATAAATGAGGAGTTACTGTAGTTCTCTACAAAAACCGCTTAGCTTTTGCTGGTCATTTAAGCAACATTTCATTGCCCTAGTGACCTGTGTCCCTGCCCTGTGATATGATGCAACCCATAATAATCAATGGGCTTTCAAATGACTTCTAAGAGCATCAGGTGTGAATCTTACAGGTAGTGTTTCTTTCCTCTATCAGCCACAAGCCAAAGACGCAATCATGCAGCTCAGACTTGCAGGCAACCTTTCTATCAAATCACAGCGAATGAGATTTGTTGGTCTTGACTGAGCCTGTCTTTTGATGTGCATAAATTGACCCCTGTCACAACACAACAAAACAAAACCAGTGCAGCTGGTTCATTGGGGGACAAATCTTAAACGGGCACAAGCAGATTTTTAGAACATGCAGGCTGAAAAGCTCTGGAATTAAGCATAGCCCTTAGTTCTCCCTCCACAGCTGTGCCTGGCTGCTTCCCAGGTGGATTTTCCGTAGTTAACAGCTGTGCTCTGTTGGAGAAGGGGGATCTCATTTGGTTGCAGACTTCAGCATTGTACACAGTCCACCAAGCATGTCTCTTGACGCAGCTCCCATTCATTTCCACGGGGCACGCAGAGGAACCACTTCTGCGGCACTGTGCCCATCGTTCGTTTGATCGGCAATCTAAACAGTCTTCCATTTCCTAATCCCCCTGCCTGTTGGCAGCAGGCCGAGTTAGGTCTGTTTGTGTGTTTGCGGCAGAGTTGGGGCACCTATTGCCCTCCTAGTATTCCTGGGCGTTCAGCTACTGTCAGCTTTGGCCATGCTGGCTGCGGCTGATAAATATTGGGGTCCCGGCAGCATTTGGAGGGTCACTGTTTCTCTGTCCCTCATTGATGGGACTGCTGTGCAAGTGTTGAATGGAGTGCTGCAGGGTGGATGAGCATTGCACCAATAAACTAAAGAGGGTCCATTCTGGCTCGGCTAGAGATGATTTACTGCTTTCCCTGTAGTGACTCATCTTTTAAAAGGCAGCTTAGCATTTGCATTTTATCTCCTTGCAAAGGCCAATATAATATTCTGAAGAGCATTCCAAAAGTTGTTTCCTCTGCATAGGCTGTGTGGCTAGATACTGGTCAAGGCAAATGCCCCGATGCATAATGTGTTATCGGAATGGTGTTGCTGGTCTCCCCAGCTCACCTACTTCTTCAACTCTCTTTCCTCCATAGGTTGTTCTGGAGTGAACGTAAAATAACCAAGGCTCGTGAGTGGTTCCATCGGACAGTGAAGATCGATTCTGACCTAGGGGACGCCTGGGCTTTCTTCTACAAATTTGAGCTTCAGCATGGCACAGAGGTAACTTCAAGGGATCTGCCAATCTTTAATTGGACCCGCTGAAGAGATTTTGCTGATTTGGGGCACCTCAGTTTCCTGCTACTTTCCCTTTCCAAGTCTGCAAAAGTTGAGGCTGAGCAGGATTCCATGTTTCTTGGGAAGGCGCTTCAGTGATCTTCTGGGGAGGGTGAGCAAGGATCTCATGGGAGTTCCTTCACCTGCTCCATATCTCTCCCCTTGGACAGGGCCTGCCTTTCTCGAAAGAGCACTTCTTGATGGATGTCACTCCCTTCCTTTCAAGTGCTTCAGCCGTTCTCTGGCAAAGGCCTTTTTTAAAAAAGGACGTGCTGGGCAATGTACCTGCTGCTTCATACGTGGAAGCAGGGTGCAGTACGCCCAGCCTTTGGTTCCACAACTCCTTGGGCTGATCTCAGGGCGTCCCCTTTGCAACGGTGAGCTTTTCCATTGGCCCCAACACTGCCAGTGATTTCAGCAACTGAATGCACATGGCTGAGGACTGTGGAATTCTTAGAGAGGGGTGGATTGGCCTTCCCAGCCCAGTGAAACTGAACACACATAAAAGGGCAGAGTTTAGGAAGAAACTTGTGCTTCCTTCTAAGCAGCAGTCCTAAAGGCACATACCGGTGATTGAGCCTCACAGAGTACAGTGGGACTTTTCTGAGTAAAGATATCTAGAATTGCACTGTTCTTGGGGATCCTTCTGGACGTCAAATGTTTAAAGCTGACTCTTCTGCTGTTTTCTCCCTGCAGGAGCAGCAAGAGGAGGTGAGGAAGCGTTGTGAAAACGCAGAGCCGCGCCACGGAGAGCTGTGGTGTGAGGTCTCCAAGGACATCAGCAACTGGCAGAGCAAGATTGGGGAGATCCTGGTGCTGGTGGCGGCCAAGATAAAGAACACCTTCTAGAGGGGAGAAGAGGCTTCGTTGAGCCACGCCGTGGCCTCTTTGCTTGGCTTCCCCCCCTTGGACTTCGTCCCCTCAGGCTATGGCTCCTGGAAGGAGTCTGGAGGGCAGAGAAAAGGGGGTGATTTTTTCCCCCCTGGTCAGCTTCAAAAGGAAAGCCAGTCCCTCCCCCATGCGCTTCTTAATGAGCAAAATAGCGATTGTGTAGGGAGAGAGCTTTATTTACCACCTTGGCCATCCTGAAGCATGAATAGTGGGAACCTTGGCCTGCCAGCTGGCAAGCATTTTATTTCACTCTGCCTGGACTCCACCTGGTGTGTTACCTCTGAAAAGCAACTGAGCCTTTTTAGTTTTCCAATACTCAGTTTGTCTTACTGTGTCCTCGATGAAAGTGACTCCTAGCTGTTTAGAGCATGGCAGCCTGCGGAACACAAACAGTGAAATATAACCTGTTTTCGAACAAGTTTAGCTGTCCTGGTGTTCCACAAGGGGGATTCTCTCTGACAGAGAATGTTAGGGATCTTTAAGGAAAGCCTAAGACCTTTTCCGGAGTTTTCAGAGCTTATTGTGTGGGAAGCTATGATGTTGAAACCAGTTCAGGTTTGCTGTGTATATGTGACCCCATCGAGGCCTGAAATGCCATGATTGCTCAAAGACCCACAGATGGCAGTAGAAAGGCAACAGTTGAAAAGGTTGACTTCAGGATGAGACCTGTTTGGAGCTCAGTGGGGTTAGGACAGAACTTCAACAAAATGCCTTTAGCTACATTAAAGTAGAGAGACTATTTTGTCAATTATTAAATTTCTCTCTCCGGAATTAAGACATGTCATCTTTCTTAAGAGAAAGGTATCACAGGAGTAGAACAGCAGTTGAAAATAGACTTTGCAGTCCACATGCTTAACCATAGAAGTAGGTGGCATAAGGCTGGAAAAGCAAGAAGGAAACCCCTTTCCATGTCAAACAGAAGAGGCAGCTTTTTGGGAGGACAGAGGTGGGTCAGCGAGGTCTGTGGGTTGTACACAAAGCCCAGCAGGAATGTCACCTGCGCACGTCCCAGTGAAATGAACGGGTGCAGCACAATTGTCCCCGCAGGTACGTGTGAACCTCCCATTCATTTCACTGGAACTTGCATAAACATGTCCCAATGATGGACGTGTGTGGCTGCCTTGGATGAAAGCCTTTTTTTTCGTGTAGATGGATTTTTAAAAAAATAAATCCCAGCTTGAGTCCCTCCCACAACAACACACCAAAGCTTTCCCATCCCCAGATGTAACAGTCCAGCATCCCTGACACCATTCTTTTCCCAAAACGTCTTCTGTGTTAAGATATATCTTGTGTGTTTCTGGATGAAACCTTGGTTGGTTTTTTAAAAAAAAAACATGAACCAATGATGGTTGTACATAGTAAGAAGCTGTAAAATACAATCCTGTTTCGTTTTGTGATACTTTTTTTGACTCTGATCTTTACTGTGTGTGAGAGATGAGTGCGGTTGTTTGGAGTTGACAAAAAAAACCTAGGTGGGAGTGGAGGCAGAGTGCTTACTATAGGAAAACCTCTAAAGTGGTAAACCCCTAAATTAGTGATGGGGGAAGGGGGCATGGATGTTCAGACATTCAGTAGACTAGCATTTTCCAATGTCTTGCCCTCGAGAGGTTTTGGACTGAAGCGTCCGTCACCCCCAACCATGGAAGGCGCCAGGCTGGGAGATGTTGTCCAGCGATATCCGAAGGTCGCCACATAAGTTTCTCCAACATATGCCATGGGCCTCTGAGACCAATCACACTTCTAATGTTTCCAGGTTTCCCTTCTACATTCAGAAATGGCATGGAGAGAGGGTAGGGGCTAAGGCTAAAGCCGCCCCATTCTTGATTCTTCATTATGATCTCTGTGCAGGTACTCACGAGAGAACCTGCATGGGAATCTTCAGAGCCTAAAGGTGTTTGGCAACTTGGTCTGCCCTCCATGTCTAGTGTGTGTGCCTAAGTTTAGAGGCGGATGCCCAGTTTGTCTGTGACAGCCATATTTATAATACTAAGAACATCATTTCTGTTGGGTGATCTCCAAGTGAACTGGGCCAAGTGAACTCTCTCTCTTCTTTTCTCAGTGCTCAGGAGGGGATAACTGCTAGAAGCAATCGAATGAATGCTGAATGGGGCATGTTAATCCTCTACTTCGGCTAATAAGTGGGCTCTTTCACTACACCACTTTTGGGTGGCAGTGGTTTTGTTGTTGCTGATCTTGCAGTGCCAAAAGCCCTCCCCACTCCACTCTTTATGTAGTTTCACTTTTTGTTGGACGTGCCAGATTTGGGAGTACAATCTCTGGGAAAGGATTGGGAAGCGAAACCCTGAAAAAGCCTTCTCTGAAGATTCTGGCAAAATAATTGGGTTCAAAACAATTACAGTGGTACCTCGGGTTAAGTACTTAATTCGTTTCGGAGGTCCATCCTTAACCTGAAACTGTTCTTAACCTGAAGCACCACTTTAGCTAATGGGTCCTCCTGCTGCCGCCGCACCGCCAGAGCACAATTTCTGTTCTCATCCTGAAGCAAAGTTCTTAACCTGAAGCACTATTTCTGGCTTAACGGTGTCTGTAACCTGAAGCGTATGTAACCCAAGGTACCACTGTAGATTCTCCTGGATCCTTCTCCAAATGACAGGGCAGCGTGTATTTTTATGCCCAAACTTAATTCTTATAAAGTGGTGCCCCGCAAGACGAATGCTTCGGAAGACGAAAAACTTGCAAGACGAAAGAGTTTTTCGTTTTCTGAGTTGCTTCGCAAGACGGATTTCCCTATGGGCTTGCTTCGCAAGACGAAACGTCTTGCGCCTTTTTTTTTTTTAAACCGCCAATGCATTCCTATGGGAAACCGTCAATACGCATTGGTGCTTCGCAAGACGAAAAAACTCGTAGAACGAAAAAACTCGCAGAACGAATTAATTTCGTCTTGCGGGGCACCACTGTACTGTAATTAGAATATCGAAAGCACAGCCCTGTTTGTTTGGGTTTTTTAAAAACACGATGGCAGCTTTCTGTCAAATGTACATGTGAACTATTCAGTTCTTGTTCCTGAAGGGGAGATTTATTTACCTTCAGCCTCCTCTGCTGGTGGAAAGAAAGAAGAGCATCCTCCTTGACCATCGTCTTAGTAACTTTGTTGTTTCCTGTGAAATCCTTGGGAGCCTTTGCCAAGCTGGTCAACGCAGGATTCTGCATTCAGTTTGCGTGTTTGTGCCATAAACCGCAATGCCGGCTGAAGGCTGAATCGTGCACACGGCAGCGAATAGATCCAACTTGCTTGCAGTGGGCTGAGGTCCAGCAAAAAGGCTGTTCCACTGATGTATCTCCAAAGATGGTTTGGATGGGGCCAGATCCTGCTGATACGCATGTTGCAGGTCTTGAATTGTGGGTGGTGGGAATGCGGAGTGAAATGGATAAGATCTGCCAGAGGAAAGAACTGCACCTCAGCGGTACAGCATGCTTTGCTCAGGGAAGGGCCCAGGTTTGGCCTTTGCAATCTGCAGGTAGGGCTGAGAAAACCAGCCTAAAAGCTTTGAGAGATACTGCCAGTGCTGACAATGCTGAGCTTAGTGGATTAGTGGCCTGACTATAAGGCAGATTCTAGATTCTGTTCCTAGAGGTCACTGGAATCTTTTTCCCATCAGCTATAGATCAGCCATGGGACGCGGGTGGCGCTGTGGGTTAAACCACAGAGCCTAGGAGTTGCCGATCAGAAGGTCGGCGGTTCGAATCCCTGCGACGGGGTGAGCTCCCGTTGCTCGGTCCCTGCTCCTGCCAACCTAGCAGTTCGAAAGCACGTCAAAGTGCAAGTAGATAAATAGGTACCACTCCGGCAGGAAGGTAAACGGCGTTTCCGTGCGCTGCTCTGGTTCGCCAGAAGCGGCTGTCATGCTGGCCACCTGACCCGGAAGCTGTACACCAGCTCCCTCGGCCAATAAAGCGAGATGAGCGCCGCAACCTCAGAGTCGGTCACGACTGGACCTAATGGTCAGGGGTCCCTTTACCTTACCTATAGATCAGCCACTGAATTAGGATGGGTGCCTGTATAACTCCTCTCTATGTCCTGTGTAATTTACTAGATGGTGATGATTGCAAAAAGAGAGAGAGAGAGGTAAGAATGGTATAAAAGAAAGCCGCCTTCTGTAGGTTTTTCTAGCTGCACTGATGGATAAGTAGCTCGCTCGGGCTTCAAACGGGAGCCGTGCCTTGAAATGGCAAGACTTGAACCTGGCGTCTTTCGCTGATGAATCGTAGACTTGCAGAGTTGGAAGGGGAAACCAAGGATTATCTAGTCCAGCCCCCTGCAATGCAGGAATCTCAACCAAAGCATTCATGACAGATGGCCATCCAGTCTGCTTAAAAGCCTCCAAGGAAGGAGAGTCTACGACCTCCTGAGGGAGATTGTTCCACTGTCAGAAAGTTCTTCCTGCTGTTTAGTTGGAATCTCCTTTCTTGTGACTTGAAGCCATTGGTTCGAGTCCTGCCCTCGAGGGCAGGAGAAAACAAGCTGACAGATCTTTAGATCATGAGTAGGCAAACTAAGGCCCAGGGGCCAGATCCCACCCAATTGTCTTCTAAAGCGTTTATTAATTTTCCAATAAGAACATCTAATTAACATATCAAATCAAATCGCCCAATCACCTTCTAAATCCGGTCCGCAGACGGTCCGGGAATCAGCGTGTTTTCACATGAGTAGAATGTGCCCTTTTATTTAAAATGCATAACAGCCTAGGTAGGAGAAGTGATGGACATTTTCCAACGTTACACCATTGAGTTGGATTTGTGGTGCTGCAGAGGGGTTATTCTGGTCTATATTGTGCCTTTGAAAACTTAATTAAAAACAGCGCAACCCATTGAGCGTAGAGCTAAGGAGCTGCAACACATTTGACTTAATGCACTCGTTCAAAACAAAACCATCCTTTGCCCTTGTCTAAAGGATCTCCTTTAAGGTTTGGAATTGCCCCAAAAAGATGTTAAATTATTTTTGTATGCCACAACTGCAGCAAGAATTTTGTTAGCGAAGAATTGGAAAACACAAGACATACCAACAGTGGAAGATTGGCAGGTGAAGATGATGGACTTTTCGGAGCTGGCCGACCTGAATGGAAGAGTCCGCGACCAGAAAGAGGAGGAGTATCAGGAAGAATGGATGAAATTTAAAGACTATTTAGCTAAATATGTTAAGATAACTTAATTGGAAAAGCTTGCAAATAATAGATAGGCTTAGGATTCAAATGTGTGAGAAGATTTAAGATGTTTAAAGTTAAATTAGAAAGAATGAAAGATGTTAAGTGATCAAGTTAATTTTTTGAGAAAATCGATTTTGGAAAACTGTTAAAATGATATACAATGAAATTCAACCAAGGGGATTTGAGGAAGTCACGTAATAATGTTACCAAGATTTAAGGAGGATGTAGGTATGTTTGTTTTGTTTGTCTGTCTGTTTTGAATTTTTGAAAATCAATAAAAAAAATTGAAATTAAAATAAAGCATCTCCTTTGTGCAGAAACATCCACATAGAGCATATTTCTATACTGTGCACTTTTTTAAAAGCTTTCCCTCACTTAGATCTTGTCAGCCTCACCACCAGGGGGCAGCAGAGAGCTGTCCAGCATCTTCTCCCTCCCCAAAATCTATACAGATGTAACTTAATGCTCCGTTCTGAATTTTTCGTTTAACAGTTCTTTTAAAAAAGAAAGGAAAGTCAGAGCCTCCCTACGGTCAATTCAAACAGTGCCCTATTTATGTGACTGGGTGGCGCTGTGGGATAAACCACAGAGCCTAGGACTTGCCGATCAGAAGGTTGGTGGTTCGAATCCCCGCGACGGGGTGAGCTCCTGTTGCTCGGTCCCTGCTCCTGCCAACCTAGCAGTTCGAAAGCACGTCAGAGTGCAAGTAGATAAATAGGTATTGCTCCGGCGGGAAGGTAAACAGCATTTCCGTGCGCTGCTCTGGTTCACTAGAAGTGGCTTAGTCATGCTGGCCACATGACCCAGAAGCTGTCTCCCTCGGCCAATAAAGCGAGATGAGTGCCACAACCCCAGAGTCGGTCACGACTGGACCTAATGTTCAGGGGTCCCATTACCTCTTATTCAGTGAGGGGTTGGAGTCCAGGCCAACTCAAAAAAGGGACACAAGCGATACTTGGCAAAATTGAGGTATGCGCGGCAGATGAGCTTCACTGGGGTTGCTTAACCCCACAGGAAAAGGTCTGGCGGTTGCGAAAGAGGGCAGGCTGTAGCTCAGTGGTTACAGCACCCGCTCTGCATGCAGAAGGTCGCAGGTTCAATACCCAATGGCCTCTACAGGGAGGACAAGGTGTGTTGTCCCCCTGTCCGCAACCCCAGATTGCTGCTGCCAGTCCGGGTGGACAATATTGAGGCAGATGGAACCAGTGGTCTGACTCGGTGGAAGGGGGCTTTCTGTACCCCTTTGTTCACTTTTTGCAGGATAATTGGGGGTTGGGGGACAGGACACGCACAGGTATGGATCCTGCCCGGTGAGCATGAAAGGGGAATGTGCAGTTGGTAAAAACGATTGTTTTGCCAAGGTTTCACTTTAAATAGTGAGAGTCTCCCCGCTCTTTTTTGAGCGTATTTTGAATAACACACTGAAAATCGGCCTGAGAACCATCCACAAATCATACAGAGAGCAAGACAGAAACCTGATACTTTACCTGCTGCTATGTTTTGCTTAGGTTGGAAGTCTCGGCAGTCTAGCCAAATCAGAAAGGTGAGAATGGTGGGTGAGGAAAGACTCTCACTCACTTATACCCAGACCCTAAAAGGCAGCACTTTTGGACAATTGCTATATATTTAATTATATTTATTTTACTAGTTCCCCTCCCGTGCCTTTCACAGCAGCCCAGCACAAGAGACATTTTAGCAGGGGGAAGGTTTTGTATGGTGTTTATTTTCCTGGCAAGGAAACGACTGTTGTCAGAAGATTCCCCTGCTAAATTTCCACAACTATCCACTTTAAAAAAAACCCAAAAAAACAGGCACAGTCAGTTAAAAGAAGAAGTGAGGAATCTATCACTAAAGCAGATAAGCAAGAGCGCTCTGGAGTGTTAAAATACATACTGGAAAAGTGTCTGAAGCAGAAACTCGGGGCACTTGAAGACTGTCGTGGCCTTAGGGTGGCATTCAGACACATCGTGGCAAATCCAGGTTGTGCAATTAGTGCTGCAAACCTGATTTCCCAAAATCCATCCGTGTGTGTGTGTATTGTGTCTTTTCCCCAGAACTGGGACAGGAGACAGCTCACAAAATTTAAAACGAACATGGATAAAGCACAGATAGTTAAAAACACAGCAAAAAAAGTAGGTAAACTGCAACAGAGTTCAAAGCTGATGTAAAAAGAAATCTATTTTAATGCAGGTAGTAAAAAGGGGACCGTGATGGGGAAATGCACCTGAAAGTGTGGGAGAGAATAATTGAAAGGGACTCTGTGGATTATCTAGTCCAACAACCTGCAGTACAGGATAAGACTTTCGGCAGTGGCATTGGATCACTCTGCAATCGGATCAGCATGAACGCTCACTGAACAACCAATGTTGCCTAATCTTCCTGAAAACAATCAGGATGAACGCTCCATAGACAGGCAGCCTTCTGTTCCCCCTTCCTCCTTCCCACAGTTCCTCGGCTGCGTTGCCCAGGCATCAAAATTCTTCCTTAAAAAGAGACCTTGCTTTGCGTGTGCAGCACAGACGGGCGCAAGAAGGAACCTGACAGGATCAAGCCAGCAGCCCACCTTGTCCAGTCCTCCTTCAGTGGCCGATAAGATGCTTTTGGGAAGCCTGCAAACAGAACCTGAGCACTCGAGAACCCGGACAACCGGTGTTCAGAGATATCCTCCCTCTGATCTTGGTGTTTTCATAGCTGGTATTCATTCGTAGCCTTATCTTCCATGAAAGACACACATGCCTTTAAAAAACTACCGTATTTTTCGCTCTATAAGACGCACCTGACCATAAGACGCACCTAATTTTAGAGGAGAACAAGAAAAAAAAAATTCTCTCCCTCTCTGCGCAGTGCCCCTTCAGCGAAGCAGCAGGAGAAACGGAGCCCCTTCCATTTCTCCTCCCGCTTCGCTGAAGGGGCGCTGCGCAGAGAGGGAAAGCTGTGCAGTGCCTCTCCAGCGAAGTGAAACCAGGAGAGAAAGAGGAATCAGTGTGCACCGATCCCTCTCACTCTCCAGGCTTCAGCGAAAGCAACGCGAAGCCTCCGGAGTGCGGCGGGAGCGCTCCTGCTGCACTTTGGAGGCTTCCCGTTGCTTTCGCTGAACCCATGGAGCCTGCATTCGCTCCATAAAATGCACACACATTTCCCCTTACTTTTTAGGAGGGGAAAAGTGCATCTTATAGAGTGAAAAATACGGTACCTGATTTTGGTGGCCATGAAGGCAGGTGAGGGTGTTTTCCAGCCCAGGGATGCTTCAGGATTTTGTTTGGCCTGCATTTTGAGGCAGACCAAGCCAATTCACACGTACACTGACACACCCCCCCCAAACCATTGTGCAAGATATATCCCAGCAATCAGTCAGATATCACACTTCTCCAAATGTTGTGATGTGAGTCTTGGCTGTAATAACATTCATGCACGAATGCAGAAGATACAGAGAAAATGCACATCTTCTTTCCATCTTCTGTTTTGATTTTTACAAATTATTATGTCGTTGAAAAGCAGGCGTGGGAGGTTGCCAATTTCGGCGGAGGGCAGAGGGAGGGAGGATGCTTAACCCTTTCCACCATTTCTCAAAATCGGTGGTGGGGACTGGAAGAAGACCAGGAAGGGAAGGGAATCTTCCCCAAGCCCAATGCTATTCCGCTCCCAGTTACAGCCTTCGCTCTTTTGTGCTCAGTCGGAGGGGAGTATGGGAGTTGCAAGTTGCTAGCTTAGTCCTGAAAGGGTGGGGAAAGCAGGGATGGATTTCCTCATAGCAAAAACAATGTCACCAAATGTCCTCAGAGGGATGATGGCATGGAAACTCAGGACGGAAGGAAGGAAAGAGTGGAGGGGGCAGGGGAGAGAGAGAGGAGAGGCAGGGAGAAGGGATCAGAGCAAAACAACCGGAAGAAGGAAACGGGGACAGGAGACTCTCACCAAAATAGCAGCGGAGAGGGGGGAGAAGGAGGCGAGAGAGGTTTCCTCCCAGAGCAGCCATGGGGGGCAAGTGAGGGGCTGGGGTTCCTGAGGAAGGCCTAGGAAAGCCTTCAAGGCCTCTCTGCACGCACCTGCGCCTGGCTGGAATACTGCATACAGTTCTGATTGCCCCTTGGAAAAATATATTATATTGTACTTATATTGCACTTTCTCCCAGCCCACGTGTGACTCTACAGATTGCGGAGAACAGGGCAACTGAAATGTTGGGGTGAGAATGAAAGTGGGGTTTTTCCCTACAAGGAGAGACTGAAGCACCTGGGGGTTTTTCTTAGGTGAGAAAGCAGACAAAGGGGAGGAATGATACTGGCGAGTTCTGGAAACGCGGTAAGGAATCTGGAAATCGCGTCCGATGGGGAATGCTTGATAGCTGCCTGCAAATATCCGAAGGGCTGCTTTGGAGCAGATTGGGCAGACGTCCCGAGTGCAGGACTTTGAGCCAAGGGATGTAAATTGGAGGGAAGCAGTTTGGGGCTAAACATCAGGGGGACTTTTCTAACGGAAAGAGCTGGACTCCTAATGGCCAAAGCAGTGGCACAGGCTGCCTCAGGACTGGGTATTTAAGCAGAGAACGGGTGCTCATCTGCCGCAGAGATTGTAGTCGCATCTTGTGTTGCAAATCCTGCTCTGGCTGATTTTGTTTTATTCCATTTGCCACGACTCGATGTTTTTATGCTTCTCTTTCCCCGGCTCATGTGTGATTTTTATTGTTTATTTTTCATATTTGCTGGAATGATTTACTCCCATGATAAAAGAGAGGCTCGTTAGCCACCCTGGATCATGGTTGCAGGTCCTGAACTGAAGGGGCAGCATGTCCATGCATTTCCAATTAAATAAAAAATAAATATTCTCTTCCAGCTTCGCAGTTCTGCAAGCGCACGGCCCGGTGATTGTGGTTAATAAGAATTCGTGGGCCAGACTTTCGGCAGACGGTCCTGATTTTTTGGAGCCGTTTAGGGAGGGTCCATCTGTTGTCCTCTCGCTGGCTCCAGACAGACAAGAGGAATTCCGTTCAGGATGCGACAGGACGGGACGGGCCGAGAGAGGGCAGGCAGGCAGGTGTGTGAAGTGCAGAACAAAGGGGATAGAGAATCCCTTGGGCTCCGATTGGGTGTGTATGTGTGTGAAGAGACTTTGGATAAGGGATGACTGCCTGCAGCTCATGAACAGCTCCCATTACCTGTCCTGCCCAGCATTTTTAAATAGGTATCCTGGCCACCAGTGGCGTAGCGTGGGTTGTCAGCACCCGGGGCAAGGCAAGTAATTTGCGTGGGGGCCCCTGCTGCACTGTCCCTCCCCCAGATAGTCCCTCGCTCTCTCTCCGCACCGCACGCCTGGCACCCTCCCCTCCACAGTGGGCGGCGACCCGGCGGCTCGGATCGGATTCGCACAGCCAGCACTGCAGTGAGAGAGGGTGAGTGAGCCAGGTAGGGGCAGAGAGCTACGAGTGCGAGTGCGCCCCCCCAGATGTTGCGCCCGGTGCGGCCAGCCCCCCCTGCACCCCCCACGCTACACCACTGCTGGCCACCGAACCTTCCAGATCCAATTCAAGCGTCATATAGTGCAGGCTCCCTCAAACTTGGCCCTCCAGATGTTTTTGGCCTACAACCCCCATGATCCCTAGCTAGCAGGACCAGTAGTCAGGGGGGATGGGAATTGTAGTCTCAAAACATCTGGAGGGCCAAGGTTGAGGAAGCCTGATTAAGGTTAGGGCCGTACCTCATGGAAGACAATCTTACCCGGCTATGAATGATTACCAAAGAAGGTGAAGTTAAGAGCCTGCTGGATCGAACCAGTGGTCCATGCATTCCAGCATCCCATTTTCACAGTGGCCAACCAGATTCCTGTGTGGAATCTGCAAGCAGGATTCGATTACTATTTTTCTATAGTTTCCAGCAACTGGCATTCAGAACTGGCATTCTGTGGAGGCAGAGCAGAGTCATCACGGCTAGCAGCCACCAATAGTCTCCTCCGTGAATTTGCCTCATCCTCTTTTAAAGCCACCCAGGTTAGCAGTCCTCACTCCTTCTTGTGGGTGTGAGTTCCACAGTTTCTCTGGTTTAACAGGCTTATTAACAGGGTTTTATACAGCTCCCTTGCAGGGCTCTTAATCCAGGCCTGTGACAGGTTGTCTCCTAGACCAAAGGGAAGGCCGAGAGGGAGTGGGGGAAGCTTATATTTAGGAGGGAGCTACGCAATTCACAAGGGACACGGGTGGCGCTGTGGTCTAAGCCACAGAGCCTAGGGCTTGCTGATCAGAAGGTCAGTGGTTTGAATCCCTCCGACGGGGTGAGCTCCCATTGCTCGGTCCCTGCTCCTGCCCACCTAGCAGTTTGAAAGCACAAAAGTGCAAGTAGATAAATAGGTACCGCTCCGGCGGGAAGGTAAACGGCGTTTCCGTGCGTTACTCTGGTTCGCCAGAAGCGGCTTAGTCATGCTGGCCACATGACCCGGAAGCTGTACGCCAGCTCCCTCGGCCAGTAAAGCGAGATGAGCACCGCAACCCCAGAGTCGTCCGCAACTAGACCTAATGGTCAGGGGTCCCTTTACCTTTACACAGTTCACACCGTGCCTGAACAAGGAGCATGTAGAGGTCAAAACAAAATTTTAAAAATGGTATCTGAAGAAGTGTGCATGCACAGAAGAGCTCATACCAATAACAAACTTAGTTGGTCTCTAAGGTGCTACTGGAATGAATTTTTATTTTGTTTTTACTATGGCAGACCAACACTGCTACCTATCTGCATGTAGAGGTCTACGTCCTTGCCTCCTGCAATGGCACTTTCTATTCCTACCCACCAGGCATGGATCAACAAAAGTGTTAATTGATATGTTTGTTCTCTTTCTTCCTAGGACAGCCATCAGCCAGATATGAAGACCAGCGACTGTGGGTTATTAGGTGTAACTTGTAATCTATCCTCCTGGTCTCTGACCACTATGATCCTGTATACCTGAAGGAGCGTCTCCATCCCCATTGTTCTGCCCGGACACTGAGGTCCAGTGCCAAGGGCCTTCTGGCAGTTCCCTCATTGTGAGAAGTGAGGCTACAGGGAACCAGGCAGAGGGCCTTCTCGGTAGTGGTGCCCACCCTGTGGAACGCCCTCCCATCAGATGTCAAGGGAATAAGCAGCGATCCTATTTTTAAAAGACATCTGAAGGCAGCCCTGTTTCAGGAAGTATTTAATGCTGTATTGTTTTTAACACTCGATTGGGAGCCGCCCAGAGTGGCTGGGGAAACTCAGCCAGATGGGCGAGGTATATATAATATACTATTATTATTATTATTATTATTATTATTCGGCTGCGCTGTCTTGTGCTCAAGTGAAGGGTTTTTATTTTGTTGTTGTTTGATTTTTCTGCCCACTTTCAACACAATACTTTTTGATATTTGCATAAATCCAATAAACACGTTTATTGTAATCCAATAAACACGTGTCCTCAACTGGCAAAATAGAGATATAGCTATGTGACATAGGTCGAAGGGTGAAGCTGTCTATTCTGGTTTCTGATACTTCAGTTCTCCACATTTTCCCACAGCTGTTTGCTTTCCCCCTTTTTAAAGTTCCTCCTGAAAAAAATCACCAGCAATCTAGTGCAAATTTCTCTTAATATACACTTTTTTTTTTGCATGCAATTTTGTCAAATATACCAGTTTTGGCAAAGCGATTTCTCCCAATATAATGCATTTTTGTAGTTTCTTTTCATTGATATGTATGTTTTTTTCCATGCACACCTGATCCTAGTATTTTGCCTTTTAGCACACCTTATTTGGCCAGAAATCTGCCTTGCAGAATTCAGAGCAGTGCGAATTTTCGAAGGATAGCTGTATTTCAGGATGTGCACTATTTTGGAAAGCGTGGGTTTTATGGGTTTGGCTTTGAATTTCTCCCGCATCCAACACAGGGTGAAAAAAAGTGTGAAAAGACATAGCATCCTAGTGTAAGGGATTCCACAGCGGACTCTCGACCTATAGCATGGACCTCTGCTTAAAAACCTCCCAGGAAGGAAAGTCCATCGCCTCTCGTGGGAGTCTTTTCCACTGCCAAAGAAGAAGAAGAAGAAGAGTTTGGATTTGATATCCCGCCTTTCACTCCCTTTAAGGAGTCTCAAAGCGGCTAACATTCTCCTTTCCCTTCCTCCCCCACAACAAACACTCTGTGAGGTGAGTGAGGCTGAGAGACGTCAGAGAAGTGTGACTTGCCCAAGGTCACCCAGCAGCTGCATGTGGAGGAGCGGGGAATCGAACCTGGTTCCCCAGATTACGAGTCTACCACTCTGAACCACTACACCACACTGGCTCTCCAGCTAGTACTGTCAGAAAGTTCTCCCTGATGTTTAGTCGGAATCTCTTTCCTTGTAACTTGAAGCCATGGGTTCAGGTCGTACCCCCAGGAGCAGGAGAAAGCAAGCTTGCTCCCTCTTCCATGTGACAGCCCTGACCAGTCATGTCTCTACAGCATTTGAGACACAGGTCTTTCTGATCTCTGCTTAGCAACCTTGAGCATCACATCGGGGGCCTTTAACATGTAAAACTATGTGCTATAGATACCAATTCCATTCTAGTTGGTGTGAGCCAGTGTGGTGTACTAGTTAAGAGCGGTGGAGTCATAATCTGGTGAACTGAGTTCGCTTCCCTGCTCCTCCACATGCGACTGCTGGGTGACCTTGGGCTAGTCATACTTCTCTGAAGTCTCTCAGTCTCACTCACCTCACAGAGTGTTTGTTGTCGGGGAGGAAGGGAAAGGAGAATGTTAGCCACTTTGAGAATCCTTAAAGGGACCCCTGACCATTAGGTCCAGTCGTGGCCGACTCTGGGGATGCGGCGCTCATCTCGCTTTATTGGCCGAGGGAGCTGGTGTACAGCTTCTGGGTCATGTGGCCAGCATGACTTAATCGCTTCTGGCGAACCAGAGCAGCGCACGGAAACGCCGTTTAACTTCCCGCCGGAGCGGTACCTATTTATCTACTTGCACTTTTAGACGTGCTTTTGAACTGCTAGGTTGGCAGGAGCAGGGACCGAGCAACGGGAGCTCACCCCATTGCGGGGATTCGAACCGCTGACCTTCTGATCGGCTAGCCCTAGGCTCTGTGGTTTAGACCACAGCACCACCCGCGTCCCTTTGCGACTCCTTAGGGTAGTGATAAAGCAGGATATCAAACCCAAACTCCTCTTCTTCTTCCTCTGATGCACCACCTCTGTACCCTCTGGTACTCTCCATATACCACACAGACTCCTAAGGTTCCCTCCCCCATGGCCTCCCCATGGCATTGCATCCCCCCCCCCCCCGTTGCCTCCTGCCTCGAAAGGAGACGGGATTGTTTTTTTCAAGAGAACGGTGCTTTTTTCTTTTCCCCAAGTGGCGGAGTCAGCGCTGGTGTTCCTTTGTCAGGCTCTGCAGAGCATTTTACGCTGACAATTAACAAAACAAACACAGGCCGCTCTCGGGTCTGTTTGCGATTATTTGCCTTAACGATTCCCCAGCCTCGCTCTCGGGCCTTCTCTCACGCGTGGCCATGCGCCAAGCGAGGGGGGCGCCGTTGTCGAGTACGTCTTCCAGAAGCTCTTCTGCTTTTTGGTGGTGGCTTCTGGCTCCTGGAACGTCCCGGCATCTCCCAGAGCGCTGACAGGGCGCCAACGCGTCCTCAGGCCAGTCCCTGGGGTGCCTCGCGAGTGTGGGAAGCTTCGCTCCCTCGCAAAGACCTCCTCACTCATGCGATGAGCGCCACATTCCGAATTTTCAATATCCGCAACACACTGCGCCCAACTCTCCTCACCCTCTGATGCATATGCAGTGGACGCTTGGGTTGCGGACGTGATCGGTGCGGGGGGCACATTCGCAACCTGCAGTGTTTGCAACCCATGTGTCTGCGCATGCGCAGATTGCAACTCGGCGCTTCTGTGCATGCTCAAGTCACCCGGTCCAGTACTTCCGGGTTCGGCACGGTGCACAACCTGAAATTGCGCAACCCGAAGCGTCTGTAACCCGAGGTATGACTATGTTGACATCCGTCTGTCTTGAGATACAGTGGAACATGCCTCCAGGTGTGAAGTCAAACCGCTGCATTTGCAGCACTGAAGTGAGCTCCCTGGGGCACTAGCCTGGGCAGTGTGAATCGAGGTCCTGGGCTGCCCAGGTGACAAGACTCTCAGCCTCTCCGATGTGGTCCAAGGCTCTCTCTTGTCCCACCACCAACCATGCCTCTGATGTTGATGGGATGAGAGAAAGTGTTTAACACCTGGTCAGGTGTGTGTGAATGTGTGTATGCAATTTCAAGTCCAATACAGTAAAAACGTCCATTAAAAATGTCCGTGGTAACTAAAAGTTACCCACCCTTAACGTATCTGCTACCAAAGCCCTGGCCTAGTAATTTTGTCAAGTCCAAGAGAAGGGGGGGGGGCAAAACAACTCATCTTGGAGCTACTAAAATGGTCAAGGGAAATCAGCCTAGATGCCCCAGCAGCTGACAACTCTGTGCTACTGTTTAGTTATTTAATTCACCGAAATTGTAAATGCTTGCATGCATTACTATGTGTTTAAATCTGATGGGTTGGTAGCTGAATTCTAGAGAGTTCTCTAGACGTTCTCATGTGATTGGCTAACATTAGTCACATGAGAGATATTTAGTGAAGGAGAGACTCCATTTTTATGTGAAGCAAGATGACTGTGTTTTAGAATCCACTGTGAACACTGCTAAGTTGAATAGAGTGTTGGAGCGCTTATTCTCTGCTTGGAAGAAAAGAGAGCTAAGCTGCAGGAGAAGGTGAAATATTTCATAGGAGCTGCACGGCATGGCCTAACTGAGATGCAGAAAACTGAGTGCTGAGCTCTGGAAAGAGAGGAAAATACAGTTGTTTTGGAAGTTAGAAGAAGAGACTGTAAACCCATGCTTGGAGAAGCATGTGACTGTAAATATTAAGTTGTAATTCAACAATGAGTTTCTGCAAGTAAAGTTTTTGAATGTTAAAGTCTGGACAGTGATTTAATCTCCAAAGAAAGGTGTCAGTCATATATATGATTTGAGCTTCTTAGGTGCATTTTTGCTGCCCGCACTTCAACAGTTACCTCTGTGTTCGGGTCAATTGTCCCACCTGCCTCCAAGCAGGAGGCACAGTCCTGCTTCAAATCTTCCAGCCCTGACAGCACGGCACTCCAGGAAAACCATGACAAATGTTACTCTCCCACTCAGTGATGTCCCGCTGTTTTATTTCTGCTTTGAAGGCACAAGCAGACAGACCTTCAAGCTTTGTCCTTCAGGGGCACCAGGAGGTCACCTCTAGCCTGCTCAACACTCGAGTTCTCCGTTGACTCTTGGATCTTGAAGTAAAGAGCATCGTCAAAGCAGACTTGGTCAGGCGGCTGTGCTAAAAAAGGCAGTTTCAAAACCAACCCAGTGAAGTAGCCACCCACAAGGGATATGAGTATGGAGACACCGAGACCTGCAGCCTGGTGGAGAGCTTGCTGCGTGGCGCTTCTTCCCATGTTCTCCCCTGCCAAGGTTGCCTCCAGGGTGACGTTCCGTGGCATCAGGCCACGCTGAGGGAAGACCTGGTGAAGGCGAGGTCCGTAGGCCTCATCTGGCACCAATAAGATGGCTACGATTCCGCCCACAGCGCCAATGATGCCTGGTAAGCCATGAAGGTTGTGGATTCCACACTGGTCCTGGAGGCGAACTCTAGTGGCCAAGAACGGTGACATGTACTTGAACCCAAGGATGCAGGCTAGCGAGGAAACAATGCCCAAGGCAAATGCCCCAGCTGGTGAGATGACCATGTCTGCTACCGCGCCAATGGCCACACCTCCGGCCAACGTGGCGTTCTGCAGGTGGCACAGGTTCAGTTTCCCCTTCTTCTCCAGGAGGCTGGAGGTGGCAAAGGAGGTCAGGGCGCTGGCACTGAGAGTAAGCCACGTGTGAAGCACAGCCCTGTGCTGGGCATCTCCTTGGTGGGCGAGGACAGCCACGAAACTGGGCCAGAACACCCAAAGAAACATGGTCCCCACCAAGGACAGAAGATCGGAGATGTAAGATGGAGTCTCCATTGGATGCCCCAGCTGCAATCCCGGCCGGTAGAGAGCGATGGAAGTGCCCAGCCCGAAATAGCAAGCAAAGACGTGGAGGGTTATGGTTCCTCCGACATCTACTGCCTGGAAATAACTCACGATGAGCCACTCGCAGGCCACGTAGAGAGGGATTTCGCACAAGCTCATGAGAAGAAGCTGGATGGGGCTTGTTCGACCCAGGATGGCCCCAGCAGAGATGAGGACCGTCACGGCTGCAAACTCGGCCGTGAGGATGTTGTAGAGGCCAAGGTGGACTCTCCCATGTTGGCCGTAGTGTACGAAGCCCTGGACGACCAGGGCCCACTGGGTGGAGAAGTTGGCCACCAGGAAGTTGCAGGCCACGGCGCTGACTCCATAGCCCTTCATGAAAGCCAGCAGCAGGCCCAGCCCCACCAACAGCATCAGCTGGATGTCCTGGAAGAGGGGAAAGATGGCGTAGACCTGGTTGGCGGATGGGTCAGCATCAGCAGGCTGGCTGGCGGCGTCCGTGTGCTCATCGTATGTCACAAAGAGGGCGAAGATCACCAGCACAGTTCCCTGGAAGAGGAACAGCAAGGCAGGCAACCGACAGCGGAGGCTGGTGGAGAACACTTTGGACATCTTCCAGCAGGAGACGCCAAGAAGATCCTGCAGAAAGGGGAAGGCAAAACCACAAGGTCAGCCAGTTCATTGGCAAGCGCTGTAGTCAGAAGTAATTAAGAAATGCCTGCCATATTCTTGTTGGCTTCAGATGATGATGATGATGATAATAATAATAATAATAATAATAATAATAATAAATTTTATTTATACCCCGCCCTCCCTCGCCAGAGCTGGGCTCAGAGCAGCTAACACCAATAAAATCACAGTAAAAACATAATGGGGGGGGGGAGACCCAATTTAAAATACAGGTTAAAATGCAATTTAAAATGCAGCCTCATTTTAAAAGTAGCCAATAGATCAAGAACATAAGGGGAGGGAAACATAAGGGTCAGACTGAGTCCAAACCAAAGGCCAGGCGGAACAGCTCTGTCTTGCAGGCCCTGCAGAAAGATGTCAAGTCCCGCAGGGCCCTAGTCTCTTGTGACAGGGCGTTCCACCAAGTCGGGGCTGGTACTGAATGAGGTAACTGCGCCCCTGAAGGACCAGGTACGCAGCCTGGGAGTCATTTTGGACTCACAGCTGTCCATGGAGGTGCAGGTCAATTCTGTGTCCAGGACGAACCAGAGCAGCGCACGGAAACGCCGTTTACCTTCCCGCCGGAGTGGTACCTATTTATCTACTTGCACTTTGACGTGCTTTCAAACTGCTAGGTTGGCAGGAGCTGGGACTGAGCAACAGGAGCTCACCCCATCACGGGGATTCGAACCGCTGACCTTCTGACTGGCAAGTCCTAGGCTCTGTGGTGTAACCCACAGCGCCACCCGCACCCCTGCTATTATTATTATTATTATTATTATTATTATTATTATTATTATTATTTATTACCAGTCTTTCTTTTCCACCTAGTGTCCTGCATCACAGCCCCTCTGCTAGATTGGAGCTGGCACTACTCAACACAATAAGATTTTAAACCTTTTTTTTTTAACCACCATATGCGAAGACCTATGGGGGGGGGGGGAAAATAGACTGATAACTTCCACATCTGATGCTCTGGTCTAAACGCTGTGCTTAAGGTGCTGTCACTGTTTATATTTTATTAGTCACATTAAACATTAACCAGCGATAGATTCGGAACTGTTCAGCAACTGAGCTTCTTTTTCTGCAGCACTCCCAAACTGCACATGTTTTTCGATTTCTTGAACCTTTAAAAGACACGTGTGCAAATACAAATGTTGCCTGCTGCCAAGGCTGCCACCAGGATGCATGTGTGCACTGTTGCATAGGCTTCTGGCGTTACTGACAAATGGCAAATAAACCTAAAGACCTAAGAAAATCCTGGGTGTGTGTGTGTGTCCTGGCCTAAAGCCTGACTTATTCAGAATCCTGTCCTCACAGGGTTCAAGCAGATGCAAGCAGGACCTGAGAGCAACAGCAATCTCGTGTCCAATTTCCACTTCTCGAAACAATAACAGAAACTGAAACGCATCTATCCTTCAGTATCTGCAGTCCTCTGAATGCTGCAGTGCAATTCTCCAAGCCGGTAGTGTGCACATAAATGAATGCATTAAGGATAGTGTGTATATAAATGCTTATGCAAACGAAAGTAGCACATGAAACACACTACTTTGCCGGGGGGGGGGAATAGCTTGCATAAATGTACACATTAAGTAAAATTGCGTACAAAATTAGGGTTAAAGCACACTAAAACACTGAAGGGCTTTAAAATAAATACCGTGTTTTCCCGTGTATCAGACAAGGTTTTTTTGACTCAAAAACCATGTCAAAAAAACTGGGTTTCTCCTATACATGGATAGTGGTGTAGTGGTGTGGAGGGGAAGCTTTGGACCATCTCCTCTCATTTTCTTTAAATTTAGTCCCCCAAAATAGGGGGCATCTTAAACATGGGGGCGTCTTATACATGGAACAGTAAAGGTAAAGGTACCCCTGCCCGTACTGGCCAGTCTTGACAGACTCTAGGGTTGTGCGCCCATCTCACTCAAAGAGGCCAAGGGCCAGCGCTGTCCAAAGACACTTCCGGGTCATGTGGCCAGCGTGACATCGCTGCTCTGGCAAGCCAGAACCGCACATGGAAGCGCCGTTTACCTTCCCGCTAGTAAGCGGTCCCTATTTATCTACTTGCACCCGGGGTGCTTTCGAACTGCTAGGTTGGCAGGCGCTGGGACCGAACAGCGGGAGCGCACCCCGCCACGGGGATTCGAACTGCCGACCTTTCGATCGGCAAGCCCTAGGCGCTGAGGCTTTAACCCACAGCGCCACCCGCGTCCCTTATCAGTACGGTGATGCAAAAGTACAATTCTCTCTCTTTCTAAGACTGCAAATCCTGGAGTTTCCTGCAGAGTATAAAGAAACAAATGATATGCACCCTTGCCAAATCCAACTGTTATTGTGAAAGAATTTCTATCACCTTGGCGGGGAATTTCAGTCACCATCATACATTACTGGACTGTAACTCCCATCAGCCCCAGGCAGCATCATCAATGGCTAGGTAGGATGGGAATCGTGGCCCAGCAAATTCTTGAGAGTGCTAGGGGTGGGGAAGGTGACCCTCTGTGACTCCCCCATCATTCTGCCCGGATGCTGAGGTCCAGCGTGAGGGCCTTCTGACAGTTCCCTCCCTGCGAGAAGCAAGGCTACAGGGAACCAGGCAGAGGGCCTTCTTGGTAGTGGCCCCTGCCCTGTGGAACGCCCTCCCACCAGATGTCAAAGAGAACAACAACCACCAGACTTTTAGAAGACATTTGAAGGCAGCCCTGTTTAGGGAAGTTTTTAATGTGTGACATTTTGATGTATTTTTAATCTTTGTTGGAAGCCGCCCAGAGTGGCTGGGGAAGCCGAGCCAGATGGGCGGGGTACAAATAATAAATTATTATTATTATTACTTGCCTCACAGCAGGAATTTGCAAATTCAGAAGCTTCCGGGCAGCTCTCTCTTCTAAGCCAGTTTGGGGTTTGCTTCACCTGTTGCAGAAAGAGGAAAGGAGCCGTTACGTCTTGAGGAGAAAGAGTGCTCTGACGAGGTTTGAAAGGACACAGACGGTGCTTACCTCAGATTTGTAATAAATACGACATGCCTGCTGATCTGGACACTCGGCACCTGATCCCTGTTTTCGGGGAATAGCCAATGGGTGGAAAGGGGAGAGGGATTCTGACTGTCTATCCCACTTCCATGTGATGGTTGGATCTCCGGCATAAAGCCTACAAGCGATCGCTGAACAGGTGCGACCAAACCCATCCAAGGACTGAGAAACGATTTGTCCTCACCTGTTCTCCACCTTGCTTGCCCCAGAGGGCAAAGTCTCCCCTTGTGTCTATTCGTGGTGATAACGATCAAACATACAGCTGAGAGAGGGAGCCTAACCCTTTCATCTCCAGCAGTGAAGAGCTGTAGCTCAGTGGGTGAATATCGGTCAGGTTCAATCCTGTGCAACCCTTGCTGGGGTTGCAGAAAACTCTTGGGAACCACTGTCAGATATATACCCCTGCAAGTTGCAGCATGTGCCCTCTCTCAGGAGGACAGGGGAGGGAGATATGGAGGGAGCGAGAGAAAGGTAGAAGAAGAAGAACAAGAAGAGGAGTTTGGATTTGATATCCCGCTTTATCACTACCCGAAGGAGTCTCAAAGCAGACAACATTCTCCTTTCCCTTCCTCCCCCACAGCAAACACTCTGTGAGGTGAGTGGGGCTGAGAGACTTCAAAGAAGTGTGACTGGCCCAAGGTCACCCAGCAGCTGCATGTGGAGGAGGGGAGACATGAACCCGGTTCACCAGATTATGAGACTACCGCTCTTAACCACTGCACCGCACTGGCTCTCAGGTAAAGGACCCCTGGATGGTTAAGTCCAGTCAAAGGCAACTATCATCTTGCTTTCAGGCCAAGGGAGCCGGCGTTTATCCACAGACAGCTTTCCAGGTCATGTGGCCAGCAGGACTAAACCGCTTCTGCCACAATGGGACACCATGACGGAAACCAGAGCGCCCAGAAATGTTGTTTACCTTCCCACCACAGCGGTACCTATCTATCTACTTGCACCAGAGTGCTTTCGAACTGCTAGGTTGACAGAAGATGGGACAGAGCAATGGGAGCTCACCCCATTGCAGGGATTCGAACCACCGACCTTCTGATTGGCAAGCCCAAGAGACTCAGTGGTTTAGACCACATCGCCACCCGCTCTCCTCAGAAAGAGAGAGAGTCTGAGACTGACTATAGGACAGAGCCTCAACAGGATATACTGGGATGGAGCATGATATGTATTTTCCAATAATGCAATAAGGGCTCGGAATCTCTCATTTGGTCTACATCTACTATGACACAGAATTGCAGAGTTGGAAGGGGCCTGCGGGTCATCTAGTCCAACCCTCTGCAATGCAGGAATCAACACTACTGAAGAATTAATGCTATTATAAAGTTTAAACCTAGGTTTGTTGATGCTTCTGAACTACATCAGCGGGATATTTATTTTCTGAGCCTTTCCTTGAAGTTGTTTTTTTTTTTAAGAAGTTACCGTACTTCTATTTCTTTTCTGGGATCAAATCAAAGCTGGAATGGTTTTGTAATTCTGGGAAAGTCCCTGGAAAATCGAGACACTTGGAGAGGGCTTTGTGGGCCTAATTTGCTCTTGATGTCCCTAATCCCATGCCACTCAATTCTGGTGTCTATTCCAAAGACAGATCATCAAACCCTCCAGAGATACATACCGGCCGCTGCCCTGATGAGCTTCTTGTCTTCTCCCAGAGGGCTGGGGAAGTAAGTCTTGGACTTAAAGCCTCAACCAATCCAGCCTTGTTCTGAATGCGTTCGGCTCCGCTGGGGCCTTTTATAAACGCCCCATCAGGTTAAACAGGTTCCTTCTGACCTCTTGCCAGTCATTAGTGAGAGCACTCCAGAGCCGGTTTGTCTCCGGAATGCGCTTCAGGGATGTTAGTACCACTTAGAAGTTGGCAGAAATAATCTCCCCACCCCGACCGCAATTCAAATATGAATGCTGTTGTCAGGGACTAGTTTATGTTAGCATTGTAAATCATAATTGGGATGGAATGCTCTGCAATTGCAGCCCGGCCAAAGCAGCCTGGCATTTCGAAAATTAAGAGGATCTGTCGCTGGCCGAAAATGCGCTCTGCGTGCAGAAAGGGGCCAGTTTCAGATCCTTGCCTTTTCAGATCTTCATTTTAAAAGGGGATCTATGATTATAGGGCTAGGGGAGAAAAGGTCCTTTCTGAAGCCCTGGAGAGACACTGCTGGTTAGAGAAGACGAGTTTCTGTCAACCTGGTGCCCTCCAGATGTTTCTGGGCTCCAGATGTTTCTGCATGCCAGGGGTTGGTGGCCTAGAGAGGTCACTGGACTAACTTGCTCATCTTGCACTCCTATTGCCCAAGGGTCCAGATTGTACAAGATCCTGGGTGTTCACAGGATAACCTCCAACTTTTCCCCGATGAAAATACGGACGTCCCATTCCATAATGGTAATTTTACTATTTCATAGAATCATAGAGTTGGAAGAGACCACAAGGGCCATCGAGTCCAACCCCCTGCCAAGCAGGAAACACCATCAGAGCACTCCTGACATATGGTTGTCAAGCCTCTGCTTAAAGACCTCCAAAGAAGGAGACTCCACCACACTCCTTGGCAGCAAATGCCACTGTCAAACAGCTCTTACTGTCAGGAAGTTCTTCCTAATGTTTAGGTGGAATCTTCTTTCTTGTAGTTAGGATCCATTGCTCCATGTCCGCTTCTCTGGAGCAGCAGAAAACAACCTTTCTCCCTCCTCTATGTGACATCCTTTTATATATTTGAACATGGCTATCATATCACCCCTTAACCTCCTCTTCTCCAGGCTAAACATGCCCAGCTCCCTTAGCCGTTCCTCATAAGGCATCGTTTCCAGGCCTTTGACCATTTTGGTTGCCCTCCTCTGGACACGTTCTAGTTTGTCAGTGTCCTTCTTGAACTGTGGTGACCAGAACTGGACACAGTACTCCAGGTGAGGTCTGACCAGAGCAGAATACAGTGGCACTATTACTTCCCTTGATCTAGATGTTATAATCCTATTGATGCAGCCCAGCATTGCATTGGCTTTTTTAGCTGCCGTGTCACACTGTTGGCTCATGTCAAGTTTGTGGTCAACCAAGACTCCTAGATCCTTTTCTCATGTACTGCTCTCAAGCCAGGTGTCACCCATCTTGTATTTGTGCCTCTCATTTTTTTTGCCCAAGTGAAATACTTTACATTTCTCCCTGTTAAAATTCATCTTGTTTGTTTTTGCCCTGTTCTCTAATCTGTCAAGGTCGTTTTGAAGTGCGATCCTGTCCTCTGGGGTGTTAGCCACCCCTCCCAGTTTGGTGTCATCTGCAAATTTGATCAGGATGCCCTTGAGTCCATCATCCAAGTCATTGATAAAGATGTTGAATAAGATGTGTTGAATACCCCACACATCTTACTGGGTTGCCCCAGCCACTCTGGGCAGGTTCCAACATATATAAAAACATTAAACATAAAAAAAAAACCCTTTCCCTATACAGGATTGCCTTCAGACGGCTCGGGGGCCAGATAACTCCATTTGTTGTTGTTCTTTAGGTGTTTAGTCATGTCCGACTCTTCGTGACCCCCTGGACCAGAGTACGCCAGGCACTCCTGTCTCCCACTGCCTCCCGCAGTTTGGTCCAACTCATGCTGGGAGCTTCGAGAACACTATCCAACCATTTCGTCCTCTGTCGTCCCCTTCTCCTTGAGCCCTCCATCTTTCCCAACATCAGGGTCTTTTCCAGGGAGTCTTCTCCTGAGGTGGCCAAAGCCTCAGCTTCAGGATCTGTCCTTCCAGTGAGCACTCAGGGCTGATTTCCTTCAGAATGGATAGGTTTGATCTTCTTGCAGTCCATGGGACTTGAGTCTCCTCTAGCACCAGAATTCAAAAGCATCAATTCTTCAGCAATCAGCCTTCTTTATGGTCCAGCTCTCACTTCCATACACACTGGGATAACCATGGCTTTAACTATATGGACCTTTGTCGGCAAGGTGATGTCTCTGCTTTTTTAAGATGCTGTCTAGGTTTGTCATTGCTTTTCTCCCAAGAAGCAGGCGTCTTTTACCTCAGGTTAAGAACTTTGCTTCGGGATGAGAACAGAAATCGTGCAGCAGCAGCGGAAGGCCGCATTAGCTAAAGTGGTGCTTCAGGTTATGAACAGTTTCAGGTTAAGAACGGACCTCCGGAACGAATTAAGTACCGTACATAACCCACTATATGTAAATCCGGCACTGTGCATGAGCACGGGTTCATGTAACCAGTTTCCTCTTGAGCCGCACAGGATGTGCCTCTCTGGCAATCGGTCTCGCTTCTCAGGGCAGGCCCCCCAGGCACTCCAAGGAGCACCACCGGTTGCAAGCAGGGATCACTGGGCTCTAAATGGTACAGCTGTCTGTAGAGAAGGAACCCTTGGCTGCTGCCAAGATGGTGGGCGAGCGGCCAAGAAGATGTTACAAAACAGCCCGGAACAATGTTCCTTTGCACACACACACACAAATCCACACCCCCTCACTATGATGCACGAAATAAACAAATAAATGCCCCCCACATGCTCCATGTTGTTAGCACATTTCACATAATTTAAGCGGGGGGGGGGGGCAATAGGATTTTGCACACACGTGCGCAAAGACGAGGCTTGTTTTTAGAGCCGGGAAGCGGGCCTCGGAGAAGGAGCCCTTTTTTTTTACCCCCCCCTCGTTCTTTTTGTCCCACGCTCCCTCGTGGCTTCGTCAGAACCAGCCAAGGGGGCCTTTGAAGCTCAGGGTAGAAGGAGCCTGACATCTGGAAGAAACTTGGGTTAATGAAAACATAATCCTCAAGACGAATCCTACCCACCTCCTGGGCGTTTTGTGTGTTCCACAGCCCTCCTCCGACGCACGGCACTGAAGTCATTCGTTTGCCCCTGAGTGGGGTCGCTCCATGTTTTCGCGGCTTCTCTTAAGTGTCCCGATGCGTCACTGTCACAACTGTCACAAACTGTGATTGACAGATTGACTGGGTTGACAATTGATCCTGTGGCCTGGCTAACTGCTTCAGACCTTGCCCATCAAGCAGATGGAAATTGTCGTCAGGGGCCTGACAGTGTGTGTGTGTGTGTGTGTTTAGGGTTGCCGTATTTCAAAAAGTGAAGATCTGGAAACAAAAATTGCTGAGCTTTTTTTTTTGCCAAGTTGTTGAGGCCCCCCCCCCACTCTGTTGTTGTTGTTGTTTTGGCTACATCTCGTCATTTAAAAAAAAATAAGATTTTGAGCTGTTTTTAAATGAAATTCGCCAAGATGCACTTCTAATATGGGCTGCCATATCTCTGGATTTTACCAGACGTTGCAGCCATTTTCACCCATACACTGTTTACCAAGGCCGAATACCGGACATTATGGCAACCGTGTTTTATCATTTTCAATATTACAAATTATATATATATATATATATATATATGCTTTCGTAGATTTTCACGGGTACAGGAATGCAGGTTTTGGTGTCCTCGGGTGTCTTCCCGTGTAAAAGTTGGGGTGTCTAGGCGACGTTTCGACGAGGTCTCACTCGTCATCTTCAGGCTGGTGCTTTCGGCTTCTTGTTACTGGAACAGAGCAGGATCTCAGTGTTTGAGTTCCTATAAATACTGTTGAGGAGGTGTGGTGTATAGCCTCCAATGTTCTGGGCAGAGAGGAGGTTCCCAGGCTAGTGTGCCTTTTCTTCTTTTGTTCCTTAATTACTTGAGGGATATCTTGAGTGATTTCTTGAGTGATTTCCTGAATCCCACTTAGGTGGGTCATTAGGTGTGGATTAGTTGCTAAAGCCTTCGTGTCTTGAACTCTTGAACTTTGTGAAGAGTTTTTCTGAGAAGATGGCTGTACTGCACTTGGTTGTGCTCTGGCTTGGCTTCGTGTATAGGGGCGAGCTGTGGTTTTGTGGCCTGTGCTAGCCAGATCTGTGTAGGGATTGCAGGGGGGTGCAGCATCCGGAGGTGCCACCCTGGTTTGGCTACTGGATGGTGTCTGTAATTTATCTGTGGAGAGGGTCTGGGTTTGGGTCTGGTGTGGTTGATTGGTGATGGCGTTCTGTGTGCCTCTGGATCTGGTGTCAGATTTTGTGGGGAGGGCTAATTTCCAGATGTCTGGCAAGCGGGATGTGTCGTCACGCTTGTTCATGTTGTGAGGGTGTTTCTCTATCTCGATGGCTTCCATGATTATTCTCTTGTGGTGATGTTCCATGTTAAAGAGCAATTTGGAATCTGCAAAATTAATTTCGTGTCCTGTTTCTTTCATGTGTTGGAAAAGAGAGGAAGTTTTTTCTTCTTTTTTGACGGCATTCTTGTGTTCTGCGATACGTGCATTTATTCGTCTGTTTGTTTGTCCAATGTACGTGGCTGGGCAGACTTTGCAGGGTATTTCATAGACCCCTTGGTTTTCCAACTGAATTTTATCCTTGGGGTTTCTGAGGATATTGGCTATTTTTTGGTTGGTGCAAAAGGCTGTTTTGATATTGTGTTTATGGAGGATTTTGCTAATTTTATCTGTAGTGCCCTTGATATAATGACCCACCTAAGTGGGATTCAGGAAATCACTCAAGAAATCACTCAAGATATCCCTCAAGTAATTAAGGAACAAAAGAAGAAAAGGCACACTAGCCTGGGAACCTCCTCTCTGCCCAGAACATTGGAGGCTATACACCACACCTCCTCAACAGTATTTATAGGAACTCAAACACTGAGATCCTGCTCTGTTCCAGTAACAAGAAGCCGAAAGCACCAGCCTGAAGATGACGAGTGAGACCTCGTCGAAACGTCGCCTAGACACCCCAACTTTTACACGGGAAGACACCCGAGGACACCAAAACCTGCATTCCTGTACCCGTGAAAATCTACGAAAGCAAATATCTCACCTCTACGGGGAGGAAACCTTCCAGCTGACAAGAACCTACGAGAAACTAGAAATCCGAAGAGCCACCATCTTATGTGATCTCTTGTTCCTACGCAACTGCCGAGACAACAACTTAATTCCCACATGCTTCCAACTTAAATTCCACTCTAAAACCCCAGCTACCGAAAGGATCCTGAAACGAACTGAACTATCTCTAATCAGAAACGAACTACACAAGAAAAGATACCTACTAAACCAAACCAACAAAGATCTACTCACTCTTCACCTCAAACTCTGTAACAAAATCCACCCTGCACTCTGGGACAAATGCAAACAACTAGCCGTCTGGAGAGCTGAAACGGAGACCTCACACAAGACAGACACACACACCAACAAACTCCACAAACTAGAGAAACGCCAGAAGCCCAGCCACCCTCCACAACAACCCATGAAACAAACAGTACATAACATATCAGACAGGATCCTCACCTCAACTGAAACCAAAGTACTCTCCAAAGGTTTCAACTTTGCAGTCGCCCCGAGACGCATCCCCACGGAAAACATCATATGCGGAGTCGAAGCTAGCCTAACCAAAATCAATCCAGATGAAGCCAATAAAATCAGACTTGAAGTCACCAACATCCTCTGCTCCAGCAAACCACCCAGAAGCAATTTACACAAAGAAGAACAGAAAGCACTCACCAACCTGAGGAAAGACAACAACATAATCATTCTCCCAGCAGACAAAGGTAATGCCACTGTTGTGATGAACACATCGGACTACCAAGCAAAACTATCATATCTACTCCAAGACCCTACCTACCAACCTATAAAAACAGATCCCACCACCTATCTGGAAAAAACCACCAAATCCAAAATAAAAGCCTCTCCTATCAGTGAAGAAATCCAGCTAAGAATCATCCCCAGAGAAAAATCATCCAGATGCCCCAAACTCTACGGCCTCCCCAAGATACACAAAGAAGGAACACCACTCAGACCAATAGTCAGCTCCATAGGCTCACCTCTACAAAATCTCGCTAAATTTCTCGCCAAGCAACTTCAACCCTATGCAGAATCCATCTCTTCACACGTTCCAAACTCCTTCCAGTTCATAGAAACAATAAAGAAGCAAAACCTACAACCCAATGACCTACTTGTGAGCTTCGATGTTGTATCTCTCTTCACACAAGTGCCCATTAATGAAGCCTTGACAGCCATTCAAAACAAATACAATCCCCCCGAATACATCTTGGACCTGACCAACCACTGCCTAACCAACACGTACTTCATCCACAATGGACAAAGATACAAACAGATAGAAGGAGCACCTATGGGATCACCCCTCTCACCGGTCATCGCTAACCTGTACATGGAACACTTTGAAACCAATGCTTTAGACAAGTCAGAACACAAACCCAAACTTTGGCTCAGATATGTTGACGACACCTTTGTAATTTGGCCACACGGGAAGGAAAAACTGGATAGCTTCCTCACACATCTCAACAGCCTACACCCCAAAATACAATTCACTATGGAAATAGAAACCAACAACCAACTTCCCTTCCTTGACGTCCTAATCTACAAAAAACCTGATGGCTCCCTAGGACACACTATCTACCGGAAAAAAACACACACCAACCGCTACTTACATGCACAATCACACCACCACCCTGCACAAATAAACTCCGTAGCCAAGACTCTCATCTCCAGAACCAAACGCCTGGCTGACGAAGACCACTTGACAACTGAGTTACAGAATCTCTCAAATGTGTTAATTGCCAATGGATACCAGCAAAACAGGGTTACGAAGCTAATCCAAAAAGAAACACCCCCCAAAAACCAAGACACAGAAGAAAACAATGGCATAGCCCTCCTTCCTTATATCAAGGGCACTACAGATAAAATTAGCAAAATCCTCCATAAACACAATATCAAAACAGCCTTTTGCACCAACCAAAAAATAGCCAATATCCTCAGAAACCCCAAGGATAAAATTCAGTTGGAAAACCAAGGGGTCTATGAAATACCCTGCAAAGTCTGCCCAGCCACGTACATTGGACAAACAAACAGACGAATAAATGCACGTATCGCAGAACACAAGAATGCCGTCAAAAAAGAAGAAAAAACTTCCTCTCTTTTCCAACACATGAAAGAAACAGGACACGAAATTAATTTTGCAGATTCCAAATTGCTCTTTAACATGGAACATCACCACAAGAGAATAATCATGGAAGCCATCGAGATAGAGAAACACCCTCACAACATGAACAAGCGTGACGACACATCCCGCTTGCCAGACATCTGGAAATTAGCCCTCCCCACAAAATCTGACACCAGATCCAGAGGCACACAGAACGCCATCACCAATCAACCACACCAGACCCAAACCCAGACCCTCTCCACAGATAAATTACAGACACCATCCAGTAGCCAAACCAGGGTGGCACCTCCGGATGCTGCACCCCCCTGCAATCCCTACACAGATCTGGCTAGCACAGGCCACAAAACCACAGCTCGCCCCTATACACGAAGCCAAGCCAGAGCACAACCAAGTGCAGTACAGCCATCTTCTCAGAAAAACTCTTCACAAAGTTCAAGAGTTCAAGACACGAAGGCTTTAGCAACTAATCCACACCTAATGACCCACCTAAGTGGGATTCAGGAAATCACTCAAGAAATCACTCAAGATATCCCTCAAGTAATTAAGGAACAAAAGAAGAAAAGGCACACTAGCCTGGGAACCTCCTCTCTGCCCAGAACATTGGAGGCTATACACCACACCTCCTCAACAGTATTTATAGGAACTCAAACACTGAGATCCTGCTCTGTTCCAGTAACAAGAAGCCGAAAGCACCAGCCTGAAGATGACGAGTGAGACCTCGTCGAAACGTCGCCTAGACACCCCAACTTTTACACGGGAAGACACCCGAGGACACCAAAACCTGCATTCCTGTACCCGTGAAAATCTACGAAAGCAAATATCTCACCTCTACGGGGAGGAAACCTTCCAGCTGACAAGAACCTACGAGAAACTAGAAATCCGAAGAGCCACCATCTTATGTGATCTCTTGTTCCTACGCAACTGCCGAGACAACAACTTAATTCCCACATGCTTCCAACTTAAATTCCACTCTAAAACCCCAGCTACCGAAAGGATCCTGAAACGAACTGAACTATCTCTAATCAGAAACGAACTACACAAGAAAAGATACCTACTAAACCAAACCAACAAAGATCTACTCACTCTTCACCTCAAACTCTGTAACAAAATCCACCCTGCACTCTGGGACAAATGCAAACAACTAGCCGTCTGGAGAGCTGAAACGGAGACCTCACACAAGACAGACACACACACCAACAAACTCCACAAACTAGAGAAACGCCAGAAGCCCAGCCACCCTCCACAACAACCCATGAAACAAACAGTACATAACATATCAGACAGGATCCTCACCTCAACTGAAACCAAAGTACTCTCCAAAGGTTTCAACTTTGCAGTCGCCCCGAGACGCATCCCCACGGAAAACATCATATGCGGAGTCGAAGCTAGCCTAACCAAAATCAATCCAGATGAAGCCAATAAAATCAGACTTGAAGTCACCAACATCCTCTGCTCCAGCAAACCACCCAGAAGCAATTTACACAAAGAAGAACAGAAAGCACTCACCAACCTGAGGAAAGACAACAACATAATCATTCTCCCAGCAGACAAAGGTAATGCCACTGTTGTGATGAACACATCGGACTACCAAGCAAAACTATCATATCTACTCCAAGACCCTACCTACCAACCTATAAAAACAGATCCCACCACCTATCTGGAAAAAACCACCAAATCCAAAATAAAAGCCTCTCCTATCAGTGAAGAAATCCAGCTAAGAATCATCCCCAGAGAAAAATCATCCAGATGCCCCAAACTCTACGGCCTCCCCAAGATACACAAAGAAGGAACACCACTCAGACCAATAGTCAGCTCCATAGGCTCACCTCTACAAAATCTCGCTAAATTTCTCGCCAAGCAACTTCAACCCTATGCAGAATCCATCTCTTCACACGTTCCAAACTCCTTCCAGTTCATAGAAACAATAAAGAAGCAAAACCTACAACCCAATGACCTACTTGTGAGCTTCGATGTTGTATCTCTCTTCACACAAGTGCCCATTAATGAAGCCTTGACAGCCATTCAAAACAAATACAATCCCCCCGAATACATCTTGGACCTGACCAACCACTGCCTAACCAACACGTACTTCATCCACAATGGACAAAGATACAAACAGATAGAAGGAGCACCTATGGGATCACCCCTCTCACCGGTCATCGCTAACCTGTACATGGAACACTTTGAAACCAATGCTTTAGACAAGTCAGAACACAAACCCAAACTTTGGCTCAGATATGTTGACGACACCTTTGTAATTTGGCCACACGGGAAGGAAAAACTGGATAGCTTCCTCACACATCTCAACAGCCTACACCCCAAAATACAATTCACTATGGAAATAGAAACCAACAACCAACTTCCCTTCCTTGACGTCCTAATCTACAAAAAACCTGATGGCTCCCTAGGACACACTATCTACCGGAAAAAAACACACACCAACCGCTACTTACATGCACAATCACACCACCACCCTGCACAAATAAACTCCGTAGCCAAGACTCTCATCTCCAGAACCAAACGCCTGGCTGACGAAGACCACTTGACAACTGAGTTACAGAATCTCTCAAATGTGTTAATTGCCAATGGATACCAGCAAAACAGGGTTACGAAGCTAATCCAAAAAGAAACACCCCCCAAAAACCAAGACACAGAAGAAAACAATGGCATAGCCCTCCTTCCTTATATCAAGGGCACTACAGATAAAATTAGCAAAATCCTCCATAAACACAATATCAAAACAGCCTTTTGCACCAACCAAAAAATAGCCAATATCCTCAGAAACCCCAAGGATAAAATTCAGTTGGAAAACCAAGGGGTCTATGAAATACCCTGCAAAGTCTGCCCAGCCACGTACATTGGACAAACAAACAGACGAATAAATGCACGTATCGCAGAACACAAGAATGCCGTCAAAAAAGAAGAAAAAACTTCCTCTCTTTTCCAACACATGAAAGAAACAGGACACGAAATTAATTTTGCAGATTCCAAATTGCTCTTTAACATGGAACATCACCACAAGAGAATAATCATGGAAGCCATCGAGATAGAGAAACACCCTCACAACATGAACAAGCGTGACGACACATCCCGCTTGCCAGACATCTGGAAATTAGCCCTCCCCACAAAATCTGACACCAGATCCAGAGGCACACAGAACGCCATCACCAATCAACCACACCAGACCCAAACCCAGACCCTCTCCACAGATAAATTACAGACACCATCCAGTAGCCAAACCAGGGTGGCACCTCCGGATGCTGCACCCCCCTGCAATCCCTACACAGATCTGGCTAGCACAGGCCACAAAACCACAGCTCGCCCCTATACACGAAGCCAAGCCAGAGCACAACCAAGTGCAGTACAGCCATCTTCTCAGAAAAACTCTTCACAAAGTTCAAGAGTTCAAGACACGAAGGCTTTAGCAACTAATCCACACCTAATGACCCACCTAAGTGGGATTCAGGAAATCACTCAAGAAATCACTCAAGATATCCCTCAAGTAATTAAGGAACAAAAGAAGAAAAGGCACACTAGCCTGGGAACCTCCTCTCTGCCCAGAACATTGGAGGCTATACACCACACCTCCTCAACAGTATTTATAGGAACTCAAACACTGAGATCCTGCTCTGTTCCAGTAACAAGAAGCCGAAAGCACCAGCCTGAAGATGACGAGTGAGACCTCGTCGAAACGTCGCCTAGACACCCCAACTTTTACACGGGAAGACACCCGAGGACACCAAAACCTGCATATATATATATATATATATAATTATTTAAATCATCTCATTAACATCAACTTCCCTTTCCCTCCTTCCATGATTCATTATTGTCTCCCCTGTTCAACTGCATATTCAAAATACTACTTTCCCCTTCTATTTCCACCCTATTTTATTTTCTCTGTTCCAATTATTCAAATCCTGCTAACGTTTAAAGGTGTTTGCAATGATTCTTCATATATTCCACAAATTTCCCCCATTCTTTCTTAAACTCTTCCTTCTCTTGGTCTCACATTCTGCTTGTTAGTTCCGCCATTTCAGAATATTCCCGCAAATCTGAATATTCCCGCAAATCTGACATTCTTCTTTTGTTGGGACTGCTCCTTCCTTCCATTTCATTTATTCATCCATTCATTTTATTTGTATACTGCTTTTCCACAAAAAGAAAATCATGCTCAAAGCAGCTTAAAATGCAAAAGCTGAAACACATTTCAAACGAACACCGCAAAAACAATTTCAACGTAGTAACAGCTTTATTATAACATAGCAAAACAATAACAAATATAACAACATACAATAAAACACATTTTAGTGCTATAAATATAACAATATTACTTAAGCAACAGCAACTGAGCAGATAGTATCTGAGCTGCTGTGGTTGCATACATAAATAAATTATTTCGATCTTTTGGTACTTCTACACCTATTATTCCTAAAAGAAAGACTTCTGACTTTTTTTAAAAAAAGAAAACCATCATTTTTTTTCATTTCATTATATATCATTTCCCGACAGAGTTCGGTTTTATTACATTGGCATACCCGCCAACATTTCTTCGATGGAAATGGGGACGTCTTATTCCATCATCATCATCATCATCATCGTTTTATAATTTATACCCCACACATCTCACTGGGTTGCCCCAGCCAACCTGGACAGCTTCCAACAAATGTAAAAGCACAATAAAAGATTAAACATTTTTTAAAAATCCCTATACAGAGCTTCCATCCGATGGCTCGGGGATCAGATAACTTAGAATCATAGAATCATAGAGTTGGAAGAGACCACAAGGGCCATCGAGTCCAACCCCCTGCCAAGCAGGAAACACCATCAGAGCACTCCTGACATATGGTTGTCAAGCCTTAAAGACCTCCAAAGAAGGAGACTCCACCACACTCCAACATTTCTCCTATGAAACATTTCTCCTTATATGATACCCTCCAACATTTCTCCTATGAAAATGGGGACATCCTAAGAAAAGTGGGACATTCCAGGATAAAATCAGAAACCGGGATGACTTCTGTAAATCCGGGACTGTCCCTGGAAAATAGGAGAACTTGGAAGGTCTGCTATTGCTGGATAGTGATAGTGCAACAAGTGTGAGCAGACCAGGCAGGGCCGGATTTAGGTTTGATGAGGCCTAAATCAGCTACGGAAGGTAATGGGGCCTTTTATATGTCCAGCTGTCCTTTGTCAACAACAAATTCTTGCTGTTTTTTTGTGTTGAATATATGCTACATGGTAATTTATGGACCTAATAGGTATTTAAAGCCATTTGCACATAACAAAATGTGTATTTTATCAAAGTAATTGTTGAACTGAAATACAATTGGAAATGTACTGAAGAAAATGTTTAAATTAACATTTGTAAAAAAAAACCAGAAGCATTTTTGTTAGGGATTGTAGGAAAAGACCTGCCAAGGAAAATGAAGAATTTATTCATGTATGCAACAACGGCGGCAAGAGTCTTAATAGCACAAGGATGGAAGAATGAGGAAATCCTGACAAAAGAACAGTGGCAAGAGAAATTGATGGATTATGCAGAATTGGCGAAATTGACATACAAACTGCGAGACAAGGGCAACTGTGACTTTAAAGAAGAATGGGAACTTTTTACAAACTACTTAAAAAACCAACAAAACGAATTGGACTCCTTGGCAGGTTTTGAATAAACATACACAAATTTATTGAGTGTTAACATAAAAGACAGATAATTTAAGGATCTTTACAATTTTACAATATCCAGAGAACAACATGTGTTGAAAAACCAGACAGAGGAGCTGAGGGACGTCTTGGTGGGGGGAGGGAAAAAATGGGGGGGGGGAATGAAGATGATGTGTTTTGATAATTTGTTATGTTGAAATTCTTAATAAAAATTATTTTTTTTAAAAAAAAAAGGAAATGTACATCCAGGTTGTTTTTTCCCCCTTTATTTTTTTTTAGGGCCCCCAAGAGAGTGGGGCCCTAAGCTATGGCTTGTTTAGCTTATACGTAAACCCAGCACTGAGACCAGGGGGCGTTTCTCACGTGCCCTCTGGATTTCTCGGTCGGAGGAGGGAGACAATGGCATCTCTCTGCAGTCACCGAAGACACCTTGAAATCAAAAGGAAATGTCAACCGTGACTCAACAGACAAATGGAAATCAACAGCACGGCTTCCTTTCCTCAAGCTTCTGTTCATTGATGGCACCTGTCCACACCATTGCTCCAGGATGTGATATTATATATATATATATATATATATATATATAGGCTCAAACCATTTGCATCCCAGGTGCAACAGCTCCGTTAGGATGTCCCTAGAGGCGTGACCTTATAAACCACCCTCCTTCATGTTTTCGGGAGGGACAGAAAATGGGGCAAAATTCCCTTTTTACTCCCTTTATGGTTTCGACCTAGGATTTCAATTGACTCCCCCCCCCCATTTCCTTTCTATGTTAAAAAAAAGCCAACCCCGCTTCCCTTGAAGCAGGTGGTTTAGAGGGACGGATTGTTGTGTGGGGGGGGGGAGGCCAGGAAAGAGCGTTAAATTGAGGAGGGGGGGTGTCGGTGTTTTTGTTGTTTTGTATTTACGAAACCCCAGCTTTTTCCTGATGCCGACTGTGGGAAAAACAACAAGCGGATGCTGAGCCCAGCCATCTCCTGAGGTATCAGACAATACTACGCAACCACAATAATGCGAGGATGATTTACATTTCGATTCTCCACTTTTCTTCCTCTCCCATGCCTCTAAAATAAATAAATAAATAAATAAAAATCCCCCCCCCCCCCGAATTGCACCTGCCAAGGTCCCCCGTCTCCAGCTATGATCTCCCTCGGAAGTGTCTGCCCAGATTCTTTATTTTTTTCTCCCTTCCATCCCCAGATGTGCTGTATCCTTTCTCTCACTAATGGAGAGAGAGAGAGAGAGAGAGAGAGAGAGAGAGAGAGAGAGGAAAACAAAGCAAGGTCTGAACATTTCCTTTGTAATAAACAAACTCTAAACCTTTTAGGGGCAGGCAGGCAGGGATTGACTCGGATAGACCTCGTGGGAAGGGAGGGAGGCCAGAAGTCCCAAAACATTCCCTTTTAGAGGTGGGGAAAGGTGCTTCCCACTCCCAATTTGCCCACTTGACTATTCCTTGGATAGTCTTGGCATATTTCCCCAAAATAGATAGATTAAAAAGTGCAACTATAATAGCTAGGTACACACCATACATTTAAGTACGGTGGATGCTCAGGTTGTGAAAGTGATCCGTGCAGGGTGCATGTTCGCAACCCACAGCGTCTGCGCACACACGGGTTGTGATTCGGCGCTTCTGCGCATGCGCAAAGCACAATTTAGCGCTTCTGCGCATGCGCGACCGCCGAAACCTGGAAGTAACCTGTTCTGGTACTTCCGGGTTTCGGCAGTACGTAACCTGAAAAAACGCAACCAGAAGCGGCTGTAACCCGAGGGATGACTTTATGTCCCCCCCCCCCCCCAAGAATCCTGGGAATTGTATTTTGTCAAGGGTGCTGGGAATTATAGTTCTGTGAAGGATAAACTACAGTTCCCAAGATTCTTGGGGCCGGGCGGATGTGCTTTAAAACGTAAGGTATGTACACAGTCAACATGTCTACTCGGGAGGAAATGTCCTTTATAATGGGACGTACTCCTTTGAATGTAAGAACTACCATGGAATCTCCCTGCTGAGTATCATAGAATCATAGAGTTGGAATAGATCACAAGGGCCATCGAGTCCAACCCCCTGCCAAGCAGGAAACACCATCAGAGCACTCCTGACATATGGTTGTCAAGCCTCTGCTTAAAGACCTCCAAAGAAGGAGACTCCACCACACTCCTTGGCAGCAAATTCCACTGTCGAACAGCTCTTACTGTCAGGAAGTTCTTCCTAATGTTTAGGTGGAATCTTCTTTCTTGTAGTTTGGATCCATTGCTCCGTGTCCGCTTCTCTGGAGCAGCAGAAAACAACCTTTCTCCCTCCTCTATGTGACATCCTTTTATATATTTGAACATGGCTATCATATCACCCCTTAACCTCCTCTTCTCCAGGCTAAACATGCCCAGCTCCCTTAGCCGTTCCTCATAAGGCATCGTTTCCAGGCCTTTGACCATTTTGGTTGCCCTCCTCTGGACACGTTCCAGTTTGTCAGTGTCCTTCTTGAACTGTGGTGCCCAGAACTGGACACAGTACTCCAGGTGAGGTCTGACCAGAGCAGAATACAGTGGCACTATTACTTCCCTTGATCTAGATGCTATACTCCTATTGATGCAGCCCAGCATTGCATTGGCTTTTTTAGCTGCCGCGTCACACTGTTGGCTCATGTCAAGTTTGTGGTCAACCAAGACTCCTAGATCCTTTTCACATGTACTGCTCTCAAGCCAGGTGTCACCCATCTTGTAATGTGGGGAAAGCCTTTGCCTGTGTAGATCTCAACAGGTTACAGTCACTCACTGACGGGGATCTATCCTGAGTCACAATGTGGCTTTAGAGCTCAGAGGTCGAGAGTCAACATGAATTTGCCACTGCTGCAGGAGAAATGTGTAGAGAAGAGGTGCCCGTTTTAAAAGGTGAAAAAAGGTAAAGGACCCCTGGATGGTTAAGTCCAGTCAAAGGCGACTATGGGGTTGCAGTGCTCATCTAGCTTTTCAGGCCGAAGGAGCCAGCGTTTGTCCACAGACAGCTTTCCAAGTCATGTGGCAGCAAGACTAAACAGCTTCTGGCGCAACGGGACACTGTGACGAGTGCCAGAGCGCACGGAAACGCCGTTTACCTTCCTGCCACAGCGGTGCCTGTTTATCTACTCCCACTGGTGTGATTTTGAACTGCTAGGTGGGCAGGAGCTGGGACAGAGCAATGGGAGCTCACCCCGTCACGGGGATTTGAACCAGGGACCTTCTGATCAGCAAGCCCAAGAGGCTCGGTGGTTTAGACCACAGCGCCACCCGTGTCCTTGTACATCGTCTTCATAGACCTCACAAACGGCTTTGACTTCATCAGCTGAAATGATCTGTTACTTTTGATGGGGGAGAGGTGATTAAATGAAATTCCAGCTGATTTGCCTACTGTTTCAGAAAATAATAATAATAATAATAATAATAATAATTCGGTAAGGTAAAGGTAAAGGTACCCCTGCCCGTACGGGCCAGTCTTGACGCACCCATCTGACTCAAGAGGCCGGGGGCCAGCGCTGTCCGGAGACACTTCCGGGTCACGTGGCCAGCGTGACATCGCTGCTCTGGCGAGCCAGAGCCGCACACGGAACGCCGTTTACCTTCCCGCTAGTAGGCGGTCCCTATTTATCTACTTGCACCCGGGGGTGCTTTCGAACTGCTAGGTTGGCAGGCGCTGGGACCGAACAACGGGAGCGCATCCCGCCGCGGGGATTCGAACCGCCGACCTTTCGATCGGCAAGCCCTAGGCGCTGAGGCTTTTACCCACAGCGCCACCCGCGTCCCTCAATAATTCAGTAGGCTTGCCTTTAAATGTGAGCTGCATCAAGTTGTCGTCCCTGTCCTAATTTCGATATAGCTTACAGCAATCATTTCCAAATTTGCATCCATGAGCATGCAAATAGCACGCAAACCTCTTTTTGAGTAAATGGCCGCCCTATTGCAGAGACAGGTGCCTAAACGGCCTCGGCCCAGGATACCTGAAGGAGCATCTCCACCCCCATAGTTCTGCCCGGACACTGAAGTCCAGTGCCGAGGGCCTTCTGGCGGTTCCCTCACTGCAAGAAGCAAAGCTACAGGGAACCAGGCACAGGGCCTTCTCTGTGGTGGCACCCACCCTGTGGAACGCCCTCCCACCAGATGTCAAAGAGATAAACAACTCCCTGACACTTAGAAGACATCTGAAGGCAAGTTCAGGGAAGTTTTTAATGTGTGACATTTTAATGTGTTTTTAATCTTTGTTGGAAGCTGCCCACAGTGGCTGGGGAAACCCAGCCAGATGGGCAGGGTACAAATAATAAGTTGTTGTTGTTGTTCCTTTTTAAAGCACTGAATAGCCTTGGACCCGATTCTCCCACCCTCACCCAAAAGCAAACGCTCTGCTCCTTCTCCATCTGGAAGCTTGAGGGCAGCAGCGAGGTCCTTCCAGGAGCACTTGTGCGCACACTGGCTTAGTCCTGCCTCCGGCGCATGCTGGGGAAAAGCTTCAGCCTTTCATGGCCCATCGGGGCTGCAACGTCCCCACTCCGCTGCTGTGGGCTGCTCTCCAGCTGCTTGCTGTTTTGCAAGGAATTCTGGGCTTCTGCAGGACAGAGATAAGCTCAAGAATTCACGGGTCCGGTTCCAAATATCCTGCCAGCTTCCGCCTGTTTCCTTGCGGCCGCTTCATTTCGTTTGTCTAATTTCCGCTGTATCACGCTGCGGAGGCCTTCCTGTTTTCTAGCCGCAAATCCCGGAGTGGCTTCTGCAGTAGACCCTCAGGAGAAAGGAGGGTGGGAGCAGGGTGGGACCAGTGCCAAGAGACCGGGATAACACCAGGGGGCTGGGGAGAGGAGCTGCGATCGGGGTGAGCGGTTCCAAGAGGGTCACACTCGCCTCACAGCAGCACCAGCAGCTGAGGGCTTGCTGTTTTAAATAGATTGCACATTTCCAAGCAGGCACACCTGGTTTCAAGGCTGGATTTGGACTCGGCCGAAGCAAAGGCAAGGTCCAGAGAGACACGGCCCACATTTGCACACGGATCTTGCCTCTGGAGCCCACACAGACGTGCATGGAAGCATAGGCAAGTGAGATCAGCAACAAAATGTTGCAGCATGAAGTGCTTCTGTCCAGTGTGGCTTCTTCCAGGATAATGTATACTCTATCCCATATTGGGGGAGGGGTTCTTCAGCCAAACCTACTGATGCATCCTACCCGTGCATAGATTGTGCTGGTTTTGTTCACATGTAGGACTGCATTTGTCGTGAGCGACTCCAGGCATTCCAAGCACTCACCCTAGGTTTGGTCTCCTCGGAATGAAGGTTCGCAGAGACTGTGATGTCTTTAGGATACAACAGTACCTTGAGAGCAGTACATGTGAAAAGGATCTAGGAGTCTTGGTTGACCACAAACTTGACATGAGCCAACAGTGTGACGCGGCAGCTAAAAAAGCCAATGCATTTCTGGGCTGCATCAATAGGAGTATAGCATCTAGATCAAGGGAAATAATAGTGCCACTGTATTCTGCTCTGGTCAGACCTCACCTGGAGTACTGTGTCCAGTTCTGGGCACCACAGTTCAAGAAGGACACTGACAAACTGGAACGTGTCCAGAGGAGGGCAACCAAAATGGTCAAAGGCCTGGAAACGATGCCTTATGAGGAACGGCTAAGGGAGTTGGGCATGTTTAGCCTGGAGAAGAGGAGGTTAAGGGGTGATATGATAGCCATGTTCAAATATATAAAAGGATGTCATATAGAGGAGGGAGAAAGGTTGTTTTCTGCTGCTCCAGAGAAGCGGACACGGAGCAATGGATCCAAACTACAAGAAAGAAGATTCCACCTAAACATTAGGAAGAACTTCCGACAGTAAGAGCTGTTCGACAGTGGAATTTGCTGCCAAGGAGTGTGGTGGAGTCTCCTTCTTTGGAGGTCTTTAAGCAGAGGCTTGACAACCATATGTCAGGAGTGCTCTGATGGTGTTTCCTGCTTGGCAGGGGGTTGGACTCGATGGCCCTTGCGGTCTCTTCCAACTCTATGATTCTATGATTCTATTCTACCTCTGGATGCGAACGGAATCCGTTCTGGAGCCCCGTTCGCATCCTGAGTAGAACGTAACATGCACCTGCGGGTCGTGTTTTCCCGTTTCCGCGCATGCACGTGACGTCATTTTGAGCGTCAGCGCATGCGCTAGCGGCGAAACCCGGAAGTAACGCGCTCCGTTACTTCTGGGTCGCCGCGGAACGTAGCTTGAAAACGCTCAACCTGAAGCATATTTAACCCGAGGTATGACTGTACGTTGATCACTGCAGATGGTGACAGCAGCCACGAAATTAAAAGACTCCTGCTCCTTGGGAGAAAGGCGATGGCAAACCTAGACAGCGTCTTAAAAAGCAGAGACATCACCTTGCCAACAAAGGTCCTTATACTTAAAGCTATGGTTTTCCCAGTAATGATGTGTGGAAGTGAGAGCTGGACCATAAAGAAGGCTGATCGCCGAAGAATTGATGCTTTTGAGTTATGGTGCTGGAGGAGACTCTTGAGAGTCCCATGGACTGCAAGAAGATCAGACCTCTCCATTCTGAAGGAAATCAGCCTTGAGTGCTCACTGGAAGGACAGATCGTGAAGCTGAGACTCTAATACTTTGGCCACCTCATGAGAAGAGAAGACTCTTAGTCTTTTAGTCGAACACGACTAAATGACTAAACAACAAATGACTGTACGTGGTTTTAGTTACACATACGTACAACCTGGGGATAAGTTGGAGAGGCTTGCAGCGTTAACATCCCAAAAGAACTTGCTTCTTCATTCATCTCAGCTTTGGATTCAGCACAGAGCAAGCAGGTCTCTGTGTCTCCAGCTTCCAGTCTGCTTTTCAGCTCAACCATTCATTAATCTAAGGCACAGAGCGGCTTGTTGTTGTTGTTGTTGTTTAGTCATTCAGTCGTGTCCGACTCTTCGTGACCCCATGGACCAGAGCACGCCAGGCACTCCTGTCTTCCACTGCCACCCGCAGTTTGGTCATATTCATGTTTGTAGCTTCAAGAACACTGTCCAACTATCTCGTCCTCTGTCATCCCCTTCTCCTTGTGCCCTCCATCTTTCCCAACATCAGGTTCTTTTCCAGGGAGCCTTCTCTTCTCATGAGGTGGCCAAAGTCTTGGAGCCTCAGCTTCACGATCTGTCCTTCCAGTGAGCACTCAGGGCTGATTTCCTTCAGAATGGAGAGGTTTGATCTTCTTGCAGTCCATGGGACTCTCAAGAGTCTCCTCCAGCACCATAATTCAAAAGCGTCAATTCTTCGGCGATCAGCCTTTTTTATGGTCCAGCTCTCACTTCCATACATCACTACTGGGAAAACCATAGCTTTTACTATACGGACCTTTGTTGGCAAGGTGATGTCTCTGCTTTTTAAGATGCTGTCTAGGTTTGTCATTGCTTTTCTCCCAAGAAGCAGGCATTTTTTAATTTCGTGGCTGCTGTCACCATCTGCAGTGATCATGGAGCCCAAGAAAGTAAGATCTCTCACTGCCTCCATTTCCTCCCCTTCTATTTGCCAGGAGGTGATGGGACCAGTGGCCATGATTTTCGGGGGTTTTTTTAGGTTATGTTAATCCTGGCTCTTAACCAGTTAGCCAAAACCACTAGTCGGACAAAAGGACTTGGCTTGGCAAGCTTGCTGTCACACATTCCGTCACAAATACAGGATCCCAAGAACTGGAAGGGACTTGGGGCATCATCCAAACCACCCCCCAAAAAACACTAAACAGAACACAGAACCAGCAGAGACTCTCTTCCCCGCCACCTCAGTTGTAAATACGAATCCAGCAGATTGGATCTGGTTCTCCTAGATAAATCATTCCCAGATTTTTTTCCGGGCCAGTGTCCTCTTGGTTCCATAAACTCATCCCCGGTGCCTGCTACCCTATAAAAATAATTATAAAAAGAGTAGCGGTTTGCACGACTCACTGAGAAAGAAAATATAGTGACCATGGCTTGCACGATTATTCAGAATCCAATTAAAACTATTCGGTTTCACTGTTTCGGTGAAATAGATGAAACCAGAGAAACCAGCTTCTGAAAGCCTGATGGTTGTCTACACCCATCTAGGTAATCTGGCCACCTATTTTCGGGACAATTGTTACAGACCAACCGAACTACCTCTTTTTGATCATTTGATGGGGGTGGGGTTTCCTGTTGGCCTTCGTCAGTAGCTCCACCCCTTCTCCTTTAGCCACACCCATTTAGTATCACCCCAGCTAATTCTCTCTTTTACACATGCAATATGACTGTATACTAAGTTCTGAGCATGTGCAGAGTGTTTTTCCTTTACCGCTAAGCAACTGCTGCCTATTACTTGCACTAGGCCAGCAACAGCAACCCCCCCTAGCCTTGGACAACTGTCAGGGCCTTGGAAGATCCCACAACTCCCTGACTCCACCTTAACTTTTTATTTAATCACCTGGCGCTCCAAGCAATGCCAGGCAGCTGAACCTTGCCACCCTTTTAATTTCGCAGAAGGTCTGTTACTGAGCATCATTTTCAAGTGCACTGCTAGTGGCCGGGAGATGGGAGCATATTATATTATAATTATTTCAATTTGTTGCTTGTTTGACACATGAGGCGCCTCCAAGCTACTTCAAAAAATTTTAAAAACGCACAAAGCATTACGTAGATCAGAAAAAAGAACAACACATTGCAAATAAGTGCCTTCCAACCCCCCAATTAAAACAACAACAAACCTCAATCCAACGGGAAGAAATTTGGTACGGAAAGCATACCAACTTCCCCGTCTTCAGAAAATAATCTTGCTCCCAAATTCCTTCCTAGGGGCTTCTCACCATGGGCTTAGAAATCTGTTTTTGTGATGTAAACATAGGCAGAAAGAGAGGGCCGTGTCTGAGAGAATTTGGCTGGTGGAAGAAGGGTTAAGCATTTGATTCACCCATCCCCCACCTCCCCACCGCTTGCCGTTCTCCTCCCCAGGCTCCTTTGCCCACTGGGAGAACGCAGAAGGGGTCATGTTATGTGCAGACTCAAGTCTAGGCTGGTGCCCTCAGATCTTTGCATTTACAGTGGTACCTTGGGTTACAGATGCTTCAGGTTACATACGCTTCAGGTTACAGACTCTGCTAACCCAGAAATAGTACCTCGGGTTAAGAACTTTGCTTCAGGGTGAGAACAGAAATCGTGCTCCAGCAGCGCGGTGGCAGCAGGAGGCCCCATTAGCTAAAGTGGTTCTTCAGGTTAAGAACAGTTTCAGGTTAAGAACGCACCTCCGGAACGAATTAAATACTTAACCCGAGGTACCACTGTACTAGCAAACAGGTCATGGCTGTTCAATCATCCTTTAGTCAGCATCCCTCAACTTATTGGAAAAGAGCTTGTTGGAAGAGCTGCAGATCTATTTTGCGTGTGTGGCTCTCAATGGACACCCCATAGTTTTGTTCTCTTCTCCCCCATTACTCATTGCAGGCCCAGACTTATCCCCGCTCGTTCCAGCAAAATATTCTCCTTTCCATGCCGGTTGCCGCAGTCACGTCCTGTTTCCTGTCTGGCCAACGTTGGTTTCCGCAGCAAAGGAATGGTGCAGAAATCATGGAATTGGCCACTCTTGCTGAAAACCTCCGGCGACAGAAGGGTTTTCAGCAGACGAACCCTGAGCCAAACTGCCAGCCCGGCTAGCCTAGGGTTTGCCAAGCTCAGCAATTCACCAACCTGGTGCCCTCCGGCTGTGCTACAACTCCCAGCAGCGCCAGCCAGCATTACTAAGAGCCAGGGACGGTGGCGGCTGCTATTTCCCCTTCCTTCCAGAACGGCACTAGGAAAGTTTCAGGGGGAAATAACAATGGAGAAGTTGGAAGCAGGGAGGCTGGTGGAGCAGCTGCGAGTGTGGCTCTCCACCCTTCAAAGGCAGCTGGTTTCATAATCCTAGAACTGTAGAGTTGGAAAGGTCCTAAGAGGTCATCTAGTCCAACCCCCTGAAATGCAGGGATCACAGCTGACAGATGCCTCCCTCTCTTTCTCTCTCCACCCCCAACTCCACCCAATTTCAGGCAGAAATTTTGGCATTTCAGAAGTTTGAACTCCTTGTAAGCAGAAAGCCAGTACCAGGCCAAGGGCTGGGTTACAGCTTTTCTCCCTGATCTCCTAGCTTTCTCACTGCAGGCAAGATGTCCATTTGTCTGTCTGTTTCTAGGTGTCCCGCCATTCATATTAATTTGATCTATTTTTAAATATTTCTTTGCCGTCTTTCAGGGCGAAGCCCTTGCCAAGGCAGCTTACTTTAGTAAACAAAGCGCAAAAAACCTAGAACCAACTTCCAATAAAATGAAACCATTGCAAAGGCAGCGCACTTGGCCTTGAAACTTGCTGGGTGACTCACTGGGCAAGGGTCATAGCTCTGGAGCAGTGCTATAGATATTAACATTGTGCAGCACGAAGCAATTGGGTGCATAAACACTGGGTCCTTTCGGAAAAGAGATGGCCCAGGCCTATAAATATTATCCAAAGCTTCACTAACCAGAATTTCTTCAAAATAGATACCAAAACAACCAATGGTACACCCAGAAAGTTGTATAAGACATACACATATTCAAGCCTAGGTTCTTCTTCATAAATATATAGCATAATTGTGATCAGAGCAAAAATCAAAGCTCTGTCTTTCCCTGTATCCAGCCTAAGGCTTTGCCCTCCTGGAGTGGCGTCATTATCACATCGTTCTCCCATGGTGCCTGGAGAACAATAGATTAACTCCCTTCAAAATGAAGATTTGCAACTGACTACCTTAGTCATGTGACTTAAGGTTACACACTCACTTGAAAGAGCAGAGAACAACAGTTTGTTATTAACCCAGCTAGAAGCTCAGAGACCTTCAATATGCTTCAATGGAATTTCCCCGATGTTAAACCCTTAGCAATACACATACAAACATTTATCCATTTCAGTGTGCAAGTAAACAATGATGCTTAACAGTTAGAAGTTAAACTCTTAGCAATATACATACAAACATTTCTCCATCTCAGTGTACAAGTAAACAATTATGCTTAACAGTTAGAAGTGTCTGTCTTGCACGCACAAGAATTCCCACTGACATCTCCAGGTAGGGATGGGAGAGAACCCTACTTGAAATCCCAGAGAGGTGCTGCCAGTCAGTGTAGACAATATTAAGATAGATGAACCAATGGTGCCATTCAGACTAAGGCAATTTTCTATGCTGCTCTGCACCTTGGGCCCGTCACTGCCTCTCAGCCCATCCTACCCCACAGGGTTGTTATGGGGATTAAACGTGAAGGGGGCGACCCATGTACGCCACCTTGAGCTCCTTGGAGGAAAAAGTAGGATATACATGCAATAAAACAATTAGTAACCATAATATAAATCTGGTTGGCCACTGGGAGAAAAGGTTGCTAGACCAGGTGGGCCATTACAGAAGACTCTTATTATGTTGTTGGACTACAATTCCCACCAGCCAGCAAGACCAGTGGTTAGGGATGATGGGAGTTGTAGTCCAGCGGTTTGGAGGTTAGGGAGCACAACTGCTTCTGGAAGTCTTGTTTTAGGAAATTAAACACTGGGCAACGGGAGGGGGAAATGGTGGCAATTGCGGCAGCGGCAGCGATGGAGCAGATGTTTATGCAGAGGGGGCAGATGCCAGCGCCGCTCGCCCCTTTCGGCACCTCCTCCCCGGTGTGCCAAGATTCCATGATGGAGTGTGAGTGTTTATCCCCAGCGATTCTCATCATTTTCAGCCGGGCCGGAGGTGTTCAAAGCCGGGAAGGAAGCAGAGGCAGCAACTGAAACAACAATAAAAAGAAAACAAAGACCCTCTCTTTTTTCTTTTTTTAAAACTTTTGCAAAAAATAATAATAAAGAAATTCTCCGTTCATAAATCAAATGAACTGCAGGTGATCCCTGGAGCTAGCCAAAGTCTCGGCAGAGAGGAGCTCTTCAAAAACAAGTCAAGGAACAGCTGGGAGAGAGAGATGGCTTTCTTTGCCTGCCTCTTAGCAGAACAGGGGATGCCTCTTGGTTGCCGATGGCTCAGATGCTGAGAGAGGGGACAAAAAGAGAAGAAACTGTCTTGAATCAGTGCTGCAAAGCACAAAGGTTTTCCCCCCCTTTTTTTCCTCTATTTTCTTTTTAAAAGGAGGATTATGAGTAATCCCTCCATGACACCAGTTCTTCCAAAAGAGTGATAAATGCGTATTTATAGAAGTGTAAGAAGTGAATCACGAGATCAGTGTAAACGGAGTACTGAATTGCCCCAGTTTTCAGCTTTTCCTCCTCAATGTTTCTTTGTTTGAAATTTGTATACTGCACTTCATCCAAAGATCACAGCATAAATACACAAAATGAAAACACAAAACACACAGTAAAAGCAAGAACAAGAACAAAACAAACCCAATTCCCACCCCATTCCTACAACACATTTAAAAGGCCATAGGATGACAATCAGCCATAGGAACGCTTTTGCTTGGCGGCTAAAGATATGTAACGGAGGTGCCAGGCGAGTCTCCCAGGGGAAAACATTCCACAAACAGGGAGCCACAACTGAAAAGGCCCTGTTATCATGTTGCCACCCTCTGGACCTCACGTGGAGGAGGTACACAAAGGAAGGCCTCTGAGGATGTTCACAGGATCCAGGTCGGTTCATATGGAGGGTCCTTGAGGTAATAAGGTCCCCAAAGATAAAGGCTAGAAACTTGAAGCCTTTTTAAAAATATAAAACAATTCAATTGAGATGCTGATGTTCTCAGAATTTAGGAGCTCGTTCCAGATTATAAATGAGATTATAAAATGATCCCCAAAGGAGTCAGGAGTACAGAGGGGAGTTTGCAAATTTCCCTGCTCCTACTCTGAATCTGCTAGGCTCAGCATTCCCAGTGACGATTTCTTGATGTGGCTCAGTTAGCATGAATCATAGAATCATAGAGTTGGAAGAGACCACAAGGGCCATCGAGTCCAACCCCCTGCCAAGCAGGAATCACCATCAGAGCACTCCTGACATATGGTTGTCAAGCCTCTGCTTAAAGACCTCCAAAGAAGGAGACTCCGCCACACTCCTTGGCAGCAAATTCCACTGTCAAACAGCTCTTACCATCAGGAAGTTCTTCCTAATGTTTAGGTGGAATCTTCTTTCTTGTAGTTTGGATCCATTGCTCCGTGTCCGCTTCTCTGGAGCAGCAGAAAACAACCTTTCTCCCTCCTCTATGTGACATCCTTTTATATATTTGAACATGGCTATCATATCACCCCTTAACCTCTTCTTCTCCAGGCTAAACATGCCCAGCTCCCTTAGCCGTTCCTCATAAGGCATCATTTCCAGGCCTTTGACCATTTTGGTTGCCCTCCTCTGGACACGTTCCAGTTTGTCAGTGTCCTTCTTGAACTGTGGTGCCCAGAACTGGACACAGTACTCCCGGTGAGGTCTGACCAGAGCAGAATACAGTGGCACTATTACTTCCCTTGATCTAGATGCTATACTCCTATTGATGCAGCCCAGAATTGCATTGGCAATGAGGTCTGGTGCAATTGAGGTCGCGGCACCAGTGCTTGTGGGGTTGCTCAATTTTATTTTATTTTATTTTTGTCTGCCTGGGCGATTCCTCATCTGTTCCGCAGGCTCTCTCTCTTCCCAGCATAACATGAGGATCTTCTCCTTGTGTTGTGGGCGGGAAACTAGTTAATTACCAAATGGCTTCGGGACGATGAACAGAAGGCTCTCCTGCCTGGATGTCTCCCCCATGAGGGGACAATTTGGCTCATGCGCAACGTGCGCTTGACACAGCCGCTATCCCGGCTGCGAGAGAAGTGCCACACACCACCCACGTCCCCAAGTCTCCCCATATGCCTTTTTGAACATTTCAGAATCATTGTGGGGAGGGGTACAGGGATGGCAACTTGAATAAAATATTGGGGGGCAAGTAAGCCCTGCCCTGAATAATTGATCACAAGTTGCGGCGCATAAACACCACTCGAATGGACATCAACTTGCCGACAAAGGTCCGTATAGTTAAAGCTATGGTTTTCCCAGTGGTGATGTATGGAAGTGAGCTGGACCATAAAGAAGGCTGATCGCCGAAGAATGGATGCTTTTGAATTATGGTGCTGGAGGAGACTCTTGAGAGTCCCATGGACTGCAAGAAGATCAAACGCATCCATTCTTAAGGAAATCAGCCCTGAGTGCTCACTGGAAGGACAGATCGTGAAGCTGAGACTCTAATACTTTGGCCACCTCATGAGAAGAGAAGACTCCCTGGAAAAGACCCTGATGTTGGGAAAGATGGAGGGTGCAAGGAGAAGGGGACAACAGAGGACAAGATGGTTGGACAGTGTTCTCGAAGCTACCAGCATGAGTTTGACCAAACTGCGGGAGGCAGTGGAAGACAGGAGTGCCTGGCGTGCTCTGGTCCAGGGGGTCACGAAGAGGCGGACACAACTAAACAACTAAACAACAACAACAAAGAGACCTTGGCTCCTATAGTGGGGAGGAAGGGGATTGTTATATACTGAGTGAATAGGATTCAGAATGCAGCAGTCTGATTGGTCCTAGAACAATAGGATTCAGAATGCAGCAGTCTGATTGGTCCTAGAACAATAGGATCCACAACGCAGCAGTCTGATTGGTCCTAGAACAATAGGGTCCAGAATGCAGCAGTCTGATTGGTTCACAGGAGCCACCCAATCCAGTTCTAGGTGGAAGTGAATCGGCAACCTGTTTGGCCTACAGGTGAATCCCGGAATTAGCCATTCACGTGGGGCCCATTGTGTAAATAATGTCTATAAAGCAGGCATTCTAGGGGAACTTCCATTCCTCACTACTATGAGCTGAATAAAGAGCATGAAATCCACATTCGACTCTGAGTATATTTCAGGGGTCATGGAAGCAATGGACTGAAATTTGTTTTTTTAATACAAGAAATTCAGACCCACCAATTGTTTCTATTTTCCAGAGACGTCCCTGATTCAGAGAAGCCGTCCAGGTTTCTGATTTTATCCCTGAATGTCCTGCTTTTCCTTAGGATGTCCCTATTTTCATTGGAGAAATCTTAGAGGGTGTGGAGTTGTTTATTTTATTTATGATTTTCAGTTGTATACATTTCAATAATTTTACAATCATTTTAACATTCCAAAATTCGACTTCCTTCCCCTTCTTTCTGCGCTTCCTTAAGTTTGTTTTTTATGTTTTCTGCATATTCCAAAATTAAATTAATTTACTCATTTATTCATCTACTTTAAATATATACTCTTATAAAACTCCAGGCTACTACAATAATCCTGCCAGTGTTCTTATATGTTTACAGTTTATTCGTAAATATTCAATAAACAATTTCCATTCTTTTATTTTAAAAAGCTCGTTATCTAGATTTCTTACTTTTCCGGCAAGTTTTGCCATTTCTGCATATTCCGTAAGTTTTTGCATCCATTCTTCTTTCTCTGGGACTTCTTTCCATTTGGGGGCAAATAACATTCTTGCTGCTATAGTCATGTGCATGAATAAATTTCTATACAGTTTGAGTATAATTCCCAAAAGGAAAGCTTCTGGGGTTTTTTTTTTTTTGAAAGATATTTATTAAAATTTCAACATATTACAAAAATAAGAAAAAGAAGAAAAAGAAAAAGAAAATACAAAGTAAAAACAGTTAAAAACAGATCAGTCTTTCCATATCTTATCTTTAATCTGCTTGTTTCCCTGACCTCCTCACACCTCCCTTTCTTGTATTCCAGTTCAATTAGTTAATTCAGCAAATCCTTTCCCTCTTTGATTTTATCTTAATCTTTTATCTTAATATATTATAGCTTTAGATTATCACCTGTTAACAAACCATTTTTACATATTCCTTTATAACATTGCAGCTAAAAACCACTTAACTTCAATCCAACATCATTCATTAATTTCATTCTAACATTCATTAATTCCCAAAAGGAAAGCTTCTGGGTTTTTTTTTACAAACATTATTTGAAACATCTTTTTCAATTCATTATCTATCATTTCCCAGTAAGCTTTAACCTTCCTACAAAACCACCACATATGATAAAAAGAACCTTCTTTCTCTGAGGGCATGGAGTTATCCAACCCCTAAGCTGTCTCAAGGAAATCCTGTAATTGGAAGGTTTTTTTAAAAAATGTTTAATGTTTTATTATGTTTTTATATGTGTTGAAAGCTGCCCAGAGTGGCTGGGGCAACCCGGTAAGACGTGTGGGGTATAAATAGTAAAATTATCATTATGGGATGCAACATCCCGACCTTCATCGGAGAAAAGATGGAGGGCATGGGAATTTTCAAGAATGAAGGCTTCCTTACCGTGTGACCCAAACCCAAAATCAGTGGTGACGAGAGAGCTTGGATTTGTTGGATCTTGGATTTTCCTGGTTGAGCTAGGGCTAAACTGACACAAGTCCATCATCCCTAGTCAGCCGGGGCTCAGAAGGAGGAATTTAAGTCAGCGTAAAATCCCAAAAAAGGGCGTTCTAAAGGGGACATATGGCAACCCTTCCTTCATTGTACTCATTTCAGTGCCTGCTAAAAACATGTTTGATTAGACAAGGATACCTAGATGATGCTTAGAAAGATGAGGCAATTTAAATCTTTTTTTTCTTTTTCTTTTTGGGTATTTTTATCTTCTATGTGATTTACAGTACTGTTGCATTTCCCCTTGATTTTACTTTTTTATATTTTTGGCAAACTGCTTTGAGGGCTTGTTTTATTTCTTTTCTTCTTACAATCAAGTGGTATGTAAATTTTATGAAATAAATAACTACATACAGTGGGTGTGGAGCTGTGCCCAGGCACGTTTTTCAGAGCATCTGTTGTCATATTGTCTGCATTGAGTTGCTGTCTCATATTGTTGTGTCTCATATTATTATTTAATCTGGATTAACAGTTTCCATGGAAAATCTGATAAGTAAAGACCCCCACGGAAACAGTGAATCCAGAATAAAGGTGGTGGTGACACACAAACACACCTTCCTACCTACCTACCTACCTACCTACCTAGGTGTTAAGATCCTCAGGTGAGCATCTTCCCTCGCCCCATAAACACCGGAGGTATGGTTGGTGGCGACACAAGAGAGAGCCTTTTCTGTGGTGGCCCCCATATTGTGGAATTTCCTGTTCCGATTACTAGGCTGCTGTCAGGGCAAACAGGATTTTGAAGCTGGTTTTAAATGGTATTTTAAGTATTGCTTTTATTACCTTGCATTTCATGAGGCTGTTTTTAAATGCTCCATTCCTACCTTGAGCCCAACCTGGGGCAGGGGGCAATAAAAAAAACATTAAATAAATAGTAAACATTGTGGACATTTTTATTGTTAAATCGCTTTGGGATGTTGTAGGGGAAGTGATTCATCAGTGAAATGAGATACGTAAAATGGCCAAGAACTGCGCCAGGTTTGGGGGCCTATTGGAGGAGGAGGCAAAATGGCGGCCGATCTGCCAACACAGTAGCCATTTCAACAGCGTTTTATTTTGTTTTTTTTAAGTTTAAAAAAAGCCATCCGGGGGAAAATGAAACAATCTGTTCTGCTGCCATTGCCAACGGTAAGCCCCACCTTCGAGACACTGCTGGAGACATAGGAGCCAACTCTTGGGGGCTATGGGATCAAATATAAAATATCTGAGGGGACAGGGCCTCCCCAAAGTGAATGGGAATTGCCATTCAAATGGTGTGATGCACAGCATTATGTGATTGATTATGCAGGGAGGGACTTAGCCACCTCCCCCAATATTTTTTTCCAAGTTGGCACCCCTGGCTGGAGAATTTCTCCTATCCCCAGCGAAATTTGGTGAAATGTTCCTCCCAATTTCTCTGCCCCCAGTGGCGTAGCGTGGGGGGTGCAGGGGGGCCCGGCCGCACCGGGCGCAACATCGGGGGGGGGGCGCGCTCGCGCTCGCAGCTCTCTGCCCCTACCTGGCTCACTCACTCTCTCTCACTGCAGTGCTGGCTGTGCGAATCCGAGCCGAGCCGCCAGGTCGCCGCCCACTGTGGAGGGGGGGTGCCAGGCGTGTGGTGCGGTGCGGTGCGGAGAGAGAGTGAGGGACGATCTGGGGGAGGGACAGTGCGGGGGGGGGGCGCAAATTACTTGTCTTGCCCTGGGTGCTGACAACCCACGCTACGCCACTGTCTGCCCCAGCTTGGGTGGAGGATTCCCCCCAGGTGCATAAGCAGAGACTGAGCGTCCATCTTTCAGGGATGCTGACGTTCCATCCCGCAGGGGGGTTGAGCTACATGACCCCTGAGGTCCCCCTCAGACAGGCCCCCGGCCTCCCTCGAAGCCCCGCCACCGCTTTGCGCAATCCGTGGCAAGCCGCCACAGAGGAACCCTGCGTCTTTAAGACGTTCCGTACAGTACGGAGGGAATGCACTTGCCGAATTACAGCTTTTTAATCAAATACATGTAACCATGTCACTTAAAGGGCTCAAGAGAAGGAATAATATATATAAAAAATACAACTAGAAGAGCACGATATTAAAACCAGCTGCTTTGTTATACCCCCACCACACTTAATCGGTTCTGAATGTTCAGAAGGAAGGGGGGCGAGTGGGAAAGAACATAGCCAAAACACCATATTTCTGTCCATCTTTTGGATCCTGCTAGGTCTGCTTTACATTTTTTTTATGGGGGGGGGCTGCGAGAGCTCAGCAGGAACAGCCAAGCTAGGAGAAAGATGGACGGGGGGCCTTCGAGGCCCCCTTTGCAATCTGGAATGGCTACACTCTGTCTCTCTTCCCAGTGCCAGGACACCAGAGATCTCGGGTTCCCATTGCAGCTAAAGAAATAGCAAGGGTTTTGGGTTGGGGGGTGTGGGGGAGAGGATTGCAGAAATGCTGCAGATTAATAATGGGAGAGCAGGCAAGCAGCCGCACCATAGCATATACCCAGTCTACGAGGTTTCACTTAGGAGGGCCATGTGGTGGTGGCTTTTATAGCCGGAGAGCCTCCAAACGGCAGATATCGCCCCCATCGACTCCTTCTCTGCTTTGCTTTATTAAAGGGTACTGTGCTTGTAAATTTCTGGGATTTCTAAAGGGACAGGATTGGTAGTACTCCCGCGCCCAGAGGCTGCCCATTTCGTCTTCCGAAAGATAAGAGACATTTTATGTTAAGTGCATGACTGCATTTAACAGATCGCTGTGATTTGGTAGGGTTACTTTATTTTGACAGCAGCCACGGGTGGGGACGGGGAAATTCAGGATCGGGACCACAAGGGATAGGGGTGAATGGGGGGGGGGGTTAAACTTCTCCTTGCACCGTGGGGTGAAAAATCACACACCCACTCCCAGAAGTTGCTCTTTGCTCTGGGAGAGAAACTGTCATTGCAAAGCCATGTTAAACTATTGTTTCTTAACCAGGGCAGGTAGCCACTTAAGACCATTAAGAAGGACAATCAAGTCATAGAATCATAGAATTGCAGAGTTGGAAGGGACCCCAACGGTCATCTAGCCCAACCCCCTGCAATGCTGGGATCTCAGCTAAAGACTCCTGGACAGGTGGCCAACCAACCTCTGCTTAAAAGTCTACAATGAAGAGGAGTCTGCTACCTTCTGAAGGAGTTCATTCAATCTATAAATACACCCATCAGCCTGACGGAAACCAACATCTTGGAACAGGACATCGCCAGCACTCCAAGCATCAGCAATGGTGACCACCTGCTTGAGGTGGTCGATTACTTTGTCTTACCCAGTTTACCATAAACATGTATCCATCGATGCTGAGCTGGAGAAACATACTGGCAAGCCGGGCTATGGCAGTGGTTCGCCTCTCCAAAAGGGTATGGCAGATTCTGAGGCTAATGACCAATGTCAAGATGAAGGTCTACCAGTCTTTTGTGCTGAGCTTTATGGAAGTGAGTCATGGGCAGCTTACAACTGCCAGGAGCGACGCCTCAATGCCTTCCACATGTGCTGCGCCACGGTGATTTTGGGCACCCAGGGCCGTCTTACCCATAGGCGCTAAGGGTGTGGGGCACCCGGGCACCGGGCTTTCAGGGGCACCAGGCCTAGAGTCTGGGCCCGAAAGTTGAGTCCAGGGAAGAGCCCGTCCATCGGTTGGAGCATCGCAGTGGGCTCTTCCGCTGCGGGTGGCTATGTAGTGCGAATTCGGGGCAACTGAACCAGCGAGGCACTGAGGCCGCCGGCCGGCTCTGCCCTCCTGCGCGCCTGGGACTGGGCAACCGGGGGGGGGGGACGGCGGGTCTTTGCACACCGGCACCACATATGCTTAAGACAGCCCTGTGGGACCTAATAATAATAATAATAATAATAATAATAATAATAATAATAATAATTTATTATTTATACCCTGCCCATCTGGCTGGGCTTCCCCAGCCACTCTGGGCGGCTTCCAACAAAATATTAAAATACAGTAATGCATCAGACATTGAAAGCTTCCCTGAACAGGGCTGCCTTCAGATGTCTTCTAAAAGTCTGGTAGTTGTTTTTCTCTTTGACATCTGGTGGGAGGGCGTTCCACAGGGCGGGCGCCACTACCGAGAAGGCCCTCTGCCTGGTTCCCTGTAACTTGGGTTCTCGCAGGGAGGGAACCACCAGAAGGCCCTCGAAGCTGGACCTCAGTGTCCAAGCAGAACGATGGGGGTGGAGACGCTCCTTCAGATATACTGGACGGAGGCCATTTATTCAAAAATACAGTATGTGCTCTCCCAAGCATGTTCCCAGCATGTTCACACTCCTGTCTCAGCGACGTCTGTGCTGGTTGGTCATGTCCACAGGATGGAAGATGGCATGATCCCTAAGGATGTGCTCTGTGGGGAGCTAGCTTCAAGCACCAGGCCTGTTGGCAGACCAACTCTGCATTACAAAGATGACTGCAGATAAGACATGAAGGCTGACAACATCAGCCCTGCCACGCAGGGATCCCTTGTGGATGACTACAGTGCCAGGAGATGGACAGTCAGGTTGTGCATTCATAGCAATGACCAGAGGAGGAATGACTGGTCAAAATGGTCAAAGGCCTGGAAACGATGCCTTATGAGGAACGGCTAAGGGAGCTGGGCATGTTTAGCCTGGAGAAGAGGAGGTTAAGGGGTGATATGCTAGCCATGTTCAAATATATAAAAGGATGTCACATAGAGGAGGGAGAAAGGTTGTTTTCTGCTGCTGCAGAGAAGCGGACACGAAGCAATGGATCCAAACTACAAGAAAGAAGATTCCACCTAAACATTAGGAAGAACTTCCTGACAGTAAGAGCTGTTTGACAGTGGAATTTGCTGCCAAGGAGTGTGGTGGAGTCTCCTTCTTTGGAGGTCTTTAAGCAGAGGCTTGACAACCATATGTCAGGAGGGCTCTGATGGTGTTTCCTGCTTGGCAGGGGGTTGGACTCGATGGCCCTTGTGGTCTCCTCCAACTCTATGATTCTATGACTGCCAGGAGGAGCGCAGAGAGAAGAAAGGCCATGGTACATCAACAGCATCACAACCGGACGCCTTCCTCTGCCCCAGCTGCAACAAAACATGTCTCTCCTGCATTTGACTCTGCAGCTGCAGCAGGGAACCTTCCCACAGCTGGACCTCACCCCACAAGGCACACTCACCCATTGTCTCCTGAGAGCAATGTCAGATATAAGCTAAACAAGCTATAGCTTAGGGCCCCCACTCTTTTGGGCCCCCCAAAAAAAATTAAAGGGAAAAAAACACCTGGATAAACATCTCCAAAATATAAGATGATAAAATAAAATAAAACCTACATACAGCAACAGTGTTTTGTGTTGTGTATGGACCTATTAGGTCCATAAATTACCATATAGCATATATTCAGCACAAAAAACAGCAACAATTTGTTGTTGACAAAGGACAGCTGGACATATAAAGGGCCCCATTACCTTCAGTAGCTTAGGGCCTCATCAAACCTAAATCCGGCCCTGGACCTGACACAGATGAATGCCAGATATAGAGATAGACTGAGATAGAGATATAAAACTGGCATCCCGGGGTCTCGTATGAGCCTCGGGGGTTCCTTTCATGGCCCCCAGCAAAGATTCTGATCCAAAGGATTGTCTTCCTTCCCCACGTTTTCCTCCAAGGACCTCAAGGTGGCCTACACGGTTTTATTCCCTTCCTCCTAAACATTAGGAAGAACTTCCTGACAGTAAGAGCTGTTCGACAGTGGAATTTGCTGCCAAGGAGTGTGGTGGAGTCTTCTTCTTTGGAGGTCTTTAAGCAGAGGCTTGACAACCATATGTCAGGAGTGCTCTGATGGTGTTTCCTGCTTGGCAGGGGGTTGGACTCGATGGCCCTTGTGGTCTCTTCCAACTCTATGATTCTATGATTCTATGATTCATTTAATCTCCCAAACAACTCTGTGAGGTACGTTAGGCAGAGAGGCAGCGACTGGCCCAAGGTTGCCCAGTGTGAGTGGGGATTGGAACCCAAGTCCTAGCCCGGCACTCTCCGAGGTCAAGTCACAAGCAAAAGGTTCTTTAAGTTCTGTTATGTACTGAGTTGAATAGGATCCAAAATGCAGCAGTCTGATTGGTCCTAGAACAATAGGCTCCAGAACGCAGCAGTCTGATTGGTCCACGGGAGCCACCCAATCCAGCTCCAGGTGGAAGTGAATCTGCAACCTGATTGGCGCCTACAGGAGAATCCCAGAATTAGCCAATCAAGTGGGGCCCATTGTGTAAATAACGTATATAAAGCAGACATTCTGGGGGAACTTCCATTCCTCCTCACCACTGTGAGCTGAATAAGGAGCATGAAATCCACACTCGACTCCCAGCATATTTCAAGTTCTTTCTCCCCATTGTGGAAAGCAAGGGGAGGAAGGCTGCCCCCCCAGTCCACCCCCCACACTTTGCAGTGGGTACCAGTCATCTCTGGGTGGTGACGACTGCAGCAAAGACAGGATACGACCTCCCCCATCACACACCCCTTTTAAGTCCCCCAACAATGGCTTTCAAATTCAGCTCAGTGAAGTGGTTGCAGAGGAAGTAGGCAGCCCAGGGAGACTTTCAGATGTGGAACAAGGCGCCACTCCTCCTCATAGTAAACTCAGCTGGTGAGTGACGCCGGGGCTTGTAGCCAAAACATGGGCACTGGGAATCAAGAGGGGAGAATCATCAGCCTGGCCTGGAGGCAGGCTCTGGAGTTTGCATCAGCACAAAACAGAATAAAAACCAAGGGGACAACCCCACTCCCCCAAAAAGACAACTCAGTGTACATCCTCAGTAGCTGTGCAAAACAGAGTGGCAGTAGGAACAGAAAAATGGAGGAACGAGGATCACAGTGGAATACTGTTATGTACTGAGTTGAATAGGATCCAAAATGCAGCAGTCTGATTGGTCCTAGAATGATAGGATTCAGAATGCAGCAGTCTGACTGGTCCTAGAACAATAGGATTCAGAATGCAGCAGTCTGATTCGTCCTAGAACAATAGGACCCAGAATGCAGCAGTCTGACTGAACCGCAGGAGCCACCCAATCCAACTCCGGGTGGAAGTGAATCCGCAACCTGACTGGCCTACAGGAGAATCCCAGAATTAGCCAATCAAATGGGGCCCATTGTGTAAATAATGTACCGTATTTTTCGCTCTATAAGATGCACATTTTCCCCTCCAAAAATTAAGAGGAAATGTGTGTGCGTCTTATGGAGCGAATGCCGGCTCCTTTGCTTCAGCGATAGCAATGTGAAGCCTCCGAAGCGCAGTGGGAGTGCTCCCGCCGCACTCCGGAGGCTTCGGGTTGCCTTCACTGAAGCCTGGAGAACGACAGGGGTTGGTGCGCACCGACCCCTCTCACTCTCCAGGCTTCAAAGATAGCCGCCTGAAGCCTCCTGCTGTGCTCCGGAGGCTTCGGGTTCCTTTCGCTGAAGGGTAGGTGCCCCTTCAGCTAAGGCGCAGCGCCCCTTCAGCTAAGCGAGAGGAGAAATGGAAGGGGCTCCGTTTCTCCTGCCGCTTCGCTGAAGGGGCGCTGCACAGAGAGGGGGAGATTTTCTTTTTCTTGTACTCTAAAACAAGGTGCGTCCTATGGTCGGTACGTCCTATAGAGCGAAAAATACAGTATAGAAAGCAGACATTTCGGGGGAACTTCCATTCCTCACTACTCTGAGCTGAATAAAGAGCATGAAATCCACACTCGACTCCGAGTATATTTCAAATACCCTGCTTGGGGGGGGGGGGAATGGCTGGCTGGAATCCAGAAAAGGAGGGTCATTGCTCCCCAAACCCTCATAACTATGGGCCTGGGCCAAGCTAGATCCATGGTTAGGCAAAGAATCATGGACATAGAGAGACTACAGGACTGTACAAGGGTCCCCGATTATAAAATCATAGAAAACTGGAGATATGTAGCCGCTCCAGCAACATATCTCTATTTCCTCACACCCAGAAATGCAAGAAGGGCTTTTACTCTTGCTAGAAGCTCGGCCTTGCCCTCACCGGTTCTGGAAGGCTCCTATAGGGGGAAGAGGAAGCCTCAAATATATATTTTTTAGATGTCCTTTTTATTTTGACATTCGTAGAGATACCACTGATCCTTTGCTGAAGAGGCTTGCCGATCTTTCAGACAAGTCTAAACTTAAATCTCTCCTCGTAGGCAACGATCATAAGACAACCTGGCTGGTAGCCAGATTCTGCGCCCAGATTTGTAGGGCTAGATCATCCTCTAGAATAAAATAGCTTACTAGGGAAATGCTGAAGTTGCCCTTTGGGGTACCTCTGGGTCAATTTTTTATTGTAGCCCAAATCTCAGTTGTACGGGTATATGTATAGAAGGCTGATCATCGAAGAATTGATGCTTTTGAATCATGGTGCTGGAGGAGACTCTTGAGAGTCCCATGGACTGCAAGAAGATCAGACCTCTCCATTCTGAAGGAAATCAGCCCTGTGTGCTCACTGGAAGGACAGATCCTGAAGCTGATGCTCCAATACTTTGGCCACCTTATGAGAAGAGAAGACTCCCTGGAAAAGACCCTGATGTTGGGAAAGATGGAGGGCGCAAGGAGAAGGGGAAGACAGAGGACGAGATGGTTGGATAGTGTTCTCGAAGCTACCAGCATGAGTTTGACCAAACTGTGGGAGGCAGTGGAAGACAGGAGTGCCTGGCGTGCTCTGGTCCAGGGGGTCACGAAGAGCCGGACACGACTAAATGACTAAACAACAACAATGTTTACATCTCAATTTTAACCCATGAGCTATTGCTGCAATCTGCTCTGATTGTATATTTTATCTTTACGAACGTTGTTTTTATTGTGTCATGTTACATGAGCTGGTCTTTGACCATAATAAATTATCTACCTCTCTAAGGAGGGAGAATACGCTGCAACATTTTGTTGCAGACCCCCCTCGCACTGATCTGTTTCTAAACCACCCTGTCCTGTGGAGTGGGGCCAAGCGACGTCAGTCCCATGCAACCCTGAAACACATGCTAGATGCTTTCATAGAAGCGGGGCTTGGAATACGATGGGTTCCACATAAATGTTTCATCATTGTAATAATGCTAATAAATGAGTGTGGCGAGGCTGCATTCCCTTCGTGTCTTTATTAAGAATGCCTGCAGCTCATAAGAGCCGTGGAGAGACTGAGCGAGCTGCATCCAGGGGGGTCTGAAGGATGCCTCCCCCTGTCTCCCGCTTTGAAGCTTTGACGTATAGCCCTCCCCGTAGCAAACGTGAGCTTCTCGCATTTGCCACCCCACATGTCTCAGTGGCCTGAGAAGGGATGCTGGAACATGGAGGGCAAAGTCCTTGGGGTAGACCATGGGTAGGCAATCTAAGGCCTGGGGGCTGGATCTAGCCCAATTGCCTTCTCAATCCGGCCCGCAGACGGTCCGGGAATCAGTGTGTTTTTACATGAGTAGAAGTACTGTTTTGGGGGACAGGAGGCAGGCGGGTTTTGAGGACTCCCTGGTCCTGAAAGGGGTAACTGTGCCCCTGAAGGACCAGGTGCACAGCCTGGGAGTCATTTTGGACTCACAACTATCCATGGAGGTGCAGGTCAATTCTATGTCCAGGGAGGCTGTCTACCAGCTCCATCTGGTATGCGGAATGAGACCCTACCTGCCCTCAGACTGTCTCGCCAGAGTGGTGCATGCTTCGGTTATCTCCCACTTGGACTACTGCAATGCGCTCTATGTGGGGCTACCTTTGAAGGTGACCCGGAAACTACAACTAATCCAGAATGCGGCAGCTAGACTGGTGACTGGGAGCGGCTGCCGAGACCATATAACACCAGTCTTGAAAGACCTACATTGGCTCCCAGTACATTTCCGAGCACAATTCAAAGTGTTGGTGCTGACTTTTAAAGCCCTAAACGGCCTCAGTCCAGTATATCTGAAGGAGCATCTCCACCTCCATCGTTCTGCCCAGGCACTGAGGTCCAGTGCCAAGGGCCTTCTGGCGGTTCCCTCGCCGCGAGAAGCCAAGTTACAGGGAATCAGGCAGAGGGCCTTCTTGGTGGTGGCACCCACCCTGTGGAACGCCCTCTCATCAGATGTCAAAGAGAAAAATAACTACCAAACTTTTAGAAGACATCTGAAAGTAGCCCTGTTTAGGGAAACTTTTAATGTTTAATAGGTTGTTGTATTTTAGTGTATTGTTGGAAGCCGCCCAGAGTGACTGGGGAAACCCAGACAGATGGGCGGGGTATAAATACATTATTATTATTATTATTATTATTATTATTATTATTATTATTATTTTAAAATGCATGTGTGGGTTATTTGTGAGGCATAGGAATTCGTTCATTCCCCCCCCCCCTTCAAAATACTGTCTGGCCCCCCACAAGGTCTGAGGGTCAGTGGACCGGCCCCCTGCTGAAAAAGTTTGCTGACCCCTGATGTATTCAAGTGGGAGGTCTTGTACACCAAACCTGCTCTCCCCCCCCAAAAAAAACCAGGCTTCTTCCAGTAAGGAAAGTGACAGGAAAATGTGCTGGAAAGTGCGAGCTAAAAGTGGCTTTGAGGGAACGGCATCTAACTCCCTCAGGAGGTGATGGGCTCTCCTTCCTTGGAGGTTTTTAAGCAGAGTTTGGAGGGCCATCTGTCACGGACACTTTAGCTGAGATTCCTGCATTTGCAGGGGGTTGGAACAAAATGGCCCTCGGGGACCCTTGAAACTCTCCAAATCTGTGATCTCCACACAAACAAATCAGAATGGATGCTTATTAAATAGTCATCTAGTGTCTTGTCTCTTTGCAAAATAATCAGGCAACCTATCCTTGCAGGAAAACCCGTTTAGAGCAGCAGTGAGGAGCCTTCTTTCCGCGAAGTGTTGTGTACTGAGTTGAATAGGATCCAAAATGCAGCAGTCTGATTGGTCCTAGAACAATAGGATCCAGAATGCAGCAGTCTGATTGGTCCTAGAACAATAGGATCCAGAATGCAGCAGTCTGATTGGTCCGCAGGAGCCACCCAATCCAGCTCCAGGTGGAAGTGAATCCAGAACCTGATTGGCCTACAGGAGAATCCCGGAATGAGCCAATCACATGGGGCCCATTGATGATTTCCCCGTAGGGAAAACCATTGGACAGAGCCTGATCCTGTGGTTTAACCCACAGCGCCACCCGCATCCCCACCCCCTCCTTACTTTCACACAAAGACACATGCACACAAAATTTGTAGAGGAAACAGTTCGCAGTGGGGCAGCCCAGAGAACAAAAATGGGGCTGCCACGTCCGGACGGCTGCATGGAATTAGTCTGGGGACCTCAGGTTCTCCCCCACTATCAGAGTCAAGGATCACCGAGTCGCAAGGGACTCCAAGAGGTTGTCCAGCCAGCCCCAATCTCAGCAGTAACAGCAGCAAAAAGAGAAGACGCTGAGGTAATTCTAGGCTGTATCAACAGAAGATCAACGGAAGTAATAGTCCCACTCTAACCTAGACAGCATCTTAAAAAGCAGAGACATCACCTTGCCAACAAAGGCCCTTATAGTTCAAGCTATGGTTTCTCCAGTAGTGATGTATGAAAGTGAGAGCTGGACCATCAAGAAGGCTGATCACCGAAGAATTGATGCTTTTGAATTCTGGTGCTGGAGGAGACTCTTGAGAGTCCCATGGACTGCAAGAAGATCAAACATATCCATTCTTAAGGAAATCAGCCCTGAGTGCTCACTGGAAGCACAGATCGTGAAGCTGAGGCTCCAATACTTTGGCCACCTCATGAGAAGAGAAGACTCCCTGGAAAAGACCCTGATGCTGGGAAAGATGGAGGGCACAAGGAGAAGGGGACGACAGAGGACGAGATGGTGGGACAGTGTTCTCGAAGCTACCAGCCTGAGTTTGACCAAACTGCGGGGGGCAGTGGAAGACAGGAGTGCCTGGCGTGCTCTGGTCCATGGGGTCACAAAGAGTCGGACACGACTAAACAACGAAACAACAAACCTGCGTTGGCCAGACCACACCTGGAATACTGTGTCCAATTCTGGGCACCACAATTTAAGAAGGATGTTGATAATCTGCAGAGGAGGGAAACCAAGATGATCATGGGTCTGGAAACCAAGCCTTATGAGGAATGGTTGAAGGAGCTGGGTATATTTCATCTGGAGAAGAAGAGACTGAGAGGAGATATGATAGCCATTTTCAGATATCTCAAGGGCTGTCAGATGGAAGATGGAGCAAGCTTGTTTCCCTCAGCTCTGGAGGGTAGGACTTGAACCCATGGCTTAAAATTACAAGAAAGGAGATTCCGACGAAACACCAGGAAGAACTTTTTGACGGTCAGAGCTGTTCGACAGCAGAAAGGACTTCCTTGCAGAATCTCCTTCATTGGAGGTTTTAAGCAGAGGTTGGGTGGCATCTGCCAGGGATGCTTTAGCTGAGATTCCTGCATTGTAGGGGGCTGGACTAGATGACCCTTGGGGTCCCTTCCAACTCTACAATTCTACAATTCTCAGAGTGGACCCCATGTCTGGCAACTGAGCAGATGCCAGGCCACGTCTGGTGTGGGCCTGTAGTGACCCGGCGCACACAGCTGTTGCACGGCTAAACGGGCTAATGAATGCTTGTTTTTAATTGCTCTGTGCGTCGATGGTGCTATTGAAATGATTAATAATAGCAGAGGCCCAACTGCGAGAGCCTCAATTTCTGGCACATGTGTCATCATTTCCTTGTTCTTCCAGCCTTGGATCACACCCTTTTCTGTCTACACACATGCGTCTTGGCCCAGGACCGCCAAGTTCCTATCACTTCCCCCCCAACCCCCCGGCTGGAGTTTGCCAAGACTCTCGAGCTGTGCGGTTATTGTGTAACGTGGACAAACATTTGCGACGAGTGAGGCCGGGACCACCAGATATGTCAAAACACTTCACATTTATTTGCTGCATACCATACGTCCGAGCACCTTGAATGCCAAAGACCGATCCCTTCTCTCCAACGTCCGCGACGCCTCCGCGATGAGTATCTCCTGCGTCCGCATAGCACAAAATTGGTTTTCTTTTTTAATTTAATGAAAGGGGGATATTTCGAAAGCGCAAAAAACGCACACACAAACAACGGGTGGAAAATGTACATGTGTTCCATATGGGAGGTTTGGCCAGTGGACAGCAGCCAAAGTGAGAAAGAGGGGGGGGGTATTATTTTTTTTAAGCCACGTTCCTCAAAACTGTTGGCTGGATCTCTTCCCAGAATGGTCCCATTGTAGCCTCGACCAGCTTTCCTTGATAGGTTTCAGGCAGTCGGCAAGGTTTTGGCTCCAGCAGGAACACAAACCTTTGCCAGGGTTTACCCCCACAGCGCTCAAAGAAGAGAAGGTCATGTCGCCCCAGCCAGATCCCACATCCTCTCACGATCACCTCCAGGAGCGATGTGCCTAGGGCAAGGGGGGAGACACAGACCCTCTAGGTGTCCCTCTTTTCCAGGGACAGTCCCAGATTTAGGGAAGCCGTCCCAGTTTCTGATTTGATCTCAGAATGTCCTGCTTTTCCTTAGGACGTCCCTATTTTCACTGGAGAAATGTTGGAGGGTATGGAGTTATGTGACCTCTGAGTCATGGAACTAAGAAACTGTGCAACCTCTAGAGGACAACTGAAAGCAGCCGGTATTGTTGTTTAGTTGTGTCCGACTCTTCGTGAGCCCATGGACCAGAGCACGCCAGGCACTCCTGTCTTCCACTGCCTCCTGCAGTTTGGTCCCGCCCTTTGCCGTGGCGAAGGGGCTTGAATAACTCAGAGAAGCTATGAGCTATGCCGTGCAGGGCCACCCAAGATGGACAGGTCATAGTGGAGAGTTTTGACCAAACGTGATCCACCCGGAGCAGGAACCGGCAAGCCACTCCAGTATCTCTGCCAAGAAAACTCCATGAACAAAGACAACAGCCCCGTATAGGAAAGTTTTTTTAAAAAAAGTTTAATGTTTTATTATGTTTTTGTATATGTTGGAAGCTGCCCAGAGTGGCTGCGGCAACCCAGTCAGATGGGTGGGGTTTAAATAAGAAAATGATGATGATGATGATGATGATGATGATGATGATGATGATGGAATAGCACGCCCCTATTTTCATCGGAGAAATGTTGGAGGGGATGGAGACATTGACCCTCAAAAGCACAATGCAAAATACCAGGGGGACTTGATTTGATTTAATATTTGCATGTTACTATTCCTTCTTGCGGGACGCGGGTGGCGCTGTGGGTTAAACCACAGAGCCTAGGACTTGCCGATCAGAAGGTCGGCAGTTTGAATCCCCGCGACGGGGTGAGCTCCCGTTGCTCGGTCCCAGCTCCTGCCAACCTAGCAGTTCGAAAGCACGTCAAAGTGCAAGTAAATAAATAGGTTCCGCTCCGGCGGGAAGGTAAACGGCGTTTCCGTGTGCTGCTCTGGTTCGCCAGAAGCGGCTTAGTCATGCTGGCACATGACCCGGAAGCTGTACGCCGGCTCCCTTGGCCAATAAAGCGAGATGAGCGCCGCAACTGGACCTAATGGTCAGGGGTCCCTTTACCTTATTCCTTCTTAAAAATAATATTATTTATTTTTGATGGTTTTGAGTGACACTCATCTATATAATTTGGAAAGTGGTTTGTCTGTCTGTCTTTTCTCTGAGTTCAGATGCCTCTCAAGATATTGTTGCCAAGAAATTGGCATGAGGGTTCCAGGGGTGAGGGTAGGGGTCTTACAGTAGTTGTTAATTATAACAGATCTAATTGACACAGAAATGAAAAATGCATGTGTATTGATGACGGTTTAAAATGCAAAATGGCAAACTGTGTATTGCTAACAATGGGGGTTTTTCACAGGAGTTTTCTAAGGGACTCTAAGCTCCTAAATGAGTTAATGATTACCTGATTATTGTTTTCTGATACTCTCAACTGTTGTAACCTTAGATCAGGTGGGAAAGGTATTTGCTTGCAGTCCCAGCTCCTGCCAACCTAGCAGTTCGAAAGCACCTCAAAGTGCAAGTAGATAAATAGGTACTGCTCCGGCGGGAAGGTAAACGGAATTTCCGTGCGCTGCTCTGGTTCGCCAGAAGCGGCTTAGTCATGCTGGCACATGACCCGGAAGCTGTATGCCGGCTCCGTCGGCCAGTAAAATGAGATGAGTACAGCAACCCCAGAGTCATCCGCGACTGGACCTAACGGTCAGGGGTCCCTTTACCTTTATTTATATCCTACCCATCTGGCTGGGTTTCCCCAGCCACTCTAGGTGGCTCCCAACAGAATATTAAAAATACAATAAAACATCAAACATCAAACGACTTGCTCGGAGTGATCTACTGCTGACTCGCTCCTGGCAACAGGGCCATTTCACCCAGATGACACTGACCTGCCCCACACCTGAAGCCAAGACACGGTAGCAAAGGGACAACCGGGAGTCCTGGTTGCTCCTTGGCAAGCAAGGTCAACAGCAAGCCCTGCTGGAATCGGCTGCCCTAACGCCATCGTGAAACTGACCTCTGCCGAAAGCAGGGCTTGCTGTAAGCGCAGAGCCTCTCGGGGATCGACTGCAGTTTGGAATTCCCAGGTGGAAGCGCGATGGTGCAACCAATCCCTGTCCAAATCAGAGCTTGCTGGGTCTTTGCTAAGCTAATGTGCCAGCCCATTGGGTGAAAAGCACAGTGTCTGTGGTGCTTTGAAAGCAGGCATCAAGAGATGAAGCCAGGCAGATGTGGTCATCGTTTACGGAGAAAAGATAGCCCACCTTTTTGGATGCTCTTGCAAAGGCTTTCTGGGTTGTCAACAAGGAAGTTCTGAGAAGAACCAGATGCCCTTTCAGCCAAATAGATTTCCATCCATCCACTCTTTTTAAGCCTGCGCCTTAGCCATTCCCTAAAACAATTGACAGGATGGATCTGTGCTTTTTTTTTTTTAAGGTACCTGTCAAATACCTTCTCCATCTTTCTGCAGTAACGACCTGTTAAGAGCTGAATGCAGTCATACTGACTGCATTAGCCCGTCAGGTGCTCAGCTTCAGAGTACTCAAGTCATAAAACCAGGAGAGATTCGGTCCCATAACAGATGCAGGTAGGACTGTAATGGCAGTTAAATCGCCCGCAAACTACTCTGCCCCATGCCTTTCCACACGTCCCCTCTTTGCACCTGATCACCACTCAAGAGTTATTACAGAAAACAATAACAATAATAATACCAAAAAAAGGCAGGACTGTTCCCAGAATCCCAGGCAGTGTCATAAAATGGGTTTTCCCACTTAACAGTCCCTTCTTCGCACCTGCCTGCCTGCTTTCTCCCTTCCTCCATCTATTTCCAGAAGGGACACCCCCCCCCCCTTTCCAGCTGCCAACTTATCAGTGGGAGAAGTCTTGGCCTGCCCCGTGCTTTGATAGGCAGGAACCCAGTATGTTTCCAAGCTCAATTCAAAGTGTTGGTGCTGACCTTTAAAGGTCTAAACAGCCTTGGCCCACTATATCTGAAGGAGCGTCTCCACCTCCATCGTTCTACCCGGTCACTGAGGTCCAGCACCTAGGGCCTTCTGGTGGTTCCCTCCCTGCGAGAAGTGAGGTTGCAGGGAACCAGGCAGAGGGCCTTTTCGGTGGTGGCGCCCGCCCTGTGGAACGCCCTCCCATCAGATGTCAACGAAATAAACAACTATCCGACTTTTAGAAGACATCTGAAGGCAACCCTGTTTGGGGAAGCTTTTAATGTTTGATGGATTACTGTATTTGAATACTTTGTTGGAAGCCACCCAGAGTGGCTGGGGAAACCCAGCCAGATGGGTGGGGTATAAATAAAGGTAAAGGGACCCCTGACTGTTAGGTCCAGTCATGGATGACTCTGGGGTTGCGGCGCTCATCTCGCTATTGGCCGAGGGAGCTGGCGTACAGCTTCCTGGTCATGTGGCCAGCATGACTAAGCCGCTTCTGGTGAAACCAGAGCAGTGCACGGAAATGCCGTTTGCCTTCCTGCTGGAGCGGTACCTATTTATCTACTTGCACTTTGACGTGCTTTCGAACTGCTAGGTTGGCAGGAGCAGGGAGGGTTCGAACTGCCGACCTTCTGATCAGCAAGCCCTAGGCTCTGTGATTTAGACCACAGCACCACCAGCGTCCCAGGGTATAAATAACAAACCATTAAACGAAACTATTAACCTGCTGAGGTTGGATTTTGGGGGGGGCGGGGTCACCGGTTCAATCACACTGGGTGCAGAGCCTTAGAGGAGCCATAGGGGGCGCCACAACTATGATGCAGAATGGGAAGTGAGAGGTGTGGGAAGGCATTAAATTTTGGTGTCAAGCAGAGGTGCCGCTGAAATTTGAGACCCCAAGGTATGCCACTGATTCTGACAGATCAAGCCACCTAGAGAAGGTTTTCTCTCTAAGGGCGTAGGGATGGGTGAGTTCCATTCACATTTAATAGAGAAGCTATCCAACTTGCAGCTTCTGAAACAACATGAGAACCAAAACACAGGTCGGTTTCAGAATTCACATTTCTTCAAATTTTGCAATGCAGTTCTCTGGCCAATTAACATGCACAAAAATGCATCTGTTTAGTGTGCATAAAACTGGAGAGATGGGTGAAAAGAACATAGAAAAATGCATTGCATTAGGGAGAAATGCTTGCAAAAATGTGAAGGTTAATTAAAACTGCATATAAAAATGGGTTTATTTGGAGAAATTTGCACCAAAATCCTGGTGAGTTTTCACAATGATTTTTTAAAAACAAACAGGAAATTGCTGCAAAACATGGAAAACCGAATTTAACCCTGGGAAAATGAGAGAGTCCGGAGACAGATCAATGATCTGGGAATAGGAAAAGTTCTTTTGTGTTTCCGAAACATGAATTTATTGAGCCTTTGATATTTCTTCAGTGGAAAGTAGTCACAAGAGAGAAATTTGGATCCCTTTCATTTACACTTCCTGAAACGACACATGAACTAAAACGCAGCTAGCCTTTGAAAGTTGCACTGTTCCAAATTTTGTGACGTGGCTCTCTGACCCAAAAAGGTGTAAGATCAGGGAAAGTCGGTGTAAGATGCATGCGTTGGTGGAAACAGAATACAAAAATGCATTGCATTGAGGGAAATGTTTTGCAGACACGCATGTTTGGCAGAATTGCGTGTGGGGGATGGATGTGTCTATTAGGGGAAAGCGGCGACTGGAAAACGAAATTGCAAACTGATGCTGGAATGTGGATAACTGGGAAGGATGAGAAACAGAGAGAAACCAAAATGGAAAGATCCATCCGTACCTAAGAAAAGTGAGAGATATTACCCAAAGCGGGGGGTGGGGAAGGGGGGGGTCCCCCTCAACCCTAGTACAAAGCATGAGATCATTACATGAGACACAACGGGGAGGGAAATGAAATTATTTTAGCAACTGGGAACAGCAGCCTCCACACAAAAGCCATCGCTGCAGCAGAACATCCTGTCCTCCAGGAAAACAGGAAGTGTTCAACCTCCATCCTGACATGGCATCCTTTATAGGTTAAGCAAACCCAAAAGGGAACTGACTCCGTCTCTAGGGGCAAATCAAACCGATTGGGGCTGTGATTGTGGAGGGCGCGATAAAAGGTCTCTGGAATGTTTCGTTCCTCCCATACCTCAGGTCCCACGTTAATGGAACCCCTTAGCGTGAGAGATCTGTCTTGCACAGTGTCAAGACTCCATCTATGGGGGTTTGTGGGGGAGAACTATAGCTCAGTGGCAGAGGGCGAGGTTCTGTGAGCCGAAGGTCCCGGGTTCAGTTCCCGGCATCTCTCGTTAAAAGGGTCAGGTAGCAGGTGGTGGGAAAAGCCTCCTTTTTTCCCTCCCAGGCACTCCAGAGAGCCATTGCCAGCCAGAGTAGACAATATGGGGCCGGATGGAGAAACAGCAGGCTTTCCTATATTGCTCAGATCTCTGTTTCAAAAGGCTGCCAAAGTTGTTTGAACAGAGGAACATTGTGACTCTTCAGCTCTTGCCGGACTACAAATCCCATAGTCCCTGATTTAGGATGGACGCAATTCTGGTACTCTCAGCCAATCTGGTTCTCTCTTCCAATCTTGAATTCAGCGCTTCACATTTCTGCAACAATTTGTTTTTTGTTTGTTTTTTAATGTTTAAATTTTTTATTTTTTACCAACATCCTAAACACAAACAGTGAAACCCCCCAGGCGGCTGATACATTGGGTATACATAATCAATAATAACATATTCAAATCAACCATATGTACAATTTTATATACCGTATTTTTCGCTCTATAAGACGCACCAGACCACAAGACACACCTAGTTTTTGGAGGAGGAAAACAAGAAAAAAAATATTCTGAATCTCAGAAGCCAGAACAGCAAGAGGGACAGCTGCGCAGTGAAAACAGCAATCCCTCTTGCTGTTCTGGCTTCTGGGGTAGCTGCGCAGCCTGCATTCGCTCCATAAGACGCACACACATTTCCCCTTACTTTTTAGGAGGGAAAAAGTGAGTGTTATAGAGCAAAAAATACAGTAACTATGATATTAATATTGGATCAAATTCAGTTATGATTTGTGTTTGTTTGTTTGTTTAAAAATGTGGCAAACTAATAAAAATTTTGGGAGGGGAAATAGTGTGTCAGACTAGGGCCTGGGAGGTCAGGGTTCAAATCTCCACTCGGAGATTTAATCTCTACCTCACAGGGCTGTTGTGGGGATTAAAAGAGGAGGGGGAAAATCATGTGTACCACCTTGCGGTTCTTGCCCCAAGGCTCTGCTTTCAGTCAATCCCACAGAGCTTCGATGGGCAACTGCAGGGGTCAGAAAGGCTTACCGGGCATGGGCCGGATCACTCCCATGAAGATCCTCCGTTGGCCAGGCCGGCACAGTGCGACACCGGGAATCACATCTGCGGCTGGGCTGGATGATTCCCTAGCCGGAATTAAGATTGCTGGAAGAAATATCAACAACCTCAGATAGGCAGATGACAAAACCTTGATGGCAGAAAGTGAGGAGGAATGAAAGAACCTTTTAATGAGGGTGAAAGAGGAGAGCGCAAAATATGGTCTGAAGCTCAACGTCAAAAAAAGGAAGATCATGGCCACTGTTGCCATCACCTGGCAAATAGAAGGGGAAGAAATGGAGGCAGTGAGAGATTTACTTTCTTGGGCTCCATGATCACTGCAGATGGTGACAGCAGCCACGAAATTAAAAAACACCAGCTTCTTGGGAGGAAAGCAATGACAAACATAGACAGCATCTTAAAAAGCAGAGACATCACATTGCCAACAAAGGTCCGTATAGTTAAAGCCATGGTTTTCCCAGTAGTGATGTATGGAAGTGAGAGCTGGGCCATAAAGAAGTCTGATCGCCGAAGAATGGATGCTTTTGAATTCTGGTGCTGGAGGGGACTCTTGAGAGTCCCATGGGCTGCAAGAAGATCAAACCTCTCCATTCTGAAGGAAATCAGTCCTGAGTGCTCACTGGAAGGACAGGTCCTGAAGCTGAGGCTTTGGCCACCTCAGGAGAAGACTCCCTGGAAAAGACCCTGATGTTGGGAAAGATGGAGGGCTCAAGGAGAAGGGGATGACAGAGGACGAGATGGTTGGATAGTGTTTTCGAAGCTCCCAGCATGAGTTGGACCAAACTGCGGGAGGCAGTGGAAGACAGGAGTGCCTGGCGTGCTCTGGTCCATGGGGTCACGAAGAGTCGGACACGACTGAACGACTAAACAACAACATGTCCGTAGCCGAAAATCTTCTGCACATGCCCGTATGCCGAAAATTGTGCCTTTGCAGAAGCAATTTTTGGCATCTGGGCATGCGCAGAAGCAATTTCCGGCGCTGTGAAAATGCGCAGACGTGATTTCCGGTGCCTGGGCATGTGCAGAAGTGATTTCCGGGGCTGTGGAAGAGAGTCCCTACGCCGTCTTGCGCTGGTTTAGCGCAGCGCGTGGGGACTCACCAAGCAGGTGGCTCAATTCAGGGGCAGCTCGTGGGCCAGTTAAACGGCCTCCAAGGGGCCATGGGCCTTAGGTTGCCGGCCCCTGGGCAAATGGGACATCCTTTCCCCCCTATGGATTGTCTCTGCCACTTAGCCTGGATTCTCTGCTTTTCATGTGCATCGTGGAGGCTGGCGGTATATGCAAAGACCAGTTAATCGCTTCACTTGCGAGAGTTGAAGGTCCCCGAGTTTGATATCTCTGCTAAGTATTTTAGCAGGGGCTGTTGGCGTCCTAAACCTCAAGTGCCCATTAAAAGCGCAGAAGCACATGTTACGAGCAGTAATGCAATGCTGCAGAAATGGTTCACAAAGAGAGAGTCCCCCCCATCAAGCGATTAACTACAAAAGTGAGTCATTGCCAAGAAACTATAAAAAGACCCAGGGTCATAAGAACTGGGAAGGGGGGGGGGGTCTCAGAGGCTTACTTCAGTCTTGTCTAAAGCATGCCTCTGTGTGAGCTGTTTTGGCCATTCTTCTTCACCCCCCCCCCCCATTTCCTGATCATAGAATCGGAAGGGACCCTGCGGGTCATCTAGTCCAACCCCCTGCCGTCGCTTATGGGGATCAAACCTGCAACCTTGGTTTTATCAGCACCAAACTCTAACCAACTGTAATGCTTTTTACAGTCATTATTTCATTTCCAGTACTGGAAACCCCAGAAGGAATTCAATTCTCCAAGCCATCTCTTCCATCCAAAGCAAGGGATTTCCACGCAAACCGATTTGTGGACTGCTATATTCTCTGCGTAGTGATGTGTGGAAGTGAGAGCTGGACCATAAAGAAGGCTGATCACCGAAGAATTGATGCTTTTGAATTATGGTGCTGGAGGAGACTCTTGAGAGTCCCATGGACTGCAAGAAGATCAAACCGATCCATTCTTAAGGAAATCAGCCCTGAGTGCTCACTGGAAGGACAGATCCTGAAGCTGAGGCTCCAATATTTTGGCCACCTCATGAGAAGAGAAGACTCCCTGGAGAAGACCCTGATGTTGGGAAAGATGGAGGGCACAAGGAGAAGGGGACGACAGAGGAGGAGATGGTGGGACAGTGTTCTCGAGGCTACAAACATGAGTTTGACCAAGTTGCCGGAGGTTTTAAACGCAGTGTAAGGAGTCTCTATGGCTATGGTTTTCCCAGCAGTGATGTATGGAAGTGAGAGCTGGACCATAAAGAAGTCTGATTGCCGAAGAATTGATGCTTTTGAATTATGGTGCTGGAGGAGACCCTTGAGAGTCCCATGGACTGCAAGAAGATCAAACCTATCCATTCTGAAGGAAATCAGCCCTGAGTGCTCACCGGAAGGACAGATCCTGAAGCTGAGGCTCTTGCAGAAAAGCAAAGCAGATCTTTATTTTTCTGTTGCAAGGAGGTCAGAGAGACCCAGAACAAAGATGTGCAAAGCCCCTCTAAAGACTTTGACATTGCCCAACCCCTCACCCAAAGACCACCCTAAAAACATCATCTATACTTCACAAGAGGTGGTCTAAATCAGAAATTTGAGTGTGGCTTCTCTCCTGTCTGCCAAGAAGCCTGATAATGTTTTACTGATTGCATTACCTGGGCAGTCTGGCCATTCTTTTGAGATGGTAAATACTTCAGTTCTTGGATATAGGTCCCAGGCCCACCCTATTCAGACACAAATATGCCCTGAAGACAGGATTTGAAGGATTTGTCAGTGAAAAGAATGACTGGTAAAGGTTTCTCCAAGATATCTCCTTCTGCAGAGGAAATATTTAGAAAATCTAAGATTGCTTTCTGGATACGATACGATATGATAATCTTTATTGTCATTGTCCCATATAGAACAACCCTGCAAGAACTAAAATCCAGATATGAGGATAGATTCAGGAAGCTGGTAGTTTAGTGGCCTATGCTTCAGAGCCTGGGAGGACAATATAGCCAGCACGTTTAGCAGCCAATGATAGCTTTATCCTTCATGAATTTATCTAATCTCCTTACAGCTGTCCAAGTGAGTGGATTTAGATGAGATTGGTTGCTCTGTGAATCAGGGATTTCCTTCTCCAAAAACCACTGGTGTCATTTACAGTACTCACTTTATCAGAGCCAACCCCAAAGTTGCAAAATCGCGATGCAAAAGCTTTTCGAGTTTTATGTATGTGTTTGAAATTATTTACAAGCTGCTCTTCATCGATCACGCTTTCCAGAGCAAGGATTGGCATTAAAATACAATAAAAGGATCTTTACGATACGATATCTTTATTGTCGTTGTCCCACACAGAACAACGAAATTGAAAAAACAAAAACCAGCAAGCCTGCTATCCCAGCTATCCCAACCTGGTTAGCCCCCTAAAAACTCTGATACCCCATTTTTAAATACAATATACTCCCATAGAGACTCCTCATACTGCGTTTAAAATCAAAAGGGCAATTTATAATAAAAACAGACAATATGCGTCAATCAGGCGAGGGAACTGTTTTTTGTTTTTGTTTTTGCAAATGCATGGAACGAGCAGCCATTTTCACCTGGTGTCAAAATTCTGTCTATGCCAGTGCACTTTGCACCTGCGGGTGGGGAGGGCAAATAGATCTATCTCAGGTTACATACTCTTCAGGTTACAGACGCTTCAGGTTACAGACTCCGCTAACCCAGAAATAGTACCTCGGGTTAAGTACTTTGCTTCAGGATGAGAACAGAAATCGTGTGGCAGCGGCACGGCGGCAGCGGGAGGCCCCACTAGCTAAAGTGGTGCTTCAGGTTAAGAACAGTTTCAGGTTAAGAACAGACCTCCGGAACGAATTAAGTACTTAACCCGAGGTACCACTGTATATGGCTGGCGGGCGTGCAGCTTGCCTCCCAAACCTCTGCATGAGGAGAGCGATCCCCACAGAAGGGAAAGGGGGGGGGGCAGGAAGGATTTTTACACCACAGCGCCGGATATGCTGAAGACATCCCTGGTGATACGATGACAGATTTGCACCAAAACGCTGCTAAATTTATATGAGGACTTTGGGGGGGGGATGCAAACTGGTGTTAAGAACCGAACTTAACACTGGAAACAATGAGGAGCTGAGAGGAACCAAAATGGTTTGAGTTGCCCATCTCTAGTCATGAGAGGTCGCCCTTTGATGCTCTCCAAATCCAGGCAGGTATATAAGGGAGCAGAAGGTCTTTTCATAGAATCATAGAGTTGGAAGAGACCACAAGGGCCATCGAGTCCAACCCCCTGCCAAGCAGGAAACACCATCAGAGCACTCCTGACATATGGTTGTCAAGCCTCTGCTTAAAGACCTCCAAAGAAGGAGACTCCGCCACACTCCTTGGCAGCAAATTCCACTGTCGAACGGCTCTTACTGTCAGGAAGTTCTTCCTAATGTTTAGGTGGAATCTTCTTTCTTGTAGTTTGGATCCATTGCTCCGTGTCCGCTTCTCTGGAGCAGCAGAAAACAACCTTTCTCCCTCCTCTATGTGACATCCTTTTATATATTTGAACATGGCTATCATATCACCCCTTAACCTCCTCTTCTCCAGGCTAAACATGTCCAGCTCCCTTAGCCGTTCCTCATAAGGCATCGTTTCCAGGCCTTTGACCATTTTGGTTGCCCTCCTCTGGTCTTTTAGGTTTCTGAGTCTTCCGCCATCTAGAGCAGGGGCTGTGGCTTGGGCCGGTTCATGGTCCCGCAGATGCTACGGTGGGCCGGAGTGTGTGTGTGCCTGTACGCATGCGCAAATGCTATTTCTGGCGCTCCTTCCGGTGCGGAGGAGGCATGTGCAGCTTCCTGCAGCCAATGGGAAGCCGGCCAGCATCATGGAAGGCGGTCCCTACTCTACGCCGGTTTAGCGTGGTGCAGTGGAGCCAACCAAGCGGGCGGTGGGGGTCCCCGGGCCGGTATAATAATAATAATAATAATAATAATAATAATAATAATAATAATAATTTATTTATACCCCACCATCTGGCTGAGCCTCCCCAGCCACTCTGGGCGGCTTCCAATCGAGTGTTAAAAACAATACAGCATTAAATATTAAAAACTTCCCTAAACTTCCCTAAGTGACCCCCATGGGCCAGTTAAACGACCCCCATGGGCTGCTTGTGCCCCATGGGCCTTAGGTTGCTGACCTCAGATCTAGAACTTCTAGACTGGTTCCGAGCCATCTAGAGAGCTCCAAAACTTTTCACCAGAAGACATCTCATCTCATGAAGCGTTCTGGAGATCTGAAAAACTTGTACGCTATTTTGCAACATTTTGGTTGGTTCCAACAGAGGTGTTGGATCTTGGAGTTCGGAAACACGGACCAACTCATCTGCCTTAAATTGATGACACTTTGTTCTCCACATCACTAGATGACCTCACTCAGTGGCACGCTCTCTCTCCCCCCCCACAAACATATATACTGCATGGTGCCAGCCAGATGGGTAGGAACAGAGCCAGGATAAAGCCAGGTTGCTCAGTTCTGCAGCTGGTCCAAGAGGGGAAAAAATATATGCAGGACTTGACAAACTGCCAAGAAGTCCATTAGGCTGTACAGGAGTTTGGCGTCCCACTCTTGATTTTTAGATGTAATTACATGCCAGTGGAGGCATGCCAGTAATCAACTTCCTTTCCCTCTGGGAAGTTGGCAACTTGACATAGATGAGAGCAAGGCTCAAGGAGGCCCCGGCAGTGGCAAGGAGCCACCGGCCTCTTTAATACGTATTGGAGAGGGAGGGGCTTCTGGTTCCAGGGCGGGGCTTCCCCGCAGATCCCCCAGGCGCTTCTCCTTCTCTGAGGAACCCACCTAATGGGGCTGGGAATTCTAGTTGGCGAAAGGGACTAGGGGCATGTTTTCCTCAGCAGTGGCGTAGCGTGGGTTGTCAGCACCCGGGGCAAGGCAAGTAATTTGCACCCCCTAACCCGTGGAGCCAGGTAGGGGCAGCGAGTGAGCGCCCCCCCCAGATGTTGCGCCCGACCCCCCCTGCACCCCCCACGCTACGCCACTGTTCCTCAGCGATCCTTCAAGACGATCGCCTTTCCTGTGGGTGGCCGAGAAGGGGAAAGAATGGACATGTGTGCATTTTAGCTTCTCCTTTGTACCTCAGGAAGTGATCGCATAGCAATAACCTGCGAGAGAAGTCAAGAGCTGGTCTTTCCCCCTCCCGGTCCCAAAACCCACCTCCTTCCTTCCAGATTTGTTTCTGGGGACTATAATGTCATTCGGCCTTTATAAGGCCATTTCCTGATATAGTCATTTGCAGGGATATACACAGGATGTTTCCTATTTCTTTACAAAGCTGGGGGGGGGGGGGGAGGCGAGCAAACGCCAACCATTCTGGCTCCAATTGGATGCCCCAACCATGGCAAAGGGCCAGTCCTCCTGTTTTGCTAGTGATGTAACTTTCCCCTTTTCAATCCTCTACCTCCCTTGGCCTTGTTAACGGGCTGCAAATGGAAACGAAATTTGTCACCCGTCATTTTGACTGGAAGGTGCCTCCAAATCGGTATTTTAAAACTAAAGTGTGCTTCGCAAGTGCTGAAAACCCAATCCTTTACACCCATGGAGTTTTCCTTTTAAAACTTCTCTAAAGTGAGTACGGTTGGTTTAAAGATCTCTCTTCCCCCCGCCACTCAACATCTTTTTGCCAACAGCAACAATAAGAGAGAAAGAGAAAGAAGGGGGACTCATAAAAAATAAAATAAAAACCTTCCTTGGCGAAGAAAAAATCTGTTTTAAATCATCGCCATCATTCAATGAACAGATGTCATTAGCATTTTTCTGCAATGGACTGACATTTTCCTTTCTAGATATATTCTAAGCACATTCACAATGTGTAGCTTGATTAATTGGATGGGGTTAAAATATGACAAAGAAGGAGTGGAAATATTTCGGGCAAAAGAAGAAAGAAAGAAAGAAAGAAAGAAAGAAAGAAAGAAAGAAAGAAAATCTACTTCAAGGGAGTTTTAGCATACATTGTGTACAAAAACACAGCAGAAATACGGAGGGAGAGAACAGAGAGGATTGGTAATAACTAATAAGGTCGTTGTGAAAAATTCACAAGGTAAAAATGGCTAACTGCTTTGCCCAATGGAAGCGCCAAAAGAAATCTGCCAGGCAAACCGCCCATCAGGCGACAGAGAGCTGTCTTAGGAAACATCTTGCAACATCAAAGAGAGTGTAGCCCAAGTGAAATTAAGTTTGCATTGCTATGGAATTAAGTTCTGTTGATCGGAACTTAATTGCCCGTTCCCCAGGGTGTTTTCATGAGCAACAGCAAGTGCTGTTCCTTGAATTCCCTGTCTTTGGAAACTGGATGAAAGCACCGCACGAACCAAGAATCTACAGCTGATTTTCCAAAAAGAGCTTTCTTCTCCATGTACAGTATGAGCAGTGATGATGAGCAAGTGAAGCACAAGAGACTGAAAAGCATTCCTGGTGCAAATAATAATAATAATGCTCAAAGACATTTCTGTGCCAGAGAAACAATGTGCTCGAAACGGGGGACATGCGTCCTCCGGTGCATCAGCAACATAACAAAAGATGATGTGATGAGATCTTAAGCTAGCGCTGCAAACAATCACAATAATGTTTAGGACAGGGAAGAGGCTGGGTGGGAAACCAACTGGCTGCGACCCAAGCCCTTTGACGTCACCGTCTTATGTGTCAGGCTGTAAACAAAGCATCAGAACACTTGCGAGGAGCCATATTAGCACGGCGAAATCAAGAGAGCTAAGCAGGCTTTTAATATCATTCCCAATTTCTGCAGGCTCCAACGTGCAAATGCAGAACCTTTAGTGCAGCTTGTGTTAGCGAAACCCAAAAAACCACACACAGACATGTCAAGAAAAGGATATCACGTCGTTTTATTAGAGGACTGAGGGTTGTTCCCCGCCTCCTCAAATCTGAGAACAGATGGCACGTCCGACCAAACACATCGGCAGCTTACACAACATTGGGAAAATAGGCACGTACGCTGGATTGCATTGGCAACTGACCCTGGATCAAACCCACTCTCTCCTATCTTTCCTATCCTCTCTCACACAAACACACCCTGGCCCACTGCTTAGTGGGAGGTGTTCGCTTGAAACCAATGCGCAGTCTAAACAGGAATCGAGTGCCAGAGAAATCTGGAAATGGTTGGGGACAACATTTATTGGGGGGGAGAAACATGTGTTCGCATAGCAAGCACATGAGAGCCAAGAAATTAGGAAAATATGTCTTAACAATTAACCAGCCAGCAACATTATTTGGGACGGTCTTCTGCACAAACTCTAGCAGGGTCCTTGTGTAGCTGCCAATTCATTTCAACGGGGTTTTATACAGATTCTCCCCACACACACACACACCATGGGATCGAGTCTCCTTGGTCTCATGGCTTTCGAAAATGCTCTCCTTAGCCCCCCCAAAATTCCAGAAAATTGTTGCACACGATTTTAAGACTTAAAACTGCCCCTCTCTCCTCTGTTCTTTAGATTTGTTTTAATTCGGTTGCTACATAAATGCTTTCTGTGACACAGATACCCTTTGATTTATTACCAAAAGAGACAGAAAAGACATTCGGTAGTATAAAATGCCTGAACAAATTAAATATCATTTATAGATAGATAGATAAGATATAAAAAAAGACTTAGTAAAAATATAGTCCTATGGTTCAAATGAAAGATAATAATCTTGATACAGTGAAAAATGTGCCTGTTTGGCACCCCTAAACTAGTCTCTGTCCCATAACAATCATTGCAAAAGAATCACTCCCGGTTTTGCTTTCTAGGCATAGGGTCGCACTTCCCAGTCCATTTAGAGTGCTTTTCTTTCTTTCTTTCTTTCTTTCTTTCTTTCTTTCTTTCTTTCTCTTTCTTTCTTTCTCTCTTTCTTTCTTTCTCTCTCTCTCTTTCTCTCTCTCCCATCTGCTTTCCCCAAGAAAATTGGATCCATACTGCTGATTAGGAGCAAATGGCAATTCGGGTTTTCTGCAAATTGCCATTTGCTCTGATTCAGTGGTAAAGAGCGGGTTTTCGCAGGGAAAGCAAAAATAATATTAATAAAAAGCTGTTGGACACAGACCTGGAAAGTGTGGACCTCTGCTTAGGAATGCGGAGCGTAGGTCAGTGTGGATAAGCCCTGACTTGCTTCTCCTTAAGCCTTAATAACCGAACTCTGAAAGTGCTGGTTCTCCAGGCATGGCGTAGACCTTGGGGAAAGTGGAAGGCTGGAAGTTATACCTCCATCCTGAAAACAGGGGCTGCAGTGGCTCAGCATCAAAGCATCTGCTTGCATGAAAAAAGGTCCCAGGCAGAGGCTTCCCCTCTGAAACCCAGTCAAGGTGGGCAGTACTGAGAGGGGCAAGTAGTCTGATTTGGTCTGAAGCAGCTGCCTGTTTTGGGAAGGGCCGTAAGCCAGTGGCAGAACATCTGCTTTGCAAGACAATGGTCCCGGTTTCAGTCCTGGGTGCCACCAGCTCACAGGATCCCAGAGGAGCGGGGAAAGATTCTTGCCCTGAGCCCTTGAATTACGGCCACCAGTCAGAGATGGCAGTGGGCTAGTGGCTCGGATCTCACATGGCAGCTTCAAATGCAACCTCCACCCCAACGCTTCCATCAGTGTGATTGCAAAGAGCATGGGTTTACATGGGCAAAGCTTGGCAGAGCTGCTTCAATGGGATGTACGCAGAGGTTCACAGGGAAGCTGAGTCGAAGCAGGTTCTGTGAGCTTTCTGATAGGGATGCTTGGAATTACTTGAAATTATATGAAAAAGCATCCGGGGGAAATTAACTCGAGAATGGATTTCTAAAATACTTGGAAGCTACTGAAATCAGTGGGTTGGCTTTGAAGTGAACGGGCACAATCTGGGTAAAGTTATGCCAGCCTAAGAGGACCACCTGTCAATTTTATTTTATTTCTATGGCTTTTTCAAGCCTTTCCCTTCATCACACTTGCATACCACTTTAACCAGTCTTAAAACCCTCCCTCAATCCAACCTGTTTTAGGCATGCCTATAGCCAGTGGCGTAGCGTGGGTTGTCAGCACCCGGGGCAAGGCAAGTAATTTGCGCCCCCTAACCCGTGGATTTTCGCCCCCTAACCCTAACCCCCAGATATTGCGCCCGGTGCGGTCGGCCCCCCCTGCACCCCCCACACTACGCCACTGCCTATAGCTTTACCCCACAACGGTGCCCTTGGGGTGCAATGCAGAAGCATGACAGTGGAAGGATTTATTTATTTTGCCATGCGCTCTGTTGGGTTGCAGACTGCCCACTCGCCACCAGATCCCAGCATGTTCTAGGACTTGGATGATGCTTCAAATCAGACAGCTTGCAATTCAGCTCCGGGTCAGGCGGCTAGCCTGCTTTTGAATAACGACAAACCTTGCTTCACTGCCAAAAGAACAACCCAGGTATTGAGAGCCACTGCCTCCCCACCCAGCTTCCCCAGTTACGCAGACTTACAGTACAGACATCTTAAGCACTGGAAGAGCTCAAATGCACTGGAGAACCCGGCTCCTGAACGTTTTCCAACAATCCAGAGGGAAAGGATTTCGGCATCTTGCGGCTTGTCATGTTATAATGCTGCAGGCGCGAAGAAAAGCTGCACCCACGGGAATTCCCTCCAGGGCAATAAAAGGTCCAGAAAAACTGTCCGCCCTCACACATTTCGGCACCCTATGCATTCAGTTTCCTTTCTGCTTTGCAACAGTCTATCTCGTTGTGCTACATAGCAATACAGTATATCAGTGGTTCAGCATTATTATTTTTAAAAACAAAAAAACCCAAGCAATGCATTTAATGAGATAATCTAAATATTGCAATGTTGACAGGCAAGGGGAGAGGGTTTGGAAGGCTGATGCAAAGGAAGGCACTTGTGGGGATATATAGGTGGGCACTGTTATCTCAGCTAGATGAATGTCGGGTCTTGCAGTGGGACTCTGAGATGATTTGCACATTACGCTGAACAAGGAAGAGGGCAGGGTCCTGTGTTTTGGCCCCCCAACCCAGCGCTTCAGCTAAAAATGTGCAAGGCAGGGGATCTAAGGGCTCTTTCACACAGAGCAAAGTCGAGCCGGCCACATCCAGTCCCTTGCTCTCCAGATGAGCTCTGCAAACACATCTGTGACATGCACACGTCACACATGCTCTGCGGCACGGGAGAGAATGAAAAATCCTGACAGTGACACTCATGGGTTTATGCTGAATGACCTGCAGTGGACACTAAAAATAATAATAATAAATCTGTTTAAGTGTGAAGAGGCCCTTAAATGCAGAAAACTCCACAAGCTTCAGGGGTGAGGTTCCCAAGCCCTGCTTGGGACACAACAGTAGAAGGGCAAATAGTTTCTCTGCAGCAATTCTCCGCAGCAACAGTTTCAAAGTTCCTGCAGATATTTTTTGCTCACTCCTCGGCAGGTTGGCCCTTGTTTCTCAAAGGACGGGCACATTAGCTGAGCTGGGCTGTCTCTCAGCAGGTAAGAATAAATTTGTTAGAAGGACAAGGTGCCCCACAGGGATGGGAAACCAAGCTGCTCTCATTTGGAGCAAACAAAAAAGAGGTTAGCACCTGCGCATCATGCCTTTCCTAAGGGTACGTGTAGGTTTTGAGCTTCCGTCAAATTCATACTGGTTTAACCGGCACAGCTTCGCTCAAAGGGTCCTGGGAATTGTGGTTAGGAGACGGAATTCAGGTACAAGATCCCATGGCTCCCCCTTGCAGGTTCCCAGGGTTCCCTGGGGGAAGGGAAATGACGGTTAAACTGGGCTCAGCCTTGAACCCCTCTCCCCTTGCCGAACACACAAGCACAGCCCTACCCAGTGATACAGGTGCTGTAATAGACAGCGCTGCTGGCATCGGACAGGGCCGATATCAAGCTGCTCTCCTCGCAGGAGAGGCTCCGTGGAGTCACTTTGGACACGGAGACATGGTAGGCAAACCCCGAAGGATCGGGACGAGTCCTGCTCATATTCAAATACTGGTCAAACTCGTTGCGGTCCACTTCTGTCCAGAGCTCGTTGGGGTTCAAGTGCTCCACGCCGTCAAGGTGGTGAGATTCGGGCGGCGGGGAGAGCTGGCCCAGGTGGGCAGAAAGCCCGTTGGCGGCTCCGGCGCATAGTTGGTTGTAGTACATACCAGGTGGGTGGGGAGTCCTCATGGCATCAGCCAGGTGAGGTGGGTTCTGCGGGTAGCCCATGGGCATGTTCCTCCCCAGGTTTTTCTCCGGGGTAAACTCCATCTGAGGAGGTGGTGGAGGAGGAGGAGGGTGGTGATGGTAGCCTCTGAAGGACATCACGCCACAGTCGTCCTGCATGTGTGGAGGGAAAAAGGCAGGCTCCGTCTGCTCCAAGACGTCCAGAGGGGACATCTCAGGGGTCGGCAAGCCGTAGTTCTCCATATCAGAGCTCACCGAGCGGAGTTCTCTGAAGTGGTTGAGTGGAGGAGGCTGGGCATGGCCCGGGTGCCCGATGGCGCCGCCAGCCCGGTGGTTCATGGCAAAGCCGTCGCTGCAAGGCTGGGAGAGATTGTGCAGGAGGATGTTGGGCTCCATCCTCTTGATTTTCTTGGCTTGCTTCTTCCTCCTGGGGCGGTACTTGTAGTTGGGGTGGTCCTGCAGGTGCTGGATCCTCAGCCTCTCTGCCTCTTCCACAAAGGGGCGCTTGTCGTTGGCGCTGAGCGCTTTCCACGACTGGCCTGGAGGGGGTCCGGAAAGGAAAAACACAGGCATGAAGCTGCAGCAGAAACAGGGGAGAATTAAGGGCTCCGGCAGATCAAGGATTCGAGTCCTTCACCTGCTTCAGAAGCCCAAACTATTGCTCACGTAATAATTGCAGCATACAAAGGCCGTTAAACAATAGGCAGTATTCGCATTAATGCATGGGTCGGCAAACTAAGGCATGGGGGCCGGATTCGGCCCAATCGGCTTCTCAATCTGGCCTGCAGACAGTCCGGGAATCAGCGTGTTTTTACCTAAGTAGAATGTGTGCTTTAATTTAAAATGCATCTCTGGGTTATTTGTGGGGCATAGGAATTTGTTCATTCCCCCCCCTTCAAAATATAGTCTGGCCCCCCACAAGGTCTGAGGGACAGTGGACCGGCCCCCTGCTGAAAAAGTTTGCTGATGCCTGCATTAAAGTATCTCACATTGGGAAGTTGGACGCTGTTATTGTTTTTAAACCATACATGTCCAATCACCAAAAGGTCATCTCATCAGGCCCTGTCCACCTTGGGAACATTAGATTCCAGTTTTTTCACCATGTGTCTTAACCATGCCAGACCCGAGAGAGGAGAGAAAGAGAGAGAGGGGGGGGGAGGGAGAGAGAGAGAGAGAGAGAGAGAGAGAGAGAGAGAGAGAGAGAGAGAAACAAACAAACAAACAAACAAACAGAGAGAGAGTATGCCAAGAAGGTACAGTAGATCCTCTGCAAGGATCATGGCTCCAAGTCCCTGATAGGTTCATGATCTCTTGGTATGATCCATGAGAACAACCCCAAAATCCACAAAAACATTATTAAGCCCATCCAAGATGTCACAAGATGGTGAACTATCTTATCAGCCTGGATGCCAAGTAAAATAGGGTGTGGAGAAGGAGATCAAGTTTATCATCCAGTCCGATGGAGAGTTTTGGAGAACCTGAGAGTGCATTCACTATTTTGGAACGTTTTCATGGGTTCTGATAAAGTTCCTACCCTGCTGTGATTTTTGATGTGATGGAGATTCCACTTCGACTAGAAACATCTCTTTCTCCTCCTGCTCTTCCTTACTTGCTTACACACACACACACACACACACACACAATCACAAGGTAGTTAAAGAGAGGGGAAACCAAAGTGCAGATTTTTGATAAACGTGCATTATGGTGCTTTCACACAACCATAGTGATGGCAGCTTCTTTGCAAGTGATTTTTTGTATTTCTCTTCTCTACTCTGAAATGCAAATGTGATACCCACATTGCAGAACAATAGGCTTTCAGTTTAGAAAGGGCTCTCTCCCACCGTCCCATAGTAATTAACATCCATACATAGGATAGAGGACCCTGGACACTTTGCAAGGGGGTGGGTAGCTAAGGTATATAATATATGAAATTCTTATTTAGGAGTCTGTGTCTCTCGTTTCTAGATAGGTGTTCAGGAAAGGGTGGGGGAATAAAAGAACTAATGAGTTCTTTTTTCCTTGACTGCTTCCAAGGACAAGGGGAAATGGCATTTTGTCTGGGCGGTATCCAATGTGCTTACTCTGTTAGTACAAGGATTTTTGCTTGTGCAACAGAACTCCCCTATCTTGTCCCCTCAGGGCACATCCTGTGCCCTCTCCAAATCTGCCCCAGTGGATTGGGAGAACCCCCAAAACAAATTTGAGGGAGGAAGTTCCATTGTGAACGCATACATCCTTGCACAAATGGAACAAGTTCCTTAACCCCTTTCCATTCTATTTGTTGCAAATTTGATAATGCTGAATTTGGACTTAATCAAGATTCACACTACGAAAAAGTAAGGGTGCATAAAGACTTATAAGGTCTATATGCCCTGGAGGCTAGGAAGATTAGGAAGAAAGAAATGGTTGGGCTAGCGGTCAGTTGCAAAGGGGAGTCTAAGATCTAATCCACACATTTTATTTGAGAATCACTTTTTATTCTGTGTAATAAGAAATTTTGGTGGATTTGACCGTGGTTTTACCGCAGATGTAGCGACTGCTGTTTAGCTTTGTACTGAACTCAGTACAGATACAGAACACCCTGCCCAGGGCTGAGCTCAGAAGAAACCAGTTCTGGCTATCTGCAATAGAAGCTGCAGCGCATAGTGCTGATTGCCCAGTGCTTGTGATGTCACAAACACTTCCCCCAACGAACCCTACAGTCCTTTTGCGTCCCTCCAGATATTTTATTTCAACCAAGTCAAAGTTTTGAGACTCCTGAAGGGGAGTGAAAGGCAGGAAATCAAATCCAAACTCCTCTTCTTCTTCTTCTTCTTCTTCTTCTTCTTCTTCCAACCGCATGCCGACACATGAATGTTACACTATCTCTCTATTCCTCCTAATAGCCTATCCTTCAATAAAATTAGCACAAGAAGCTTGCGGTTTGTTGTTGTGAATGAATCACTTTGCTCTTACCTTGCAATAATGGGGGGGGGGGCATAGCTCAATGATAGAGCATCTGCCTCGCATGCAGAATGCCCCAAGTTCAATCCCTGGCATTTCCAGATAGGGCTAGGAGAGACCACCCCCAAAGTCCTGGATAGCTGCTGCCAGTCTGTGTAGACAGTACTGAGATAGATGGACCAATGATTCAGGATGTGGCAGCTTCCTACGTTGTATAAATTTGGGTTTGTGATAGCAATGTGATAGACGGACCGTTACCTTTTTGTATCTTGGGTTCTTGGGGACCCTTCTATGTGCCATCTTCTTCCCACTCTCTGCTTATGTGTGTGTCTCTGCATCCCTCCCCATACACACCTCCCAAATGAAGATGAAATGTCCTGCATAATCAGATGAAGCGAAAGAAGCTGAAAAGCTTCTAAATGTGTTCATCTTTCAGGGTCTCTGACTGTGGATCTTTTTATCCCGAAGAAGTGAAATTAGTAAAAGGGTGCAAAGGGAAAATATTCTTCTAGTCTTTGAACTGTATCCTTTCGGGAGAAGAGAGGACTGAGAGCAAAGTTTCATAGAATAACACCCAAAGCAGTTCAGTTTTAAAACCGCACGCTTGGCCAGAATGCACATTTGATTTAAGAATGACTGTCTTGGGCTGCTTTCTCAGCTTTGTGAGAAACATTTGCAAGCGTGTGCAGTAATAGTGCAAGAGGGAAGTGATCTGCCCTAGCGCTCCCCTGATGTAGGTGCAACGGATGGGTAAATTATCTGGATTAAAGTCACAATCCTATAGCCCTTTATCTGGGAACGAGCCACACTGCAATTGACTTCTGGGTACACATGTGCAGGATTGTACTGCGAATGACCTGCAGAGAGGGGCTCATGAGAAAGGTTGCACCATAAGAGGGAGCTTCCTCAAAATAAATTTAAAAAGAGACAGCTTCCTTCCTCATGGCTGCTACTCTCCCCTCTCCCAAACTCCTTTTTGACCCTTATAAGAACTGCACTGTTCAGACAGATGCCCCCACAGAGCCCACCAGCAGAACAAAAGGCAGTGGCCACCTCCGTTCCTGTTTGCCCCAGCCTCCAATCTTACTCCAAGGTAAACTGCCTTGGAACATGCAACCTCCATTTCTCAGGTATGGCTAATAAGTGGGACCTGCAATAAAATTTTGCAGTGTGTGTGTGTGTGAGATAGAGAGAGGTGCCTCTGCTCAGGAGTCTAGATTGCTAGTTACGTCTTCCTCTAGGATAGTTCCCACTTCAATTGTCAACCCCCCCACTCCAAAACCCTCAGCATCCCATTGCTACTGAGCATGCTTGGTCTTCGCAGGGTCTTTTCTGGAGGGCCCCCATTATAGGTTGCTAAAAAGGATTTCTGCAAACCCCAGGTCTCCCTTCAACACCTGAGTGTGCTCTCAGAGGGAGGGAGGGAGAAGCCTTTCAAGCCTGACTAAGGGGGGGGGGAGGCTGCCCCCCTAAATAAATAAAAATCAACAAAAATACTTAACTAACTGAGGTTCTGTTCCCCTAAGATTCCGCTTCCCTATGAATCTGTCCAAAGCCACCTTAGCTCCTGGTGCTCATCATCCCCACATCTGGTGGCAATGAGTCCCACAGTGCGCTCACACACCCCGCTTACCCAGCATCTTGCTCAGCACCGCGTTGTGCAGGTCCGGATTCTGCTGGGCCAGCCGCTTCCTCTCGTCCTTGGCCCACACCATGAAGGCGTTCATGGGGCGCCGGATGCGGGAATCCTCGGCGCTCTTGCCATCGGACGGACGGCCCGAGCCGGCGCCGTAGCCATAGCCGGCGTCGGGGCTGGGAGAACGGCTCGAGGCAGCCGAGGTGCCCAAGAGCGCGCCGCCGGGGTCGCCTCCCCCGATGGGCGCCGCTGCGCCTGGGCGAAATCCGAAGGCCGGCTCCGGGCTGGGGGTTCGGCTGGAGACGGCGGGCTCGGCGGCCCGGCTGTGCTGCGCGAAGGCGCGCCCGGGATCAGAGGCAGCGGCGGCGGGAGGAGGTGGAGGCGGCGGAGGCGGAGGCGGCGGTGGCGCAGCGGCTGCTCCCGCGACGGCTCCCCATGAAAAGTCGCCTCTGGCTTGGGATATCTCCTCTCTACAGAAACTAGGCTCAGATATATTCATTCCAGCTAGACGGACCTTTTGGGATCACAAGGCGAGCAGAAAAAGAAGGAAAAAACGGACAACAAGAAGAGAATCGGGTTCCCTTCTCCGAGGAAAGAAGACGACGCGAGCGAAGGAATCAGCGGCTCGAAATGCGCAAAGGAACCAGAGAAGAAGGCAGGATTCGGCCCGAGCTAAGGGCTGGCTTGGTTCGCCCCCTCCAAAAAAAGGAGGACAAGACGCACGCGCTGGAAAGGATGCTCCCGTCGGAGGGGCCACATTATAAAGGCTGCGCTTCCCATCCGAGGGAGGGCGACGGGAAAGGAGGAGGGGTTAGACGGGCCCGCTAGGAACACCCCCGACGGAGGAGGGCGATGGACGCGCGGTTTCATTCTCCCCTCCCGGCAAAGGAAATCGGGGAAATTGCTCCCCCCGCTCCCCCGACTTTCCTCTCCCTCCTGTCGGATTAAGTCCTGGCGAGGCAATTCTGTTTGCGCAAACCTCAGGCGCTCAGCAGCGCCTCCTCCGAGCTAGCCAGACGCAAACGTCCCCCCGCGAAGTGGGCGACAGGGATTTTTTTGGGTGCCGCTGGCCGGGGGGTGGGGAGAGAGGGGGTGGTTTGTTTAGCCTTGCTTTGATTTCCTAACATCCCCATTTTTTATGTGTACAATCCCTTTCTGCACACGCACCCTTTGGAAAAGAAGAAAAGCCGCAGCCAAATAAAGTTGGCTCCTAGGCGCACGTGGTCGAGGCAAACGCTGCAAGAGAGCGTCGGGAGAGGTCCCTTTGCGTGGAGAAAGCCTCGCTTGGGTGGGGGTGATTCTCAGTGCAGGTGGGGGGGGGGAGAGGAGGTGGAGGAGCCGAAACCCCTCTTTGAAAGGGGGTCTGGAAACGGTTTGAAAAGTGCTGTCTTTTCACGGTGGTTCGATGCGCGCAGACGCGGTTCCTTGCTGGAAGAAAAGTTAGATTGTAAGCTCTTCGGGGCAGGTCCGTTAGGCTGGAAAGCAGGGCTGCGGAATCTTTTCTTTCCGGCCCGAGGGCCGCATTTCCTTCTGGAGGGGGGCCACATGCGAATCGTGGGCGGAGCCAGAGGCAAAAGTGGGCGGGGACACGAATATAAATGTTACCTCTGTATGGTAGGCTCGTTTGTACACAGACACACCCCTCCATCCAGACAAGCGAGAGGCAGTGTCACAGATCAAGGGCGAATGCTAGCCAAGGAGGGGGAGGGGCTGGTGGGAGGTGTGGCCTCGGGAGGGGCGGGGCCTGATGTTCCCCACTTCTGCTGTAAAGCAAATCACGTTAAGTGCTGATGGATAGTCCTTGTACTGTACGCTTATGCTACAATTCAGTGCACCTTTACCAGGGGATAAATGGGTCTTAATGCGCCTACTAAGTGAGAGTGGGACTTGCTTTAGGATTGTGCTCATAGGTGTCAAAATAAAACGGGAAGAGAAGACAGCAAAGTAGTTTCTGCCCCGCCCCCCAAGTGAGAAGAAGAGTACCTGAGCAATCTATCTGGTGTCTCAGGAACTACAAATGCTAAAAACATTTTAAAAAAATGAAAACTGGGAATCTCACAATCTTTTTTGGAGGAGGCTGCTCCCCCTTTCCTTTCCTGGAGATGCTCAGGACTGTACTGTCAATTTCCGTAGCTGTTGGCTGAAGCTCTCCCTGGAGTTTCTCTATGGTCCTTCATCCCTTGGTCAGAATGTGCCTCCTTCCAGCACTGCAGTCCCTCAAAACCCAGGACATGGTGAAACTGTGGAACTCACTCCCACATGATTTGGTGATGGCCAACGACTTGGATGGCTTTGAAGGAGGATTGGACAAGTTCAAGGAGGGTCAGGCTATCATTGGCAACTAGACACAATGGCTTGTTCTGCTTCCACTGTAGAAGACAGTGGGCCTCTGAATGTCAGAGGCTCCCAGAAAATTGGTGTGCAGCTGGTGAATTAAAGGGGAAGAGCTTCCAGGTTAAGAGGTGGGGGTGTACAGGAACACAGAAAGCTGCATTATCCTGAGTATTTTTATACCATTCAGTGCCTTGGACTTGCCGATCAGAAAGTCGGCAGTTCAAATCCCTGCAACGGGGTGAGCTCCCGTTGCTCGGTCCCTGCTCCTGCCCACCTAGCAGTTCAAAAGCACATCCAAGTGCTAGTAGATAAATAGGTACCACTCCAGCGGGAAGGTAAATGGTGTTTCCATGCGCTGATCTGGTTTGCCAGAAGTGGCTTAGTCATGCTGGCCACACGACCCGGAAGCTGTACGCCGGCTCCCTCAGCCAATAAAGCAAGATGAGCACCGCAACCTCAGAGTCGGTCACGACTGGACCTAATGGTCAGGGGTCCCTTTACCTTTACCTTACACTGACCAGCAAGGGATATTCCCAGCCCATTATACAATATTTATATTTATACCCCATATTTCCTCCAAGCAGCTCAAGTTGGTGTACACAATTCTTTGTTTGCCCATTATATCTTCACAGCAACCCTGTGAGGTAGATTAAGCTGAGAGATGGTGACTGGGAAAGTGGAGATTTGAACTCTGATCTCCCAAGTGCTAGTCCAGTACTCTAACCATTTCACTATACTGCCTGTCTTACACTGGTGCTCCCTTAACGCTCTCTTATTACTATTAAATGTATAGCCCAAGCACATCTTTGCTTAAAAATAATTAAAAATAAAAGTGTGTTTAAAACACTTAAACAGAAACACAATAAAACACTCAATTTATTTTATTTTTTTTAAAAAGCAGATGTAACCAAATCACATGTCTGGATAGGTCTGCTGAAACAAGGGACTTTTCAGCAGCTGTCTAAACGGACACAGTGATGGTGCCTGCCTGTCAACAGGCAGGGAGTTCCACAGATGCTGAGGGTTGGACCCGCATACCCTCCAACATTTCTCTGATGAAAATAGGGACGTCTCATTCCACAATGATACGTTTTACTATTTATACCCCACACATCTCACTGGGTTGCCCCAGCCACTCTGGGCAGCTTCCAACATATATAAAAACATAATAAAACATTAAATATTTTTTTGAAAAAACCTTCCCTGTACAAGATTGCCTTCGGATAGCTCAGGGGTTGGATAACTCCATAGCCTCCAACATTTCTCTGATGAAAATAGGGACATCCTAAGGCAAAGTGGGACATTCTGGGATCAAATCAAATGTATTCTGCTCTGGTCAGACCTCACCTGGAGTACTGTGTCCAGTTCTGGGCACCACAGTTCAAGAAGGACACTGACAAACTGGAACGTGTCCAGAGGAGGGCAACCAAAATGGTCAAAGGCCTGGAAACGATGCCTTATGAGGAACGGCTAAGGGAGCTGGGCATGTTTAGCCTGGAGAAGAGGAGGTTAAGGGGTGATATGATAGCCATGTTCAAATATATAAAAGGATGTCACATAGAGGAGGGAGAAAAGTTGTTTTCTGCTGCTCCAGAGAAGCGGACACGGAGCAATGGATCCAAACTACAAGAAAGAAGATTCCACCTAAACATTAGGAAGAACTTCCTGACAGTAAGAGCTGTTTGACAGTGGAATTTGCTGCCAAGGAGTGTGGTGGAGTCTCCTTCTTTGGAGGTCTTTAAGCAGAGGCTTGACAACCATATGTCAGGAGTGCTCTGATGGTGTTTCTTGCTTGGCAGGGGGTTGGACTCGATGGCCCTTGTGGTCTCTTCCAACTCTATGATTCTATGATTCTATGAAATCAGAAACCGGGATGGCTTCTTTAAATCAGGAAAAAAGCACACCAAGAACTCAGGCCAATGTAAGTTTCAATAGTGGGAGTGGTCCCTACTCGCAAATCAATAGCAACAAAAACTAATCCATTCAAAAGTATTTATTCTGACAAGGATTACAGACTCAAACAGAGATTACAGACTCAAACAGGGATTACAAACTCTAACTCATAAAAATATGTATAACAATAATTCATTACAGAATTAGAGATAAGAGTTTATGAGTAGAGATAAGTTCATGTTAGTCCAAATTCGTCGTGGAGGCCTTAGTTTCAATCACGGAGCAGAAGTCAGAAGTCAGTTATGTATTCACCTTCATCAGCTGGAAGTATCAAACATTACATGAAAATACATTTAAACTCTAAATTATCATACATTATAATTGATATAACTGTATTATATAACATTTGGTTAGTGTAAGTTTGAAGACTTTCGGATAAATATATCCTGTTATTTTCTATGTTTCTCAAGGATAACAACTGAAAATAATCACTATGAATAATAGTTACATGTGTTGAATCAAATTAAAAACTCTAAGGCAGCATATAATCATATGATTCCTCACCTACATGTGGGTAGATCAACGGCAGTGGCGTAGCGTGGGGGGTGCAGGGGGGCCGGCCGCACCGGGCGCAACATCTGGGGGGGGGGGGTGTGCGCTCGCACTCGCAGCTCTCTGCCCCTACCTGGCTCACTCTCTCTCTCTCACTGCAGTGCTGGCTGTGCAAATCCGATCCGAGCCGCCGGGTCGCCGCCCACTTTGGAGGGGAGGGTGCCAGGCGTGCGGTGCGGAGAGAGAGCGAGGGACTATCTGGGGGAGGGACAGTGCAGCGGGGGGGGGGCGCAAATTACTTGCCTTGCCCCGGGTGCTGACAACCCATGCTACGCCACTGATCAACGGGGGGTGGGGGGTGGGTAGGGGTCTGGACTTGGGACCTCCTGCATGCCCAGCTGGTATTATGCCACAGAGCTATGGCCCTTTTCCAGACTTTCGCGTCTGGGCCCCTTGTTCTGGAAATGGATTGCTGTTTCAGGACAGAGAAAAAGAAGCCAGGATATCCTTATCAGTTGAAGGGCACTGCAGGAAGCTGCCTGCCTCCATTTGAGGTCAGAGCCAAAAGCCCCATTGATCTTGGTGGGTCCTGATGGCGCTTGCGCTCATCTGCACGGGAACCCTTGGAAAGCATGCTTGCCTGGGAGCAAGTCCCACTGAATTCAACAGGACCCAAATGTCCGTATAGTAAAAGCTATGATTTTCCCAGTAGTGATGTATGGAAGTGAGAGCTGGACCATCAAGAAGGCTGATCGCCGAAGAATTGATGCTTTTGAATTCTGGTGCTGGAGGAGACTCTTGAGAGTCCCATGGACTGCAAGGAGATCAAACGCATCCATTCTGAAGGAAACCAGCCCTGAGTGCTCACTGGAAGGACAGATCCTGAAGCTGAGGCTCCAATACTTTGGCCACCTCATGAGAAGAGAAGACTCCCTGGAAAAGACCCTGATGTTGGGAAAGATGGAGGGCACAAGGAGAAGGGGATGACAGAGGACGAGATGGTTGGACAGTGTTCTCGAAGCTACCAGCATGAGTTTGACCAAAGTGCGGGTGGCAGTGGAAGACAGGAGTGCCTGGCGTGCTCTGGTCCAGGGGGTCACGAAGAGGCGGACACGACTGAACGACTAAACAACACCACCACTTCGGAATGAACGTGCAACCGATTGTGCCTGCAAGAAGGGAGTGCAGGATGGCTGCTGACACCCAGAGATCAAAAGGAAGAAGCTAAAATGTAATGACTGTGTGGGAATCCTATTTCTTGATCCCATCCTGCCACCATGTTTGATCAGGGCTCTGGGCCCAGATACAGAAATTAAAGTCAATTGCTTAATCAACTAGATACATTTGACTAAAATTGCATTGACAGAAAAAGGTGTTGCTGTTGTTGGTTTTAAATGGCCCAGGTTTATGTTGCATCACCTCCTCTGTCAGAGTGAAGGGGGGGGGGAATAATGCCTTTTCTGCAAAAGTGCTTGCCATCTGCAATTTTTAAAAGTTTATATTAAAAAGAATCTTTTTTAAACAAAACAAAACCATGCTTCCTGCTTTGGGGGGGATGCATTTTCAGTTGAAGAAGGCTGATCGCTGAAGAATTGATGCTTTTGAATTATGGCGCTGGAGGAGACTCATGAGAGTCCCATGGACTCAAGAAGATCAAACCTCTCCATTCTTAAGGAAATCAGCCCTGAGTGCTCACTGGAAGGACAGATCCTGAAGCTGAGGCTCCAGTACTTTGGCCACCTCAGGTGAAGAGAAGACTCCCTGGAAAAGACCCTGATGTTGGGAAAGATGGAGGGCACAAGGAGAGGGGGACGACAGAGGACGAGATGGTGGGACAGTGTTCTTGAAGCTACCAGCATGAGTTGGACCAAACTGCAGGAGGCAGTGGAAGACAGGAGTGCCTGGCGTGCTCTGGTCCAGGGGGTCACGAAGAGTTGGACATGACTAAACGACCAAACAACAACAACATTTTCAGTTGATTCAGAAATAAATTCGAAAATTGCTTAACCAAGTAATCAATTAAAGGCTGCAGCCTTGAGCATAACAATGTGCCTCTGGGCATGTGCAGAATGCCTTTCCCTCACTGCCAAATGACAGGAGAGATGCCATTTGTGTAGCGCAATAGCTCTTGCTGCCTCCTCAACCCACCACGTTTTCTCTGACCAAAGGTGCCAACTCCCTGGGGCCCTGGGTGCCTGAGCACCCACAAAATTCCCCATGATGGAGCCGGGCACCCACAGATTATGGTGCTGGGGCCATGCACATTGCATGGCATCCACAACCCTGGGCACCTATGGCCAAGCTGGCACTCACGTCTCTGACTATGTGTTGTGTTTCCATTGGAAGGCAGGAAGTGCACAGAATTCAAACTACAAAGCTTTATTTAATTTAATTTTATTTTTTTAAAAAGCTTCTAGTAGCTTAGTCGGTAGAGCTTGATACTTTTCATTTAATGGTTGCGGGTTTGAGCCCCACACTGGGCAAAAAAATCCGGCATTGCTGGGGGTTGAACTCGATGGCCCTTGTGATCCCTTCCAACTTTATAGTTTTGTGGTTCTGTGATTCCGGTCCTTATGGATCAAAGATTCAGTGTGTCCCTCCTCACAATCCCCCTCCCTACGTGCTTAGGGTTAAAAGCGAAGCAAAATCCCCTGATGTGGTTTAAAAATCAAGTAATGTGCTGCTTAAACTTTCCAAAGCCAATTGCTCTTGTGAAAGGCAGATAAAATTAGCTTCGGGCGGGGCGGGGGCTCCCTGTGATAAGAGTGCGTAGAGATATCGTCTGGCATAGATTGTGATGGTTTTGCAGAATTTAGATGGCTTTTAAAGGGAGCCAGAGTCATGAATTCTAGCTAAACGGAGCCCCAACTTCAGAAGCAACATAACTCTGGGATTGCAGCTGCAGGGGAGCAAACAACGGGGAGTTTTTGTTGCCGCTTTCATGCTCTACTTGCGGGTTCCCAGAAGCATCTGGCTGGGCGCTCTTCAAAACAGGATGCCGAAGGCTGGGCTGATCTGATCTAGCATGTCACTGCTTGGGTTCTTAAAGACTTCCAAACTTCAGATCTATTTTGCCCCGTGGAAATAGCCCGATCAGATAAACAGGTCTACCCAAAAGAGCCGGTATCATAAAACTAATCAGCTGTGTCAAGTAGTTGCCATTATAACAATGTATGGCAGTTCGGCAAGGGATGTTTTTGCGCGTGTTTACTCGGAAGCCACCCTCGCTGATAGCAAGGGAATGGTGCCGAAGGAAACGCATCTGGGATTTTTGAAGAGCGGGGTGTTATTTGCAGCCATTGCCGCGGTTCAGCTCCAGACTGCAAGGGAACGGGTTAACTCTGCATTGCCTCGGAGTTTCCCTTCGGAGAGGGAGCCAAAGGATGCCTTTCGCAAGCAAAGGTTCTCTTCTCCAGTTCCTTCCAAAAAAATAGCTTTCCCCCCGCTCACCAATGTCTGCAAACACACCCCAGATCCCAGCTTGAAATCTGAAACTTTGCATTGGCTGGAATGGGGGCACTGGGTTGTGCAAGAGACTGGCGGTGGGAGATTGCACGCTATGGTTTGGGGAGCGCGAGTGTGTGTTATGTCTGGAACTGATTTTGGAAAATCCGATCTGCATTTAACCCTAAACAAAACAATAGCCCTTCTCTCTCTCTCTCTCTCTCTCTCTCCCTCTCTCTCTCTCTCTCTCTCTGGTTTACTCTTCCTCCAGACGAAAACAGCGGGCGCTTTGAGCTGCATTTCTTTGCTGTCTTGGGAATTCTAAATGTTGGTTGGAGCGCACACGATGCGCTCTCCCTCTCCTGCTTCAGATCCTATCTGGTCGGTAGGGAGATGTAGAGCACGTTTGCATCCACGAGGTTGGTGGTTCAGTCCTTAGTTAAACCACAGAGCCTAGGGTTTGTCGATATGAAGCTCGGCGGTTCAAATCCCTGCGACGGGGTGAGCTCCCGTTGCTCGGTCCCTGCTCCTGCCAACCTAGCAGTTTGAAAGCACGTCAAAGTGCAATTAGATAAATAGGTACCACTGCAGCGGGAGGGTAAACGGCGTTTCCGTGCACTGCTCTGGTTCACCAGAAGCGGCTTAGTCATGCTGGCCACATGGCCCGGAAGCTGTACGCCGGCTCCCTCGGCCAATAAAGGGAGATGAGCGCTGCAACCCCAGAGTTGTCCGGGACTGGACCTAATGGTCAGGGGGTACCTTTACCTTTCACTGCTGCTTAAAAGGAGAGGTTGGATGTCCATCTGTCAGGGATTCTTTAGCTGTAATTCCTGCATTGCAGGGGTTGGACTAGATGACCCTTGGATCCCTTCCAAACCTTACAATTTTTAATTTTTGTTGGAAGCCACTCAGAGTGGCTGGAGAAACCCAGCCAGATGGGCGGGGTACAAATAAATTGTTGTTGTTGTTGTTGTTGTTGTTGTTGTTGTTGTTGTTACAATTCCATCATTCAACAACAACAACAATAGTAGTAGTAGGGATATATTTATACCCCGCCCATCCGGCTGGGTTTCCCCAGCCACTCTGGGCAGCTCCCAACAAATTAAAAACAATATAAGACATCAAACATTAAAAAACTTCCCCAAACAGGGTTGCCTTCAGATGTCTTCTAAAAGCCAGATAGTGTTTTATTTCCTTGACATCTGATGGGAGGGCGTTCCACAGGGCGGGCGCCACCACCGAGAAGGCCCTCTGCCTGGTTCTATGACTTCAAGTGTCCGTGTTGGAAAAGGGGCCTCTTGTGGTTGAGTGGCAGAGCACCTGCTTTGCATGCAGAAGGTCCCAGGGTCAATCCCCAGCATCTCCAGGTAGGGCTGGAAATGTCCCGTCTGAAACCCCGGACAGCCGCTGCCAGTCATTGTAGGCAGTTCTGAGCTAGGCGGATCAAAGCTGTCCTGCTTTAAAGAGAACAGGCTCTGTGCAGCTCAATTTTGGTTCAAGAAGGGAGAGCAGTAGAGCAAAAGATGTCATTTCAGATGGGCATCTTTTGCAGCAAAAATTGGCACAGCGCAACAATGATCAAAATGATTGCATTTAGATGTGTGCTTGGGTGTGTTTACCTACATCAACGTTGTTTTACTTGTTTTCCTCTCCCCTCCTCCTCCCCGTTTCCTTTTGCACAATGTATTTGTATTGTAAGCCACAGGACTGTATAGAATGCAGGGCTTAATAAACTGTAGGCACAATAAATATTAATTTGCTGATTCATTCATTCTCTGAATGTAGGGGAAAACACTAGAAGTCGGCCGTCAGCGTTGAGTGAGGTCTGCAAAAACTGGTAGTCAATTTTCGTGCCTCTAGGTGGCGATTCATCCTTGAAGAGCAGAGAGCTCTAATCTCCTATCGACTCCTTATTTCCTTTCCACGCCATGGAAGTGTTTTTTGCTGACCAAAGGACAAGGTGGTATAAATATAGAAAGATGTAGATTTGAAAGGGAAACCTTGCAGATGAGGCATGGCGGCATGCAAAGGCCATTTCATGGGAATGTTTATATCTGTCTCACTCCACTCGTTTAATCGCAGCTGAAGGTCTATGCCGATAAAAGCAGGATGTCTTTTTGCAAATTTAGAAAGCGGGACAGGAAAAGACCCCCCGAAGGGTTCACCTTGGGGGGGGGGGAGTGCCACGCATTGACCATCATGAGCTTATGCAGTTGTGCTGCTCCAGCAAAAGTTGTAGCCGTGCTTTTCCCTGTGAGATCTGGAAAGCAATAAAAAACAGTAGCCGATGTGGATAGGCAGGAAAATTCTACCCCTAAAGGACAATGGAAGAGAACTATGCCCACTTGGGTAGGTCTAGCCCAGGGGTTGTCAATGTGGTTGCTACTGCTCACTAGTGGGCGTTTCAGGATTCTAGGTGGGCGGGAAGGGGTTCTATGGCACAAGCTGAATCCTCCTTCCATCGAGCACTGGTGGGGGGTAAGGAAATTTTACCATCAAGAAAGATGCATTAGTGGGCGGTAGGTATAAAAAGATTGACTACCCCTGGTCTAGCCAATGACTTAGATCCCAAATATCTGAAAGACTGACTCCTTCCCTACAGACCTTTCTGGGGCCCGTCTTGGTAGTTTCACCAAGTTCAGGTAGTGGTTGCCCCAGAGAGGATATTTTCTCTGGAAGCACCTCAGTTCTTTGTTGTTGTTGTTTAGTGATTTAGTCGTATCCGACTCTTCGTGACCCCATGGACCAGAGCACGCCAGGCACTCCTGTCTTCCACTGCCTCCCGCAGCTTGGTCAAACTCATGCTGGTAGCTTCGAGAACACTGTCCAGCCATCTCATCCTCTGTTGTCCCCTTCTCCTTGTGCCCTCCATCTTTCCCAACACCAGGGTCTTCTCCAGGGAGTCTTCTCTTCTCATGAGGTGGCCAAAGTATTGGAGCCTCAGATTCACAATCTGTCCTCAGGGCTGATTTCCTTCAGAATGAATAGGTTTGATCTTCTTGCAGTCCATGGGACTCTCAAGAGTCTCCTCCAGCACCAGAATTCAAAAGCATCCATTCTTCAGCAATCATCCTTCTTTATGGTCCAGCTCTCACTTCCATTCATCACTACTGGGAAAACCATGACTTTAACTATACGGACCTTTGTTGGCAAGGTGATGTATCTGCTTTTTAAGATGCTGTCTAGGTTTGTCATTGCTTTTCTCCCAAGAACCTAAGTTCTTAGACTCATAGAACTGTAAAGTTGGAAGGGACCACAAAGGTTATTTAGCCCAGCCCCCTGCAATGCAGGAATCTTTTGCCCAAGGTGGGGCTTGAACCCGTAGCACTGAGATTAAGTCTCACGCTCTACCGGACTGAGCTCTTCAGAAAGCTAGCTTTGTGGAACTTTCTCTGCACAGAGGAGCATCTGGCTTCATCACGGTACAGTTTTCAGCAAAGGCTGATGATGCACTTATTTTTCTGGCCTTTGGCCCCTGAGATGTGTATTTTCAGCGCCCACCCTATTCCTGTGACTGCCAACTGTTCTAATGGTTTTTAATTCTGAATTTTAAATTGTTGTAACCCTCCCTGGGACTTGCTGGTGAAGGGCAGGGGATCAGTAAATCAGGTTACTTTCCAAGATGGGGAGAAGGAATGAAGGGAACTCAAGATCACACCATATTTAATAGTGAAAAGCTCACTGTGTAGCGACTTTTCCTTATCACTCTACCATGCTGAAGTTTTCTCATGGAGATGGTCAGCTTCTGTGTTTCACTGTGTTGCAGTAACTTTGCTCTTTGCCAGACCCCTGAAAAGACAGTGCCTTGATGGGAGCATGGGAGGTAAACGATTAGGTGACTGCAGAGAGACACTATGAGGCCGATGCCAAGGTCTGGGATAGGAATGTTGTTGTTGTTTAGTCGTTTAGTCGTGTCCGACTCTTCGTGACCCCATGGACCAGAGCACGCCAGGCACTTCTGTCTTCCACTGCCTCCCACAGTTTGGTCAAACTCATGCTGGTAGCTTCGAAAACACTATCCAACCATCTCGTCCTCCGTTGTCCCCTTCTCCTTGTGCCCTCCATCTTTCCCAATATCAGGGTCTTTTCCAGGGAGTCTTCTCTTCTCATGAGGTGGCCAGAGTATTGGAACCTCAGCTTCACGATCTGTCCTTCCAGTAAGCACTCAGGGCTGATTTCCTTCAGAATGGATCGGTTTGATCTTCTTGCAGCCCATGGGACTCTCAAAAGTCTCCTCCAGCACCAGAATTCAAAAGCATCAATTCTTCGGCAATCAGCCTTCCTTATGGTCCAGCTCTCACTTCCATACATCACTAGGGATAGGAATAGCAGACCACAGACTCTGGAGCTGCCACAGAGAACCACGGTAAATTCTTTGATTTAAAGAATTTATATACCACTTAATCATTAGCATTTCTAAGCAGTTTACATAAAAATAAACCTTACACAGACAGAACACAGCAATAGAATTACAGTGGTACCTCTGGTTGCGAACAGGATCCGTTGCAGAGGCCCTTTCGCAACATGAAAAGCCCACAACCTGAAGTGCCGTATCTGTGCAGGTGTGCGGTGCGATTTGGTGCTTATGCACATGCGCAAAGAGCGATTTAGCATGTCTGCGCATGCGCAAGCGGTGAAACCCGGAAGTAACCCTTTCCGGTTCTTCCAGGTTGCTGTGGGACGCAACCTGAAAAAACATAACATGAAGCAAACGTAACATGAGGTGTGACTGTATATCATAATACTGAACATAAGGAAAAATTGTTGTTGTTGTTCTTGTTCTTCTTCTTCTTCTTCTTAATATGCTGCTTATTTGCCAAAGAAGCAATATATTAAGAATAATTAAGAAAATAAAAGCAGTTACCAGAAATGCATATAATTAAAATACCCAATAAAACCATTTAATCGAAATGTTAAAATAAATACCCACAATTTGCAATAAAACAAGCTCATTAATGCAGCGCAACAATTAAAACAGCAATTAAAACAGGAGGTTCAAGTCCAGAGAACAGGGGAATGCTTGTCTAAATAGCGTTTTTGAGAGCCGGCCGAATGCCAATACTGATGGGGCCTCTCCTATTTCAGCAAGGAGATGACTTAGACAGCTCCAGAACACGAGTGAGTGTAAAAAGCAGACTGAATCATGCTCTGTCCACTGAATGTCACAGATATCTGGCAAATCCCTCCGGGGAAAAGAAAGTAATCTGAGTCACAGAGAGGAATGTTGCAAACCACATGAAGATGGGACATTTGCCGGTCACTGGGAATGTGATCCATAAATTCAGATCCAAAGATATCTCTGCCCTACTTTAGTTTTTGTTAATTGCATATACATCCTGCATTTCCACCAAAGAGTTCACAGCAGCACACCATGTTCTCCCTCCATCCCCAATTTTCTCCTAGCACAACAACCCTGTGAGGCAGTTTGGACTAAGAGAGGAGTAGTCCATGTGGTGGTCTCCAGATGCTGTCAGACTACAACTCCCATCATCCCCAGCCAACATGGCCAATGCTGAGGGATGATGGGAGTTGGAGTCCAGTAACCTTGAGAGCGCACCATATCAGCTAAGAGATGATCCAAAGCCACTATGTCAGCTTTGTGGCTGAGTTGGGATTTTATGTTTGGGCCTTGCCTGTGATTTGCCAGACATTGCTAGACCACAACCCCCTCACCCCTCACAATTGCCTATGCTGGCTGGGGATGATGGGATCTGGAGTCTGACAAAGTTTTGAGGGTTGCAAGTTTCCCATCTTTTTGCCAACCAGTACATTGTACCACACTGGTCCTCAGTTTACTCCCCTTTATTTCCTTTGGGTGCCCAAATCTCCAATATGTAGATCTATAATTGCTGAGGCTGCTGCTGGATTCTGATTCACTGAGGGTTTGGGGTGGTTTCCCAGGTTCTGGTTAAAGTGAACCAGTTTTGAGGGTCAGACCTTGAATCTGGCCATTTTGGTGGGGTCTGTTCCAGAAACTGAAGGCTGTTAATGATAGCTTCTCAGCTTATATGGTGTGAAAACGCATCAGCTCCATTCCATTTGACCCAAGTGTTGGAGGGTACGCAACAGGAAGTGGGGCAGGGGGAAGATATGATAGCCACCTTCAAATATCTGAAGGGCTGTCATATGGAAGAAGGAACAAGCTTGTTTCCTCCTGCTCTGGAGGGTAGGACTCAAACCAATGGCTTGGTTTACAAGAAAGGAGATTCCAAATAAACGTCAAGGAGAACTTTCTGACAGGAAGAGTTGTTCACCAGTGGAACCGTCTCCCCAGTGGCGTAGCGTGGGGGGTGCAGGGGGGCCAGCCGCACCGGGCGCAACATCTGGGGGGGGGGGCGCGTGCTCGCACTCGCAGCTCTCTGCCCCTACCTGGCTCACTCACTCTCTCTCACTGCAGTGCTGGCTGTGCGAATCTGATCCGAGCCGCCGGGTCGCTGCCCACTGTGGAGGGGAGGGTGCCAGGCGTGCGGTGTGGTGAGAGAGCGAGGGACTATCTGGGGCGAGGGACAGTGCAGCGGGGGGGGGGGCGCAAATTACTTGCCTTGCCCCGGGTGCTGACAACCCACGCTACACCACTGCGTCTCCCTCAGAAGGTTGTGGACTCTCCTTCCTTGGAGATTTTTGAGCAGACGTTGGATGGCCATCTGCCATGGATGCTTTAGCTAAAATTCCGGCATTGCAGCGGGTTGGACTAGAGGACCCTTGAATCCCTTCCAACTTTACAATTCTATGAATCTTTGTCTTCCATCGGGTCCTGGTGCAACAGCATTTCGTAAGTCGTTTCCCCTTTCCTGGTGCATACCTTCGGGTAATAATAATAATAATAATATAAATATAAATATAAATATATTATTTATACCCCACCCATCTGGCTGGGTTTCCCCAGCCACTCTGGGTGGCTTCCAGCAGAATATTAAAATACAATAGTCTATTAAACATTAAAAGCTTCCCTAAACAGGGCTCCCTTCAGATGTCTTCTAAAAGTCCGGTCTTCTCTTTGACATCTGGTGGGAGGGCATTCCACAGGGTGGGTGCCACTACCAAGAAGGCCCTCGGCACTGGGCCTCAGTGTCCGGGCAGAATGATGGGGGTGGAGACGCTCCTTCAGGTATACTGGACCGAGGCCGTTTAAGGCTTTAAAGGTCAGCACCAACACTTTGAATAATAATAATAATTTTATTATTTGTATGCCGCCGATCTGGCTGGGTTGCCCATGCACCAGAAGTGGCTTAGCCATGCTGGTCACACGACCCAGAAAAGCTGTCTGCGGACAAACGCCGGCTCCCTTGGCCTGAAAGCGCTGAGTGCTGGATCTCAATGAAATTATGATGTGTTTGCGCCACATAAACGCGCATGTATCCAAACCCGAGTGTTTTCAGGCCTTTGACCGCCCGAAGCAACTATCTCAGGCCCACCCAAACGAGCCGAAATAGCCGCAGGTCAAAAGGTCACTGATTGTTTAGCCCAATGGGGCTGGCTACGTGAATGGCAGCCGAACCGGCCTCCGCCCTCGTCCGACGCGGCCTTCCGCCCCAAGAGAGAGGGAAAGCGGTCCAAGTTTCTCGGACAGTGAGCTCGGGGCGTGACATAAACACACAGCCCCGTGTCTTAACAATTATCTCAGCGGGCCGACCTCTTAACTTTCACTGGGGACTGAGCTCCGCTGCGCTCCACTCCAACCCCCATTGTCTAGACACACAAGCCGCGCTCGATCCTGTCCACACACACTGGGAGTCCGCTTTGGACAAAGGGAAGCCAGCGAACAAAGACAGGCCTGACGGGCAGGTGGGCGAGAGCGAGAAAAGGCAGACGGGCGGCGAAATCTGGCGGCGGTGGAGGAGGACGGGACACAGGGAAGCGTTGGGGGCAGGGAAGCGGGACGGCTGCCTCCGACCTTCGAGCTTCTCACCCTTTGTATTTGCAGCGTTGCACAGAGGGAGGAAATGTTGGATATCCCTGGGCAGAGATAAGATCGCTGTAAAAGCCATCTGGGTGACCTCTCCCATCACCCTCCTCAGCAGAGCTGGCGTCTGGCAAGCTGGACGGCCGCCCAGGGGCCTGCTTGCTCTCCTTCTCTCAATCTGCATAATATACACAGGTTTTTATTGGAGTCGCCGATCCCGCTTGGCCTTTCTTTCTCGCCCCCCCCCCTTCCAACAAACCCTCCACGAGCGCACACCGCATTTCTCTTTATAGACTCATGTGTCTCCGAGAGCCAGGGCCACGCCTTGGCGCGAGGAAGTGCGGCTGCCCAGGAGGTAGACTCGACGGCTTAGCGCTCTTTGAAACACAAAATGCTTTTTGGTGTGGTGTGCTCTCTCTCTCTCAGACACAAAAACACACACACTTGCCTCCTTCTCCTTCATCTCTCCTGAGCTCCGGATTGTTTCTCAAGGCAGCTGAGTCAGGGCACGAGAAACGGCAAAATAATAATACCTAATAAATGGTGTTTTTTTCAAATCCCAGTTAGTCATTCCACTCAGTTGTGGCTGCTTTGGATTAGAAAGAAGTTGGAAAGAGAAGGATAGTAGAACTGCCTGCAGTGAACTATATAGAATGGCTCTTCAAAAAGAAAAAAAATAGAGTCTAAATAATATTAATTTTATTAATCACACTGATTAATAGATACAAGAAAAGAGATTCCGACTAAAATGTTCTGACAGTAAGAGCTGTTTGACAGTGGAACAGTCTCTATTGGGAGGTGATGAACTCTCCTTCCATGCAGAGTCATAGAATCATAGAGTTGGAAGAGACCACAAGGGCCATCGAGTCCAACCCCCTGCCAAGCAGGAAACACCATCAGAGCACTCCTGACATATGGTTGTCAAGCCTCTGCTTAAAGACCTCCAAAGAAGGAGACTCCACCACACTCCTTGGCAGCAAATTCCACTGTCGAACAGCTCTTACTGTCAGGAAGTTCTTCCTAATGTTTAGGTGGAATCTTCTTTCTTGTAGTTTGGATCCATTGCTCCGTGCCCGCTTCTCTGGAGCAGCAGAAAACAACCTTTCTCCCTCCTCTATGTGACCTCCTTTTATATATTTGAACATGGCTATCATATCACCCCTTAACCTCCTCTTCTCCAGGCTAAACATGCCCAGCTCCCTTAGCCGTTCCTCATAAGGCATCATTTCCAGGCCTTTGACCATTTTGGTTGCCCTCCTCTGGACACGTTCCAGGTTGTCAGTGTCCTTCTTGAACTGTGGTGCCCAGAACTGGACACAGTACTCCAGGTGAGGTCTGACCAGAGCAGAATACAGTGGCACTATTACTTCCCTTGATCTAGATGCTATACTCCTATTGATGCAGCCCAGAATTGCATTGGCTTTTTTAGCTGCCGCGTCACACTGTTGGCTCATGTCAAGTTTGTGGTCAACCAAGACTCCTAGATCCTTTTCACATGTACTGCTCTCAAGCCAGCTGTCACCCATCTTGTATTTGTGCCTCTCATTTTTTTTGCCCAAGTGCAATACTTTACATTTCTCCCTGTTAAAGTTCATCTTGTTTGTTTTGGCCCAGTTCTCTAATCTGTCAAGGTCGTTTTGAAGTGTGATCCTGTCCTCTGGGGTGTTAGCCACCCCTCCCAGTTTGGTGTCATCTGCAAATTTGATCAGGATGCCCTTGAGTCCATCATCCAAGTCGTTGATAAAGATGTTGAATAAGACCGGGCCCAAGACAGAACTCTGTGGCACCCCACTAGTCACTCTTCTCCAGGATGAAGAGGAACCATTGATGAGCACCCTTTGGGTCCGGTCAGTCAGCCAGTTACAAATCCACTGAGTGGTAGCATAGTCAAGACCGCATTTTACCAGCTTCTTTAGAAGAATATCATGGGGCACCTTGTCAAATGCCTTGCTGAAATCAAGGTAGGCTACATCCACTGCGTTCCCTTCATCTACCAGGCTTGTAATTCTGTCAAAAAATGAGATCAGAGGCTGGCTGGACATTTGTCGTGGATGCTTTAGCTGAGATTCCTGCATTGCAGGGGGTTGGACTAGATGACCCTCGGGTCCCTTCCAACTCTACAATTTAGCGATTGTAAGATGTCTCACCTTTCCTGCAAAGAGCTCAAAGTGACATGCATAGTCCCCCTCCTCTCTGTTTTATCCATGCCCTATGAGAGAGCCAGTGTGGTGTAGTGGTTAAGAGCGGTGGACTCGTAATCTGGTGAACCGGGTTCACTTCCCCGTCCTCCACATGCAGCTGCTGGGTGACCTTGGGCTAGTCACACTTCTCTGAAGTCTCTCAGCCCCACTCACCTCACAGAGTGCTTGTTGTGGGGAGGAAGGGAAAGGAGAATGTTAGCCGCTTTGAGACTCCTTCGGGTAGTGATAAAGTGGGATATCAAATCCAAACTCTTCTTCATCATCATGACCAAATGGGGGATTTGAATCCTGGTATCCCAAGGTAGGGTTGCCATATTTCAAACAGTGGAAAACGGCAAAAATGGCATTGCCAACATAGGCTGCCATACACCCGGATTTCCTTGGACATTTCCCCTGATTTCTGCCCAGAAACTGCTTCCGACTGCAGTTTTCCAAGTACATCCAGGATAATCTGGACATGTGGCAACCCTACCAAAGGTCCTAGTCCGGCACTTTAACCACGACACCACAGACTCTCTATGTGACTTATCCGGGCTCTAAGGCCTGAAGTAAGCCTGAGATGAGGAATGGCTTGCAGAGAAGTGTCATGGAGGGGGATTTCTGGGTGGGTAAAAACATAAACGTATCCCTTCCTTCTCTCATCAACCGGCCGGCTGTCCCTGAAAATGCCCCAGACACCAAATTCATGTTTGCATTTGCTGGGGTCGTGTGCTGTGCGGCCTTCTGTGTAGCTTATGAAAAAGGTGCACAAGCCATGGGCTGTGGCTCTCGGACGAAATGAAAGGAGGGAAAAGAAGCAAGCAAGCAAGGAAATAAAGAACAACACAGCCTCTGCCAGGCAGCCTTCACCCCAGCCAGATGGCTGCTCTGGCCTCAAGGTTCAAGATATTTTAAGCACAAGGGCAACAGAGCCCCCAATAAGCAACTTTGCTTCCATTTTATTCTGGGTGGTTGTTTTATAAATGAGTTTCAAAAATAATGATTGTGAGCTATTTGAGGTCATGTTTTAGAGGAAAGCTTTATGTGTCGTTGAAAATAAAATGATAAATAGGACCAGATGGTTTCGTATGAAGGATTGCTTGTAGTTTAAGTGGGACTTTGTGGCATCCCTGCATTTCCTTTGAGAGCGCATGCTCAGGAGAACTTCTCACTGGGCTGAGCTCGGGGGTGTTCAGATGAGTTTATCAGAAAGTAAGCTCTATTTCCCAACTCCCCTACAGTTGCACGGCAGGTTCAAGGAGCCCTGGGAAATACAATTTCCCCAGTGCTACCGACAAATGTCAGTAGAACTAGGAAGATTTCGTTTCCTGGGTCTCCTTTGTACCTGGCATGCAGCTATTGCAGTGTCTCACATGGAAAGTGATTGGGAGATGGAGACAGAAAGTCCTTCATCCCTTTTTCAACAATCAGAACATTAAACTCAGGGAAGATGGGACATGGGAAGAAGCTTGGAGGTACACAAGTGAAAGTTAGGGAGGGAGGATACTGTTCAGGGGTTATCGATGATTATGATGGATATAGATCCTGTGAAATAGAAAAAAACGAACTGAAGGTGAAGGAAACTGCATATGACAGGGCAGAATGGAAAACGATGCCATCTTGCATCCCAATTCCCAGACAACATGTTTCTTGAGCGTTCATCCTGATTTGTCTGCAAAAAGTTTGTGGGGATATTAGACAGCACCGGTTCTCTATTGAATGCTCATCCTGATTTGTTCGTGGGAAGATTAGGTGACGTTGCACCAAGCAAATGTTATCTCATGCTTTCTCGTGCCTTTCCCCATCACTTTCCTTATTGCAAAAAGACTGGGAGGGGCGGGAGTTGATTTGTTGCACAAGACCCCAAAATAAACTTTAGTTGCACACCTGGATTTGCTCGTTTTGCAGCTGAATCCAGCTAAAAAAATAGTGACAGTCTGGAAATGCCTGGCATCTCAAGCAAAGGCTCAAGCCCTTCTCCCAAGCTAGCCTTCCATGTGAAGGGAACTTTTTGCATGGAGGACCTGTTGGCCATGTTGTTCCTCTCTCCTGGTGTTATGTACTGAGTTGAATAGGATCCAAAATGCAGCAGTCTGATTGGTCCTAGAACAATAGGATTCAGAATGCAGCAGTCTGATTGGCCCTAGAACACTAGGATTCAGAATGTAGCAGTCTGATTGGTCCACAGGAGCCACCCAATCCAGCTCCAGGTGGAAGTGAATCCACAACCTTATTGGCCTACAGGTGAATCCCGGAATTAGCCAATCACGTGGGGCCCATTGTGCTAATAATGTATATAAAGCAGACATCCTGGGGGAACTTCCATTCCTCCTCAACACTATGAGCTGAATAAAAAGCATGAAATCCACTCTCAACTCCGAGTATATTTCACACACACACACACACACACACACACCCCGCGCACTCTGGAATAGTACAGTCCAGACACAGATTTACCACCTCTTTGAAAAACAGACCCAGGGTGTTTGGTGTGTGTATGTGTGTGTGGTTTGGACGGAGTCACTTCTACGTGACTGTGGGAGGTATTAGGCAGCCCTGGATGTGTGCATCAGCCTGCTTTTCAACCAGCCTGTTTTCTTGCTGTTTATTGCAAGGCTCGAGAGGATTTACGGCAGTGACAACACATCATTTCCAGAGGAGAGTGTTACACTCCCAGCAACCATTTCCAGATGCCCAGAAGCATGTTTTCTTTTTTGGTTGTTGTTGTTGGTTTCAGCATTAAGGAATTACCTCAACGCAATGCGGCCTGCGTGCCAAAGGCATGAACAGGACTCCTCAACCGGCCATGCTGAGGAAAGCAGCTGGCTTCAGTACGCAATTTATTGTCTTGATTATAGCTCTACGTTCAAGAGCATTTCCTTGCTAAGTGAATGTCTGCTGGAGCTCAGGAGGAGAGGGGAGGGTGGCTGGCTGGAAACACAGCAGAGAGGAGATGTCCATTTGCACCCCCCCAAAAAAACTATTTCAGTTATTTCAGTCCCCTCGGCCTGCTCTCAAGAGTCTCCCCCAGTCTGCTTGCTCAGGGGGAGAGATTCAGTTTTGCATGCCGCAGGTCCCAGGCTGAATCTCTATCATCTCCAGGTAGGTAGGAAAGGCCCCCTGCCTGGAACCCTGGCCTACAATATGGAGCGAGGTACTGAGACTGCGGGTGGCGCTGTGGGTTAAACCACAGAGCCTAGGACTTGCTGATCAGAAGGTCGGTGGTTCGAATCCCCACGATGGGGTGAGCTCCCATTGCTCGGTCTCTGCTCCTGCCAACCTAGCAGTTCGAAAGCATGTCAAAGTGCAAGTAGATAAATAGGTACTACTCCGGCGGGAAGGTAAACGGCTTTTCCGTGCGCTGCTGTGGTTTGCCAGAAGTGGCTTAGTCATGCTGGCCACATGACCTGGAAGCTGTACGCCGGCTCCCTCGGCCAATAAAGCGAGATGAGCGCCGCAACCCCAGAGTCGGTCACGACTGGACCTAATGGTCAGGGGTCCCTTTACTATTTGCAGAAATAACTTCTCAAGCCACTGGATGCAGGGACTTCCCAGTAGTGGCACCCTAGATTAGGATGTTCTATGCAGGGATGCCCCACTGCTGCTGACATGGTTATCCTTTCAGTGCCATGTTTTAATGCCCCCTGGTTTCCAATGGATGCTTTCCTTACTTCTGCTAAAGGGCCAGATGAACTAGACCTCTTTGCTAGATGCAAAGCCTCTCTGTAGGCAATTTTTGGTGGCATCAGTGTAACCTTTGTCCTCTGCCGAGTCTGTCCCATGAAGCGCTCTGCTCTCTTCCTGGCAGCAGCAGCAGAGGGTTCTCTCACGGCCGGCATTGTCAGAGGGTCATTCAGGAAACGTACACAATGTCAGGACATTTTAACACTGACCTCACCGCTTTATGACTCTTCAAGCTTCCTCCAGCGGAAACCGAGTCCTTTGAGATGGAAACCTGAGGCAGAGATGTTGCCAGGGGGTCTGGGAGAGCTTCAGCCTGCATGAATCGATCCACAAAGGCTCTGGTTGCTTCTGTGTTGGACCCGGGGGGTGGTTACCGAGAGGCGTGGTCAGAGTCCGGACCTGGGTCGAGGGTCTGGAGACTGTCCACCAAGGGCGAAGCAGGGTCCAAAGCAAGAAGCCGGGCGTGGTCAGGAACTCCGGAAGAACAGGTCTGGGTGCTGGCAGAAACAGGTTTCCAACGACGTTGCTCCCGCAACCTGGGACTGGGCTGACTGGCCTTTATCTCCTCTGAGGCCAGGGGCGGTCCCGGCGCACAGGTGACCCGCCTCTCCCGGCCTTAAGGCGAGCACTCCTCCTGAGAGAACTTAGTTCCCTCCGCCTCTCTGCCCTGAGCCTCTGCAGCTCAGGAGAGGCTGGAGGGTTACTGGACCCAGAGGCAACCTCAGCTCCCCCTGACGGGGCTGAGAATGGAGCATCTGCAGGCAATGGGTCCTCAATCACCTCCGGAGCCAGAGTGGATACATCTGGTGTCTGCTCCTGAGGACCTGGCACACGTGCAGGCCCTTCAGATTCAAGCCCCTGCCCCGGCTCAGCTGGCCCTGGAGGCAGGGACTCCTGTGCAGGCTGGGATTCCTCCGGTTCAGCCTCTGAATCAGATTCCCAGGCCATCACAGCTTCTGTGTGCTCAAAACGTGGGCAGCCCCCAATGTACCTCTTTGCATCCCTCGTTGAAAGCATGCAGGCAATCTTCAACTCCTTGTCCTTGGCCTTCTAGAATACTGGAACTCAGAAGGTTTATCAAAACCTGGCAAAGAACCACCAGTTCTTCCTTGAGAATAGGCGAGGAGGAGGAGACCCGACAGAAGGTTATAAAAATGGGTAGAGTCCCTAGACGCAATCAAAAAACAATGGGAGGATGACATAGGCTATGAGATTAACCCCACGCAATGGACCAAAATGTGGTCTAAACCCCCCTTTAAATCCATATCAACGAAAAGAAAATAACTCACTGTAAAACTCACCTACAGGTGGTACCTAATACAAGATGGGTGACACCTGGCTTGAGAGCAGTACATGTGAAAAGGATCTAGGAGTCTTGGTTGACCACAAACTTGACATGAGCCAACAGTGTGATGCGGCAGCTAAAAAAGCCAATGCAATTCTGGGCTGCATCAATAGGAGTATAGCATCTAGATCAAGGGAAGTAATAGTGCCACTGTATTCTGCTCTGGTCAGACCTCACCTGGAGTACTGTGTCCAGTTCTGGGCACCACAGTTCAAGAAGGACACTGACAAACTGGAACGTGTCCAGAGGAGGGCAACCAAAATGGTCAAAGGCCTGGAAACGATGCCTTATGAGGAACGGCTAAGGGAGCTGGGCATGTTTAGCCTGGAGAAGAAGAGGTTAAGGGGTGATATGATAGCCATGTTCAAATATATAAAAGGATGTCACATAGAGGAGGGAGAAAGGTTGTTTTCTGCTGCTCCAGAGAAGCGGACACGGAGCAATGGATCCAAACTACAAGAAAGAAGATTCCACCTAAACATTAGGAAAAACTTCCTGACAGTAAGAGCTGTTCGACAGTGGAATTTGCTGCCAAGGAGTGTGGTGGAGTCTCCTTCTTTGGAGGTCTTTAAGCAGAGGCTTGACAACCATATGTCAGGAGTGCTCTGATGGTGTTTCCTGCTTGGCAGGGGGTTGGACTCGATGGCCCTTGCGGTCTCTTCCAACTCTATGATTCTATGAGGGCACACTCAGACCCTCGTGGGCCGGAGCCCAGCAGAGGACGGGGCGAGAGTGCAGCTGTGTCTGGCTGGCAGCGTTGGTCTGTTGCATGAGTAAGCTGCCTCCACAGTTCCCTCGAGCGCCAGAGTTAGGCTCCTAAGGTGTGGCTTCCCTCCCCATGGCTCCAACCTCAAAGAGGGAGTCTGTTATTGGAGCGCCTGATTGAGCCCTCTCAAAAAACCACAGCCCCCCACGATACACCACTGTTCCTGCCAACACCCTTTGTGTAAACCTTCATTTCATTTCGCTTTTAATTCGCCTTTCTATCTTACTATGCACAAGGTCGCATACAAATTGAAGAAACAACAAAATAGACAGCAAAGATCATATACGTAATAGCAATCTGATCCAATACAAGAAAGTCACAATAATTTTAAAGTAGATAACTCATATCACATAAAGCAATATTCAATAATCCATTACAATATAATAGTAAATAGTAAGAGTAAGGTAAAGGTAAAGGGACCCCTGACCATTACGTCTAGTTGTGGATGACTCTGGGGTTGCGGCGCTCATCTCGCTTTATTGGCCGAGGGAGCCGGCGTACAGCTTCCAGGTCATGAGGCCAGCATGACGAAGCCGCTTCTGGCGAACCAGAGCAGCGCACGGAAATGCCATTTACCTTCCCGCCGGAGCGGTACCTATTTATTTACTTGCACTTTTACATGTTTTCAAACTGCTAGGTTGGCAGGAGCAGGGACCGAGCAACAGGAGCTCACCCCGTCACGGGGATTCGAACCACCAACCTTCTGATTGGCAAGCCCTAGGCTCCGTGGTTTAACCCACAGTGCCACCCGCGTCCCTAAACAGTAAGATTAAATATCAGAAAATAATAATTAAACAGTTAACACATCAATTACAATAAAATATTAATAAACTATTATCAATAAAAATAACAGCAAGGCACAATGCATAAAATGCCACGAAGCAGGCAAAACCATGTAAAAGCATCAAACTGAGAAACAAGGAGGCACAACTTATAATTTTTTTTTTTAAATACCCCCAAACTCCTCCCTTCCCAGCTGCTTCTGCTGTCCTCAAAGTCATTGTCACTCTTCCTGCAACCACTCTTTGCAAAACCCACCAAGGTAGAAACCCTTCTAAATTTTGCTAAAAGCAAGCAAACCACTTGGTATGGAACAAAGAGTCATGCATCTTGGATGAAATATGCAAAATGCATAAAAAGGTAAAGGTACCCCTGCCCGTACGGGCCAGTCTTGACAGACTCTAGGGTTGTGCGCCCATCTCACTCAAGAGGCCGGGGGCCAGCGCTGTCCGAAGACACTTCCGGGTCACGTGGCCAGCATGACATCGCTGCTCTGGCAAGCCAGAGCCACACATGGAAACGCCGTTTACCTTCCCACTAGTAAGCGGTCCCTATTTATCTACTTGCACCCGGGGGTGCTTTCGAACTGCTAGGTTGGCAGGCGCTGGGACTGAACAACGGGAGCGCACCCCGCCATGGGGATTCGAACCGCCGACCTTTCAATCGGCAAGCCCTAGGCGCTGAGGCTTTAACCCACAGCGCCACCATTAAAAAAAGAAGAAGTGCCTGTGTCATTGGTTTTCTTGGGAATACAACGGCCTGACCAAAAAAATAATAATGCCAAAAGGGAGGTCATCCATCTGCCTAGAGCACTGTTTGAATGGAGCCAGGATTGCAGGGGGAAAGAATGGGAGAGCTCTCCCCTCTGTTCAGATGTGTGTGATCTAAATAATCTGGGATGCCTCCATCTGGGAAAGGTTTTCTGTTCCTCCCCAGAGCTTGAGGTCCTTGATGTGTTATAACTTATAACAGACCATTACCTCACTGGTTCCCTGCAGATGGCTGCAGTCTGAAAACCTTTATTCTGCGATGGCTGGCTCTTACATCCCTTTCATCAAACTCATTTTTGGGGTGGAGGGGGCTTAATTCTTTAATTTTGCCTCCCCGCAACCCTGTCTTCTCCCAAGTTTTGTCTGACTCATAAGGATGCGATGGAACCAAGGATCTTTCTGACGTTTCGTATATCCGGATCGTGTTGCAGAGTCATTAATTAGAAATATTAAACTGGAAGGATGGGTTGATATTTTGTCAGTTTGTTCTTTCGATGTTCGCTTTAGGGAGGAAAATCCATTGAAATGCAAAAAAACCTCCTTCATATGGGAGCGGGGGGGTGGGGTGGGAATGTTCCCACCAAACAAAAAAGCACCATGTTCTGTAGTTAAAGTTTAGTCGAACCCCTCTGCAGATGAATAATGCTCTCTGTAACGTCGAAGGGAGTTGATGCTCATGATAAAAGATAGATCAGAGCTTATGGAATCATAGAACTGTAGAGTTGGAAGGGTACCCAAAGGTCATCCAGTCCAACCCCCTGCAATGCAAGGGATTTGACACAATGAGGGCTTTAATGAATGCATATTTTATTCTGACACCCTACATCCCACCAGCTGTATGGATGCAGTGTTTCCACCAAAGGAAATCTGCCTCGCCGTAGTGAATCATCACCCACATTTTGTCATACTGAGAGTCATAGAAACATAGGATTGTAGAGTTGGAAGGGACCTTGAGGGTCATCTAGTCTAGCCCCCTGCAATGCAGGAATCCTGTCCACTTCTGTCCTGGGTGTGCTCGAACCACCAACCTTCTGGTTAGCAGCCTAGTAGTAGTAGTAGTAGTAGTAGTAGTAGTAGTAGTAATTTATTTATACCCCACCCATCTGGCTGGGTTTCCCCAGCCACGCTGGGCTGCTTCCAACCAAATATTAAAACACAATAAACATTAAAAGCTTCCCTAAACAGGGCTGCCTTCAGATGTCTTCTAAAAGTCTGGGAGTGTTTTCCTCTTTGACATCTGGTGGGAGGGCGTTCCACAGGGCGGGTGCCACCACCGAGAAGGCCCTCTACCTGGTTCCCTGTAACTTGGCTTCTCAGAGCGAGGGAACCGCCAGAAGGCCCTCAGCACTGGACCTCAGTGTCCAGGTAGAACGATGGGGGTGGAGACGTTCCTTCAGGTCTACTGGGCCGAGGCCATTTAGGGCTTTAAAGGCCATCACCAACGCTTTGAATTGTGCTCGGATTCTGTCGCATTCTGGATTGGTTGTAGTTTCCGGGTCACCTTCAAAGGTAGCCCCACATGGAGAGCATTGCAGTAGTCCAATCGAGAGATAACTAGAGCAAATGAACTGACCCATTGCTTCAGACCACTGGGGTCCAAGATAAAAGACACTCGACTGAACAGGAAGTCCCATTCATTTCAATAGGCCTACTGTAAGGATGACTAAGAATGGATCAAAAGTATTAATGTATTATTATTATTATTCTCAGTCGTTATAGTAGTAGTAACAGTATGTAGGCTAAGAACATTTATTAATATTGCATTTTAAAAAATCAACCTCATCCCTGATTCATGGAGTTTTGAGTGACACTGTGGTTCTCCCCAAACCCTCTCCCAAGACATTCATTTGCTAACACAGGGGTAGGAAACCTCTGGCCCTCCAGCTGTTGCTGGACTCCAGCTCCCATCATCCCTGATTCCTAGCCAGTGGCGTAGCGTGGGGGGTGCAGGGGGGGCCGGCCGCCCGTACCGGGCGCAACATCGGGGGGGGGGCGCACTCGCAGCTCTCTGCCCCTACCTGGCTCACTCTCTCTCACTCTCTCTCACTGCAGTGCTGGCTGTGTGAATCCGATCCGAGCCACCGGGTCACCGCCCACTGTGGAGGGGAGGGTGCCAGGCGTGCGGTGCGGTGTGGAGAGAGAGCGAGGGACTATCTGGGGGAGGGACAGTGCAGCGGGGGGGGGGGCGCAAATTACTTGCCTTGCCCCGGGTGCTGACAACCCACGCTACGCCACTGTTCCTAGCCCTGACGGCTACTGGGGTGAGAGGCAAATTTAACAAGGGATAAATGTGAGCAAATGCAAAGTTATGTATTCAGAGTTTATTTTGATGTCACCTGCAGAGCCTGACACAATGTGGAAGAGGGATGGAAGATTGGGGGGGGGGGCGGTAGAATGAAATCATAGGTGAATTTTGCGTGTCTCTTTTCCTAGGTCTCAGGACTCCTATCTAGAGCACCCCATGCTGACTTAAAGGGGAAAAAGCAGTGTGCCGCAGTTATCTCAAGGTCTGCTTCCTCTCAGATACACCTACTGGTTTGAGTTGATACTTCAGGGAAGTTTCTGCTCCATGTTCTGCAGCCTCACCTGAGAATTGGCGAGAACATGGAAGAGGGTCTTCTCTAGGCTTTGCAACTGTTTTGGGATTTGGTTGGCCCCTCCTTCCATTACGGATGGACGGATCTGCCAATGTAGGTTTCTCATTTTTCATTCTCCACAATTCCACAGTCATGGGCATATGATTCTTTAAATAAACAAAACAAAACAAAAAAAACCTCGTGAAAATTCATCAGCATTGTAGTGCGAATTTCTCCTACCATCTTGTGCGCAGTTTTGACAGAAAACTTGCATTTCTGCAAGCAAATTCCCCCTAACACAGGAATAGGCAAACTCGGCCCTCCAGATGTTTTGGGACTACAACTCCCATCATCCCTAGCTAACAGCACCAGTAGTCAGAGATGATGGGAATTGTAGTCCCAAAACATCTGGAGGGCCGAGTTTGCCTATGCCTGCCCCAACATAATGCACTACTGCATGTTATTTTCACAAACAGGTGCATTCTAATGCATGATTTTCTCTAATACAGGCATGCTCATTGAAGAACAGTAGTGTGGACTTTGAAGGACAGCTGTAGTTTGGTTCGCACAGTGGTTCATGAGCCTCATGGTTGTGGGTTCAAGTCCAATGTTGGGCAAAAGATTCCTGCATTGCAGGTAGTTGGACCAGATGATCCAAGTGGTCATCTTTATGATTCTATGATCCTAGAGTTTCTTGTTAAAAAGCCAACAAAATTGAATTTTCCCACATCTTAGCTCCCTGTGGCCTTTGGCAACAACTGAAAACCTTGAAATTTCACTGTACATTTGTGCACTGCGTTCAAACTGACCCCCTGTCCCCCACTTTCTGCTGATGTTACATTATAAAGGTAAAGGGACCCCTGACCATTAGGTCCAGTCATGGCTGACTCTGGGGTTGTGGCACTCATCTTGCTTTATTGGCCGAGGGAGCTGGTGTAAGCTTCCAGGTTGTGTGGCCAGCATGACTAAGCTGCTTCTGTGGCGAACCAGAGTAGCGCACGGAAACGCCATTTAACTTCCCGCCGGAATGGTACCTATTTATCTACTTGCACTTTGACATGCTTTCGAACTGCTAGGTTGGCAGGAGCAGGGACCGAGCAACGGGAGCTCACCCCATTGTGGGGATTCGAACCGCCAACCTTCTGATCGGCAAGTCCTAGGCTCTGTGGTTTAACCCACAGTGCCACCTGCCTCCCTTATGTTACATTGTGGCTTTTCAAAATTCAGTCTACTATTATTTTATAATTAGCCATTTTGGGGGGATTGACAGTTGCCTTGGAGGGATCCCATTCTGGGCCCCAAAGATAAGGCATATTGGGGGGGGGGGGGGGATAAACTAGCAAACAAAATCAATCCAACAGGTCCTGCTCAGTGGAGCTGCAACCCAATAAAAAACACAAGTTGCAATAAACATGGCAGTCTCCAAGGTGCATAAGCAACATAAAGACCTGAAACATGAAAGCTGTATTGTATTGAACAAATATATATCACAAAATAATAAATGGTTGCAATTTATATAGTTAAAATTAAGCAACAGGGTGTGATATATATAAGAAGATGGAGCACCACTGCCTGCATTTTTCCATCGTGTCTGATTAATCCAGCATCCTTGGGAAGAGGGCTAACTCCTGTGTGAGTGTCTGGAGGCGGTTGGAGGATGGATGGCGGCTAACAGATTGAGGTTGAGTCCTGACAAGACAGAAGTACTGTTTTGGGGGGACAGGAGGCGGGCAGGTGTGGAGGATTCCCTGGTCCTGAATGGAGTAACTGTGCCCCTGAAGGACCAGGTGCGCAGCCTGGGAGTCATTTTGGACTCACAGCTGTCCATGGAGGTGCAGGTCAAATCTGTGTCCAGGGCAGCTGTCTACCAGCTCCATCTGGTACGCAGGCTGAGACCCTACCTGCCCGTGGACTGTCTCGCCAGAGTGGTGCATGCTCTGGTTATCTCCCGCTTGGACTACAGCAATGCGCTCTACGTGGGGCTACCTTTGAAGCTGACCCGGAAACTACAACTAATCCAGAATGCGGCAGCTAGACTGGTGACTGGGAGCGGCCGCCGAGACCACATAACACCGGTCTTGAAAGACCTACATTGGCTCCCAGTAAGTTTCCAAGCACAATTCAAAGTGTTGGTGCTGACCTTTAAAGCCCTAAACGGCCTCGGTCCAGTATATCTGAAGGAGCGTCTCCACCCCCATCGTTCTGCCCGGACACTGAGGTCCAACTCCGAGGGCCTTCTGGCGGTTCCCTCACCGCGAGAGGCCAAGTTACAGGGAACCAGGCAGAGGGCCTTCTCGGTAGTGGCGCCCGCCCTGTGGAACGCCCTCCCATCAGATGTCAAAGCGATAAACAACTACCTGACATTCAGAAGACATCAGGGAAGTTTTTAATATGTGACATTTTATTGTATTTCTTATCTTTGTTGGAAGCTGCCCAGAGTGGCTGGGGAAACCCAGCCAGATGGGCGGGGTACAAATAATAATTTATTATTATTATTATTATTATTATTATTATTATTATTATTATTACCACATCAACAGCAGGCTCTTCTTATGAGGGAACCAGGTTGGGGAACGCTGTTGAGGAGTTTCTGGTCTGAGAATGTGGCTGGAAGATGGACAGAGCAACCGGGAGGCCATCACTCCAGGTCTGTCGCCTCTTTATAAATAACACTCGTCCAGGGGGCAGGATGTGTGTCAGGGCCATTTTGATAGAGTGTGTCTTTCCGGCTTAAAGAGAAACAAGGCTCTCTTTTTTTCCTGGTGAGATTGCTTTGAAACCAAAGCCCTCTCTTTCCTTTTATTTTTGGACCTTGGCAGAAGCCTTCAGAGAAAGGTTCTTGCAGAGAAAACACTTTTCCTTTCCACAGGCGCTGTGGTCTGGGTGTGGGCGCTGGCACAGCAACACATACGCAGATGAGATAACGTAGGTCCCTTTATTTTAAAAGCCCAGAATTCCCACAGGGCGTTTGCTTGTTTGGGGACAGTTTGTACATGCACTTGGTTTGCTCAGCTCAGGGCTTTAGGGCTTGTGCCCTAAATGTGGACAGAGTCGGCTGAAGGAAAGAATCGTGTTGGAGGCAAAGCAAAAGTTCTGTCTTTGGTGTCAGGTCTCTCCAGGGCTGTTCAGACATGCAGGGCATCTCTTCGCAAAGTTATAGGTGGGCATGTGTGAATGGGCTCATCCTCACAACTAATACCGCGTTAGTATGGAGAAGGTAGCAAAATTTCCGAGTGCTGCCGTGAAGCTACGTCATTAAAAGACCTAAGAGGTGCCATTTAACTTTATTGTATCTCTGTAGTTTTATCTTAAAGTATCTCCTTTTATGAACAAGTGCCAATTTTATGCTTTGACCCATGTATTTTTGTGCCAATAAAGGAGACTGATTGACTGACAATGGCTTGTATGTAATATGCTTGCAATTACATGCATGTTGCATTTTTCTCAAGGGCTCAAAGCCCTTCTCACATCCCTTCTTTCAAAACAGCCTTGTATGACAGGCCAGTAGCCTTATGCCCATAATACAGACTGGAGCGGAATGAAGACTGAGGCTGAGAGAAACTGGGAGCCTGCGAACTTGCTGGCTGATGAGGATGGCAGAACATTAAAAAATGCAGGCCCAAGAAGAGTTCTCAATATCCCCATCCCCCCAAATGTCCTATTGCAGAGCTGGGTAATCTTTTCCAGCCTGGGCAACTTTTCAGGGGCCACATGCAAGTAGTAGGCAGGGCCATATGCAAAATTGGGCTCCATGATGTTGGTGTGATGCTGCCTAATCCACCACATGCAGCATGTATGCTATGTTCTTTGAGTGTTCACGAACGTTATCTCAGTAATCTTGACTACACCACTGTAGGTTAGGCAAATATCTATCTATCTATCATCTCTCTCTCTCTCTCTCTCTCTCTCTCTCTCTCATCTATCTTTCTATCATCTATCTATCTACCTACCTATCTACCTATCTATCTATCTATCTATCTATCTATCTATCTATCATCTATCTATCTATCTATCTATCTATATCTATCTCTCTATCATCTATCTGTCAATCAATCAATCAATCAATCAATCAATCAATCATCTATCTAGTATCTGTGTGTCTATCTATGGCTTTGCAAAATCCCCAGGGCACAAAACAGAGCAATTAGAAAATAAAACCAACAGGCAGTTTGAGACTGTTGCTATTTCCAGGTGCGATTCAATCACAGACTGGCAAATTCAGGTTCATTGGTTGGTCTTGCTCAACAAAAGAACAGACTATTTACAATAAGGAAAGTGAGGGAGAAATGCCATGGAAAGTGTAGAATAAGACTTTGAGGCAATGTCATCTAACCTCCCTGCAAAACGAAACAAAGTCAACGCTCACTTAATAGCCAATGGCTTCTGGTCTCCGTGCAAACAAATTTAATAGATAATAATAAACAAACGAAGATGAATGCTCAGTAAACAAGTTATCTGGAAGCACCAAATGATAAGCTAAATTAGAGGAACAATTAAAACAAACAAACAAAAAAAGATAGTTGAAACAGTGAAACTCACAAAATTGTTGGATTAAAACCAGCTTTGGTTACATAATAGCTGTGCCATCCTGGGACATTTGCCTGGCACCAGAAAGATGCCAAGGTCAGTGCCAGGCCAGCCCCCCAGGGCAGGAATACTAGAGTTGTGGGGCCACCATTGAGAAGGCCATTTTATTGGTCACCACTCACTGAGGAGATTTCACCCCTCCCATACCCAAGAATCTCCTGAGCAGTCTGCTGATTCTGCAGAGAGGAGGAGGCGTGTTCTGATATCTACATATTCTGCTCCAGCACCACATAAAAGAGTTAGAGAGTCGGTCAGTGAAAGAGAGAGTGAGTCGGCCAGAGAGTGAGTCGGTCAGTGAGTGAGTCAGTCAGGGAGAGAAAAAGACTGAGTGTTATCTCTGTGTAGATAAGGTCGCTGCAGAAAGCAGCTGTAAGACTCAGTGCACTCCAGCACCTCCATTTGTATATAGTTTGTATAGTACAGTAGCTGTTAGTGAATAAAAGAAGATATTCTTCAGCACTGTCGTCCGAGTGATTTATGCTCTGCTATACTCTGCTGTACAACGACTGTCTTCTTCTTGGAGTGATTTGCGGTGCTCACAGCTCTGAGTTGTGAGTCCACAGCACTTAGACCTGTTCCTGTGCAGAAGGTGGTCTCTGGAAGTGCTACCCAGCTCGCCTAGCCCAGTCGGGGCTGAGTGGATGAGTCCAGTTGGTGGCACTGGCTCAAGGGCGATGCTGACACTCACCTGACCTCAGGTAGCAGGAGACATAGAAGAGACATTGCCCTTTGGGTACCCAGTCTCTAAACTGTTTTAAGTCTTTAAGGTACATTGTATTCTGCTTGGAAACAGACCAGCAGCCAGTGCAGCTCTTTGAGTCCTGGCAAGATATCCCTGTTATGTATTCAGTGGTCTGTGTTTGCCTGAGCTTAAGTCTGGACTAAGGATTCTGAGCTCCTGTGTTCTGATTCGATACATGATGTCCAATCACAGGACACTTCAGGATTTGGGCCTCTGCCATTGGCCCTTGAACTCTGAGCTGTGATTCGCAGCTTGGAAGTTTAGATAGCCAATCACGTTGGGAGTGGGAGTGGCCCAGGGTTTCAGAAATGTATATAAGCAGTTGCTTTGCCCCTGTTTCCCAGTTATGTAGTTCAATGAAGGCTCTTGATGTTATCACTGTGTCTTGCCTCGTGGGAACCCACCTACACTTCACAGGGGATGAGGATGGGATGCTAGGCTTGGTATGCAGCCCTGGCAATCCCCCTATCTGTTAATCCCAGCTGGTCATCTTGCAGCTACATATGGGACAAGCAGCCATTTATGAGCATCACAAACAATGCATTGCAGCCACCTAATCTCAAAATGACTAGAACACGGATAACCTGGGCCAGGTAATCTCCATTGAGGAAATACACCAACCTTAGCAGGTGAAAGATGCACAGGTAAGCCGAAAGAGAGCTGGGTCAATGAGCTCTCCCCAGCTGCAAAATCGAAACCTTTTAGGGGGAGAATGCAGATGATGGGAGCTGTAGTCCAACAACATTTAGAGGGCACCAGGTTGGGGATCATAGAGTTGGAAGGGACCCTGAGGATCATCTAGTCCAACCCCCTGCAATGCAGAAATATGCAGCTGTCCCATGCAGGGCTCGAACCTGCAACCTTGGCATTATCAGCACCGCACTCTAAGCAACTGAGATGTTTGGTGTAGACAGTACTGCACTAGGTGGACTTGGGTGTGAGGCTGTGTTCCTGGATTTTCATGACCTGATGCAAAGTCTATAGGATTCACAATGGAAGTGGAGAAATGTGCCCATCATCTGTGGTTGAAGCTGGTTTTTGTGGGGTTTTTTTTTAAAAAAGGAGAAAAATAAATAAATGTAAAGTCCAACTCCCTGCCCTCTGGACCTGGGATATGCTAGAGGTGAAGGAATAAAGTCCTGAGAGCTTATCTGATGGAGCGTGAGCCTTGCCAAAGCTTCTTGCTATCAGCTGGAGACACATGTGCAATTGGCAAGGCTTCTGGGAAGGAACAATACAAACAGTCTTCATTGTGGAGTCAACAATGATGGGAGAAGGAGCCCGTGAGCCGTGGGCGGTCTGCGAGGCACACTGCAGGCGATTCCAAGCCAGGAAGATGCTGTCAAAATCAAAAACAGGGGATAGCAGATTTCTGGAGCGTGGCTTTTTTCCTCTTTTTTTTGTTTTGTTCCCAAAGGAAAAAGTCGTACTTTGGGAATGGTTCAGAGCCAATAGTACAAAAGCATCAGGAGTATGTCTACATTAAAGAGAGTTTATAGTTGCTGTCATTTGTGCGCTAAAAATAAACCTCTGTTGCCAGCCAGCTTTGGCAAGTAGCTGGACTTGCCAAGGTGCTAGTTCTCATTCAAATTGGCTTTGTGCATGTGGGTGTTAAAGAGGGAAAAGAAGGGTTTCTTGAAAGAGTAAATAATTGCAACTGAATTGGAATTCCTATGTTAGGAATCCATTCAATCTCCAAAATTTCTGGTACTTTGAAAATGTAATTTGATTCCAAACCAGCATTTGGGGACAGACACTCAAGCTTTCCCAAACACGCGTAGACTTCAAAGGATGAAATCTACCACAGACAATAAAAATCGACTCCAAATTCTAATAAATGTCAAGATGAACAAATATATAGATACATTCTCTACAGTAGAGAGGGGCTGATTCAGAATAATCATATTGTATGGCTGTGGTGAGGGACGCGGGTGGCGCTGTGGGTTAAAGCCTCAGCACCTAGGACTTGCCGATCGAAAGGTCGGCGGTTCGAATCCCCGCGGCGGGGTGCGCGCCCGTCGTTCGGTCCCAGCGCCTGCCAACCTAGCAGTTCGAAAGCACCCTTGGGTGCAAGTAGATAAATAGGGACCGCTTACCAGCGGGAAGGTAAACGGCGTTTCGTGTGCTGCGCTGGCTCGCCAGATGCAGCTTCGTCACGCTGGCCACGTGACCCGGAAGTGTCTTCGGACAGCGCTGGCTCCCGGCCTTTAGAGTGAGATGAGCGCACAACCCTAGAGTCTGGCAAGACTGGCCCGTACGGGCAGGGGTACCTTTACTTTTACCTATGGCTGTGGTAGAACTGCACTTCAGATAGTTGGGGGGTTATATTGTTGGACAGGAGAGATTTAACAGAGCCCAGAAGGGCTTCTTAAACTTAAAGTGGTTCAGGTTTGACTGCAGGCGAAATGGCTCATGGATGCTTTCTGAATGGCTAGGAAAAGAGAGCATATGTCCTGATTTGTTTGCATGGTGTTTATAAGTTTTCCCGTTGATCAATTCTTCGCTCCCACTGGAGGCAGTAATGACCGCCAACGTGGATGAAAAATAAGAGAGATTCATCATCATCATCATCATCACAATAAATTTTTATTTATACCCCACCCTTCCTGGTTCAAAAACTGGGCTCAGGGCAGCTAATAACAAATTTAAAACACTTAATTATAAAAGCAGTATAAAAGCATGAATAACAATAAATTCAAAAATCAAAAATCAATTAGATAATCCCCAGGGCTAGCTGGCTGAATTGGTCATACTTGGGCCAGCAAGGAGGCCAGGGGAGAATTAGCTGTGGGGTCTCAGAGCGAGTGATCTTCATAAAAGGGGAGGGGGAGGGAAGAGAAGGGAAATAAAAGATCAGGCTGAATTCAAATTAAAGGCCAGGTGGAATAGCTCTGTCTTACAGGCCCAACGGAAGGAGGTTAAATCCTGACGGGCCCTAGTCTCATGGGACAGAGCATTCCACCAGGTCAGAGCCATCACTGAAAAGGCCCTGGCCCTGGTGGAAGATAGCCTGACTTCCTTAGCACCCAGGACCTCTAAACTATGGTTATTCATGGACCTTAAGGTCCTCTGCGGGGCATACCAGGAGAGGCGGTCTTGTAAATGTGAGGACCCTAAGCCACAAAGGGCTTTAAAGGTCAAGACCAGCAGCTTGAACCTGATCCTATACTCCACCAGGAGCCAGTGCAACTGGTAAAGCACTGGGTGAATATGCTCCCATGGCAGGGACCCCGTGAGGAGCCTCGCTGAAGCATTCTGCACCCGCTGGAGTTTGTGGGACAGTTTCAAGGGCAGCCCCGCGTAGAGTGAATTACAGTAGTCAAGCCTGGAGGTGACCGTCGCATGGATCACTGTGGTCAGATCAGGGCAGGAAAGGTAAGGGACCAACTGCTTAATGCGGCAGTTGGGTCATGAAGGTTGGGTCTATCAATGGCTAATAATCATGATGGCTATGCTCTGTTGGAGGTGGTAGTGCTTCTGAATAATAATAATAATAATAATAATAATAATAATAATAAATTTTATTTATATCCCGCCCTCCCCAGCCGAAGCTGGGCTCAGGGCGGCTAACAACAATCAAATAATCAAACAATCAAATAATCCAACATTCTAAAAACATTTCATTATAAAAATTAATTAAAATCAAATTAATGGCAACCGTTAAGCAAAATTCTGTGCAGGTTGCCAGAGGAGGGAGTCAGGCTGGGCCCTGACCAAAGGCCTGGTGGAACAACTCTGTCTTGGAGGCCTTGCGGAAAGATGTCAGGTCCCGCAGGGCCCTAGTCTCTTGTGACAGAGCGTTCCACCAGATTGGAGCCACAGCCGAAAAAGCCCTGGCTCTAGTTGAGGCCAGCCTAACCTCTCTGAGGCCTGGGACCTTCAGGATGTTTTTATTTGCAGACCGTAGGTTCCTCTGTGGGACATACCAGGAGAGTACCAATGGTTAGAGGAGTCGCAAGTTGGGAAAGCACAGTGGGTGTGGGCGAAATCACACACCAGATCATATACTTATCAACTTCCCAGCTAGAATGCCAACAGTCACTCTTCCCATCATTCTTACCAAACGCCCTCCCCGCCCGCCATCCCCCCAGACTCCCCGTTTTGCGGCTGCTGTGAGAAACCCCAAAGGCCTCGCTTGTTCAGGACCACGGCAGGCTTCCTTTGCCATTAGGTGGAAGGGAGTTTTCTTTTGCAATGGTGCCGGCAAGGCCAGCTGGCTGGCATGCGCCTCCCAAGGGAGATGTTAGCAGGAGGCTGTGCATTTCTGGGAATTGTGCGGGTCGGGGAAGGAGGCCGTCATTGTTCAAGCTACAAGCGTGCCTCAGGCTTCTTGAGACCCCACCTTGGCTAGGAGCAGAGATGGAGATGTCTGGGCAGTCAGAGGGGAAACTTCTGACCGTTATAATAACAGTGGTCACAACTGGGTCTTCAGTGCTGGTTCAGTTTCAGATTTTTTGCTTCTAATGTGTTAAACAGCATGTGTGAATGCTGTTCTCCCCCTTGGGATGAAAAAGGTTAGCCCCCCGCCAGTGCTCAATGGCCTCAGGGAGCAGAAGGACTCTTCACTAGCCTAATTATCCTCCCACTCATAGTCTCTCCCTCAGGTGTTCAGGTGCTCTGCCGATCCAATGTTTTGGCACCTGAGGCAGACCCCAAAATTGTGCCCCCCTCCCCGCCAGGGAAGATCTACATCAGGAACAAGGGGGAAAGATAGATCTACATTGGAATCTCTTGCCGTCTGAGGCAGTCGCCTCACCTTGCCTCATGGGTGAGTCAGTCCTAAATAAAGGTCCGTGTTGCAAATCTAACCAAGCCTACTCATTTATGACTTCATTGAGACTTAGGTAAAGGTAAAGGTAAAGGTACCCCTGCCCGTACGGGCCAGTCTTGACAGACTCTAGGGTTGTGCGCCCATCTCACTCAAGAGGCCGGGGGCCAGCGCTGTCCGAAGACACTTCCGGGTCACGTGGCCAGCGTGACATCGTTGCTCTGGCGAGCCAGAGCTGCACACGGAAACGCCGTTTACCTTCCCGCTAGTAAGCGGTCCCTATTTATCTACTTGCACCTGGGAGTGCTTTCGAACTGCTAGGTTGGCAGGCTCATTGAGACTTACTCCCAGGTAAACGACATTAGGATTACAGCCACTTTCACTAGCTCGATTTCCCAATTCAGTATGAAATTGTCATCTTATCTCATTTCCCTCACTTGAGCACCAGAGAGGGCAATTTAGTTATGCCAATAAAGCTGGGGATTGGGGGAGGCGGAATTTTAAATTCAATGTTACCTGTAAAACACACATATGTAGAGAGGTCAAAATGGGCAGTCAAATCCAGGTGGTTCTTCCCACTTTCACACAGAGGTTGGGACTTTAATGGAAGAGCACAGATAAAAGCCATAGGTAACAAGAGAGATTATTTATTTCCATGTGAAAAGAACAATAATTAGTAATTATTTCCTTTTTTATATATAATTCAGAATAGGAAGTAGATTAAGGCTGAAATTCTAAACCCACTTGTCTGTGAATAAGCTTCACTGAATTCAATGTGATTTACTTCTGAGTAGACAAAGCTGGGATTGCAGCTTTAGTGCATATATGCTGCCTCTGGCAACAAGCAGCACTTCGGAAATAAGAAAAGAAAAAGAGGCACCTGTTAGCCAAAAGCAAATACCTTATTTTTAAACTTCCCTGTGTGTTAGCTTTCATAGTATATGAAGCAGCTAATGGCCCATCAATTAGCCATTTCCCCAGAGGGTTCTAAACCTCTTTGCACTTCATGATAACAACATTAGGAAATGTCAAACAAAGGGATGCATCAAAAAATATATAATTAAATACATATATTTTGCAGGCTTAAAACAACTTACTGTGAATGAATGCAGATTGCATTCACTTCAAGGAATTTCATTCCTAAACACAGAGGACACACACACAAAGGGAATTTCAGTATCTGCATCCACTTAAAGCTGAATTCTCCCACATCTAAAACTGTGGATTCTAGTGAAGGTTTCTTTCTGAGCTGACTTCTTTTTAGTCTAAGCGATGCTTTGTCAAAAAATTTCACATCAAACTCCTGTATGCCCATCACACCTTCCCTAACATGACTCTGACAGTGGATTCTGGGAATTCATGCAACTCATTCCTATGGGCATCAACAAGAGGTTTAAAGTAGGAGCTTAGAGAGGAGTGGAATAGAGAATCGGAATGTGTTATACAACCTAAACAATGCAAAATCACTATAGAATCTATAAGGAACATTTTCTTAGACTTAAAATTTAGATTGATCAAGGGAAAAAGGGTTTCAAGTATTTTGAACTCCAAAATGCCTTTATGGAAAGTCACTGTCTAACATTGATAAGTGTAAGGGGTGTAATCATAGAAGCATAGAATTGAAGAGCTGGAAGGGAACCACAAGGGTCATCTAGTCCAACCCCCTGCAGTGGAGGAATCTCAGCTAAAGCATCCATGACAGATGGCCATCCAACCTCTGCTTAAAAACCTCCAAGGAAGGAGAGTCCACAACCTCCCAAGGTTACTGTCAGAAGGTTTTTCCTGATTTGTAGTTAGAATCTCCTTTCTTGCAACTTGAAACCATTGACTTGAGTCCTACCCTCCAGAGCATAAGGAAAAAAAACTTGTTCCCTCTTCCATATGACAGCCCTTGAGATATTTGAAGATGGCTATCATATCTCCTTTCAGTCTCCAGGCTAAACATACCTAGCTCCTTCAACCATTCCTCATAAGGCTTGGCTTCTAGATCATTGATCATCTTAGCTACCCACCTCTGTACACATTCCAGCTTGTCAACATCCTTCCTAAATTGTGGTGTCCAGAACTGGACACAATATTCCAGGTATGGTCTGACCAAGGCAGAATAGAGTGCTACTATTACTTCCCTTGATCTGGATCATAGAATCATAGAGTTGGAAGAGACCACAAGGGCCTTCGAGTCCAACCCCCTGCCAAGCAGGAAACACCATCAGAGCACTCCTGACATATGGTTGTCAAGCCTCTGCTTAAAGACCTCCAAAGAAGGAGACTCCACCACACTCCTTGGCAGCAAATTCCACTGTCGAACAGCTCTTACTGTCAGGAAGTTCTTCCTAATGTTTAGGTGGAATCTTCTTTCTTGTAGTTTGGATCCATTGCTCCGTGTCCGCTTCTCTGGAGCAGCAGAAAACAACCTTTCTCCTTCCTCTATGTGACATCCTTTTATATATTTGAACATGGCTATCATATCACCCCTTAACCTCCTCTTCTCCAGGCTAAACATGCCCAGCTCCCTTAGCCGTTCCTCATAAGGCATCGTTTCCAGGCTTTTGACCATTTTGGTTGCCCTTCTCTGGGTGCTACATTTCTGTGGATGCAGCCTAGAATAGCATTAGTTCCCAAAGATGTCTCAGAGCCAATTTGGTGGGGGGTGGGGGTGGTCAGGGGCAGAAGAGGGGAGGAAAGCCCCATTGCCATTGCAGAAGAAGGCTTTTGCTAGTCAGGTGATGCCTGGCATCTAGAAACTGATGAAGACCGCTTGCTCCACCACAGGAACCCTTGTGTTGGGCTTGGCGAAGATATCTTAATAAGTGTCCAAATACAGACAAAAGGATGGAGAGACAGCTAAGCCATCTTCCAAAATGTAAAGTAGATATATGTAAAGTAAAGGTAAAGGGACCCCTGACCATTAGGTCCAGTCGTGGCCGACTCTGGGGTTGTGGCGCTCATCTCGCTTTACAGGCCAAGGGAGCTGGTATTTGTCTGCAGACAGCTTCTGGGTCATGTGGCCAGCATGACTAAGCCGCTTCTGGCAAAACCAGAGCAGCACATGGAAATGCCGTTTACCTTCCCACTGGAGTGGTACCTATTTATCTACTTGCACTTTGACGTGCTTTCGAACTGCTAGGTTGGCAGGAGCAGGGACCAAGCAACAGGAGCTCACCCCATCGCGGGGGATTTCATCCGCTGACCTTCTGATCGGCAAGCCCTAGGCTTTGTGGTTTAACCCACAGCACCACCCGCGTCCCGATATATGTACACAGGTAAATAAGAAAGTCTCCCATGTTCACAGTCTCGAAAACCTGAAAGCCAAGGGCTTAGACGAATCTGAGACTACACTGACTGCCCGCTTCCCACTTCTCTGTTCCTGCTTTGCTGATGTCTCTGGGAAGTGTGTGTGTGTGTGTGTGTGTGTGTGTGTGTGTGGTATAGGAAGCATTAAATGGGAAAGCCCTTTGTGAGAGTTCAGGAGCCCCCACCTTCCCACAGCCAGCTTTGCAGTGGCGCCAATGCAAGGAGGGTTTCGGCAGAGGCCCAAAGGGAAGTATATGAACGCCGGGCTTCTCTGGGTCAAGGACGCCAAACGGAGAGAGAAGAGAAAGCCTGCGGGGAGGGGAAGGGAGGGGCACAAGCGATGAGGAACACAAATAGCAATGGCACGACCCGCACTTTCTACGGGTGCAGCTAGGCAAAAGGAAGACGTCAGCTCTGCACAAAATAATAGCTGGGGAGATGTTTTGCGCATGTACAGCCCTCTGCTATGGGCCACAAGTTTGCAACCCACCCACTTCACCAAAAGAGTAGGGGCTGGCGGATAAATTTCATTCCGTTTGCACTTCAAGGCAAATTTATCTGATTCATACCTTCCAAAACACAGCAACCCTTCAAAATTCGCACTGCTCTGAATTTTGCAGTGCAGTACTCCTACCAAGTAACGTCTACAAATTTGCATATTACTGGGGTATTAAGTGTGCATATGAGTGCATATATTAGTGATATTAACATGCAAAAAACCACAATTGCTTTGCAAAACTGTGAATATCAGGTAAAATTCCACAGTAAAATATGCACGTTAGGAGAAATTAGCACTACTGTAAAATGCTCATGAATTTTCATGATATTTTTCAAAAATTGCAAACCAATCTAGAAATGTGGAGAACAGGACTTCAGTCTGGAAAAATGAGAAACTGAGGGTGCATTCAGGCTTAATGTGTTAGCTTTACTGCTTATAATGCTAGTGGGGAAACCCAGCCAGATGGGCGGGGTATAAATAAATGATGATGATGATGATGCTTCTGTTCCTATTTCTGATATTCCTTTTACATTGCAGTAGCCGTTGCATTATGGAACTGGGGCGTTTTGATCAATATATCACCATGTTTTTCTAGATTACAGGAAAGAAAAGTATACCAAGATAACACCCCAAATTTCATCACATGACTGGAGGTGGTGTGGGAAAACCACAGGAAAATTGCAACACCAAACTCCTGTGAATTTCTTGGTTAACGGCGTTGCAAACTGATTTCCCTTATTGAGCAACTGCAGACAGCCCCATGGTTTCTCTAAGCAAAAAGTACTTGCCCCAAACCTGGATCTTGGCAGCCAGGGATTTCTCCTTTTATATACCGTCCCTCCCTGCCACTTGCCACCAGCACTCTGGTCTACATTAACCAGCAGCAGCAGCTCTCTAGGGTCTCAGACAGCTGGTTTTCGCAGCCTTATCTGGAAATTGAACCTGGGTCCATCTGCATGCAATGCATGTGCTCTACCACTAAGCTATGGGCCCTCCTAAGTTTGGTAGTTGTGGCCAAGTGTGGAAGCAGCCCAGAGCTGTGTGCTGACTGGGGCTAATGGGAGATGTAGAGGTGTTTTTTTTACATCACCCCCTTAGAGGACAGTGAGCTTTCCCCCCTAGTGCTAGAATGTCTTCAGTGGCATAACATGGGTTGCCAGCACCCAGGGATGGGAGAGAGGGAATCAAATGGAGTATGCCTGCACATTCAACATCCTAATGGCATTCACGTCACCCAGGAGATTGCAGCTGCAGAGGTAAGAAGAAAAGAGTTGTTCCATTGTCTGGAGAAGTCACTTTCCGGTTTGCATGGAGAGGTCATTTTCAAAGGAGCCCAGCAACGGAAGCATGCAGCTGTATTGAGGCAGCACCGGGTGTTGAAATTTTGCTCTGGTAACATTTTTGTGCCCAGGGCAACCAACCCCATGCTTTGCCACAGGAACGTCTTTACCCTATACAGAAGTGTTCACACCTTAGCTAAAGCTGAATTAAGAAAGGCTTAAGGACTCCAATTTGTGTGAAGTTGCTTTGAGACACAATGCATTGAAGGGTAGTATTTTATAGCAAAGTACAGGACGCATACCCATTTCGGACAATGCTATGTGAACACAGATTGAAAACTGAGCGCCGAAAATGCAGTGTGTGCACAGTAAACAGGACTGTAAACACAGCTTTAATTCAAAACATTTGAGGGATACCAAGCTGAGGAAGGCCTGTTTAGACAAAACTGAACTAGACATCTTCCTGTGATCTAAGGGCTCTTCCAGATGATGTTTATTCATCATTCATCCTGGTTTACTTGCACAAAGCTTACACAGTAGTTAGACTATGCCCAGTCTTCACTGAGCATTTGTTCTGATTTGATTATGGGGCAGTTATATGACAATGAAACGTTCTGATTTATTGGTGGGGTGTTTACACATCTTCCTGTTAATAATTCCTTGTGCATTTCCCTGTTACTTTACAAACAGCAAAAAGTCTTTTTTAAAAAAAGTTAATTTGTTGCATTAGACTTTAACCCAATTGTGCAAAACCTTAATTTCCAGCAACATAAGAAATTCCTGCTGGATCAGGTCATAGAATCATAGAATCATAGAGTTGGAAGAGACCACAAGGGCCATTGAGTCCAACCCCCTGCCAAGCAGGAAACACCATCAGAGCACTCCTGACATGGTTGTCAAGCCTCTGCTTAAAGACCTCCAAAGAAGGAGACTCCACCACACTCCTTGGCAGCAAATTCCACCGTCGAACAGCTCTTACTGTCAGGAAGTTCTTCCTAATGTTTAGGTGGAATCTTCTTTCTTGTAGTTTGGATCCATTGCTCCGTGTCCGCTTCTCTGGAGCAGCAGAAAACAACCTTTCTCCCTCCTCTATGTGACATCCTTTTATATATTTGAACATGGCTATCATATCACCCCTTAACCTCCTCTTCTCCAGGCTAAACATGCCCAGCTCCCTTAGCCGTTCCTCATAAGGCATCGTTTCCAGGCCTTTGACCATTTTGGTTGCCCTCCTCTGGACACGTTCCAGTTTGTCAGGGTCCTTCTTGAACTGTGGTGCCCAGAACTGGACACAGTACTCCAGGTGAGGTCTGACCAGAGCAGAGCAGGTCGATGGTCCATCCAATCCAGCATCCTGTCGTCACAGTGGCCAACCAGTTGCTTTTGGGAAATGCAAGCTGGGCCAGACCACAAGACCAATCCTGTGGTTTCCAGCAACTGGTATTCTGAAGCATTACTGCCTCTGACCCTGGTTACTATCATGGCTAGTAACCACTGTCCTCGAATATCTCCCAGAAAATACTGACACTGGGGAGGGACCCTAACGTGGTCTGGGCTATAAAGGTCCAGTCGTGGCTGACTCTGGGGTTGCGGTGCTCATCTCGCTTTATTAGCCAAGGGAGCCGGCGTACAGTTTCCGGGTCATGTGGCCAGCAGGACTAAGCCGCTTCTGGCAAACCAGAGCAGCACACGGAAATGCCGTTTTTCTCCCCACCGGAGTGGTACCTATTTATCTACTTGCACTTTGACGTGCTTTCGAACTGTTAGGTTGGCAGGAGCAGGGACTGAGCAACGGGAGCTCATCCCGTCTCGGGGATTCGAACCGCCGACCTTCTGATTGGTTTAACCCACAGCGCTACCCGCGTCTCTCGGTCTGACCTATACATCAGTCCTAAAGAGCTAATGTGGTGTAGTGGTGTTTGACTATGACCTGGGAGACCAGGATTCAAATTGCCACTAGAGCCAGTGTGGTGTAGTGGTTAAGAGCGGTAGTCTCGTAATCTGGGGAACCGGGTTCGCTTCTCCGCTCCTCCACAAGCAGCTGCTGGGTGACCTTGGGCCAGTCACACTTCTTTGAAGTCTCTCAGCCCCACTCACCTCACAGAGTGCTCGTTGTGGGGGAGGAAGGGAAAGGAGAATGTTAGCCGCTTTGAGACTCCTGAAAGGGAGTGAAAGGCGGGATATCAAATCCAAACTCTTCTTCTTCTTCTTCTTCTTCTTCTTCTTCACCACTAGACCATGTTGCTCACTGGGTGAGCCTGGGCCAGTTACTGCCTCTCAGCCTAACCTACCTCGCAGAGTTGGTGTGAGGATAAAATGGGGAGCGGGAAACCATGCACACCACTTTAAGCTCCTTGGAGGAAGAGGTGGGCTATAAACAAATGAATAAAGTAACATGTTCTAGCTCTAGCTCTTTCCCATGCACACATAGGCTGCCAGGTTTGATAGAAGCCAAAAGGTCCTTCCTGCCAAATGAGCGGGAACCTCTCTCTCATCTTCCTGGAAATAGCTGCTCCTCCTGCAACAGGTCAGCTTTTGTGGAGGTGGGGTTTCCTCTCCCTCCGCCTCCACCCAGATTTGCTGGCAGGGACCTTCTGTATTCAGGGGGCAGAGCCGGACGACGCCACGGCAGCTGATTCATGGTTGAGGGCATCCAAATGTTGCTGAACCTTCCAGACAGTCCTGGGTGAAGCTGACTCTCCCTAGCCTGGGAAGTCATTCTGTGCTGAAGGTCAGAAGGAAGGACCGTTTGGGGGGAATCTGGCAGCATGGAGGGGGCAAGACTACGAGCTGGGAGATCTCTAGCCCATACCTCCCCCTCCCCCAGCTATGAAGTCCAGCCATTGTCTCTCAGCCTTCCATCTGCAATTTGCGGGAAAGAATATGGTCATACTGCACAGGGCTGTTGTAAAGATTGCTGAGATCATTATGAAAAAACCTTTGAACACTTGTAATACCTTATATATACGATGCAATATTAATTTTGAGGCACAGCTTAGCTAGGGCTTAGACCAAGAGTTTGTTCAAAGTATCAGAACTACGTCATAAGAACCTAAGAAAAGCCCAGAATCCCATTTAGTCCAACATCCTGTTCTCACAGGAATCTACTAGATGCCTCTGGGAAGCCCACAACCAGGTTATGTGTGCAACAGCACTCTTCCCATTTGTGATTCCCAGCAGTTGGTATTCAGAACCATGGTTTCTTTGACAGAGGAGGGAGAACACAGCCACCATGGTTAGCAGTCACTAATAGCCTTATCTTCCATGAATCTTTCTAACCCCCATTTAAAGCCATCTGTGGGTAAGGGACACGGGTGGCGCTGTGGGTTAAACCACAAAGCCTAGGACTTGCTGATCAGAAAGTTGGCGGTTCGAATCCCCATTGTTGGGGTGAGCTCCCGTTGCTCAGTCCCTGCTCCTGCCAACCTAGCAGTTTGAAAGCATGACGTGCAAGTAGATAAATAGGTACTGCTCCGGCGGGAAGGTAAATGGTGTTTCCGTCCGCTGCTCTGGTTCGCCAGAAGCAGCTTAGTCATGCTGGCCACATAACCCGGAAGCTGTTTGCCAGCTCCCTTGGCCAATAAAGCGAGATGAGTGCCGCAACCCCAGAGTCGTCCGCGACTGGACCTAATGGTCAGAGGTCCCTTTACCTTTAAGTTGGAGGTCATAGCTACGGCTTGTAGGAGCCAATTTCATAGCTTAACTAGGTGCTCCTTAAAGATTTGTTGGGTGTGGGGGCAGCTACACCTTGGAAGATGCAGCAAGTTCCTATCCCTCATTGAGTAACTGCAGGCAGCTCCTGGTTTCTAGCTGCCTAGACTCTTGATCCTCAAAGTTGATGGCATCAAGACACATGCAAAAGTGTTGCATTCAACATTCCAATGTCTTTTTATCATCCCCAAGAGCAGATAAATTATTTACTGTGCATTAACATTTTAATGTTTTGCTTACATGGGGTTTTTTGTTTTTGTTTTTTACATTTTTATGCAAGATGCCCCAGGCAACGCTCAAAATTAAAAGCACAAAACATTTCCTAAGAATGCTCAACACAAAAAAAATTAAGCTATTAAAATAGTGCATAGCAAGTAACCATTGGCAAGCCGCAGCAGCATACATAAATCTCAAAATATCCAAGAGAAGACCAGGATTGGTTACAGCGGTCTAAGTCTTAAACAACTGCTTTAAATCTTATGGGCACAACTTAGCAAAAGTGAAGCAATATTTATTGATGCAAGCTTCTTTGGAATGTAAGAACATAGGAAGAGCCTGTTGAATCAGGCGGTTGCCCATCTAGTCCAGAATCCTGTTCTCACAGTGGTCAACTAGATACCTGTGGGAAACACACAAGCAGGATCCAAGCACAAGAGCACTCTCCCCTCCAGTCAGTGGCGTAGCGTGGGGGGTGCAGGGGGTGCCGGCCGCACCGGGTGCAACATCGGGGGGGGGGGGCGCTCGCACTCGCAGCTCTCTGCCCCTATCTGGCTCCACGGGCTAGGGGGCGCAAATTACTTGCCTTGCCCCGGGTGCTGACAACCCACGCTACGCCACTGCCTCCAGTGGTTTCCAGCAAGTGATATTAAGAAGCATTACTACCTCCAACCATGGAGGCAGAGCTATTGGTGGCTTTCTCCTCCAGACTGGATTACTGCAACATTCTTTATCAGGAGCTGCCCTTACTACTCGCTTGGAAGCTTCAGGGAGTGCAGAATGCGGTGGTCTGGCTGACTTTGCAGAGATTCCTATAACACACATATAACAGCAGTGCTAAAAGAGCTAAATAGTGGTTGCCAGTTAGCTATTGAGCAGCCTTTGTTTATTTATTTAGTGGATTTATATCCTGCCTTCAACTAGAATCTTGACTGGATCAGGCTAGGGAATGGGGGAGATGTTTGACTGAGTTGGCATTTATAGGCAGACCTACTCAACTGGTCATTTTTTTGAAACAATACGCGTGTATCAAAACACAACCATCCTTCGAAATCTGCATTTCTCAGAATTTTGCAGTTCAGGTCTCCAGCCAAATAGCATGTCCTGAAATGCATATACTAGGTGCATTAAAAAGCATTATATGACAGAAACTTAGGCAAAATTGCATACAAAGATGGATATATTAGGAGAAATTCACAATGAATTTACAGGCCAGCATGGAAATGTGGAGCCTGTTGGCTTTTTATGTGAACTGCTTTGATAGTTATTTACAAAAGGGAAAAGCATTACAGTATACCAATTTTACAATAAATAAAAGTATTTGGTTTCAACTGAGCAGTTGCTCCCAATGCAATGAATGGGACTTCAATGAGTTTGACTTTGCTTGGGCATTTTTTCTTATTTCCCTACATTTTCTAACTCTGGGCAGGGGTAGCCTTGTGATTTAAGAGAGACTTTGCACATCAGAAAAAACAGAAGCCTATTATCCGGCGGAAGAAGAGTTTTGAGAAACTAGAGGACAGCTTTTGGCACACCACTAGTTATCCCTGGTACATATATACAGGAGTGTAGTTTACTCTTAGTGAACAAGTTTTAAATGAGGGGCCCCTTACTATATACTCTTAACCCCACACTAGACATGGCACATGGGGGAGAAAAAAACCCCCCAAACCCTAAAAGCAGTGAGCTTCAGTGAGGGGGTTGCAATTATCTACTCAGATTAAAGTCCACATTTCTAAAAGATGGAGTGTGGATCGTAAGTCCTCAGAGTGAATGAGCACCCTGGAATGTGGGAAACATCCCAGGCAGGGTCTGTGGTTACAAGCCATGTTGGAGCTCAGATGATACAAAGCACATTTTACAGCCCCTGCGGCAGCAGAACATCCTTTGTGTAGACAAGGGCTTCTGTGGAGTGGCTGTGAAGTGTCTTGAACCCAATCAGCTCACACCTATTCTCAATCTGCTCTCTTGCTTAGAGGCCTTTGGCTCCCCGTTCTCTAAAGTATGGCTTTCTATAGAGCCTGGATTTTGCCATGGGGTGGAACGTTGCCAAGTACTGTACTGTTTCCAGATTCTGGTCTGGACCATTGCCTAATCCGTACTACACTGAAGCTCATTGTTCTGGGATCCCTGGAAGAATCTCATGCCCGTGTGCGCACACACATCCTCTAATGAGAATGTATGTAGCTAAGGTTTCAAGGCTGACCTTTAATTCTATTCTTTAAAAAACTGATGTATCTTGAAATCCACATATTACGTGGTCAAAACTGGGGAGGAAACTCTCATCACCCCATACCACGATTCTGGCTGATGCCGGGAGAACATATATTGATGTGACCACATAGCCATCATTTTCTGTTCTCTGTCTAGAAGAAGTGTCGGAGGGTGGGGGGACAGATTTGCTCATAGGAGCTGTCCTGATCTGGCCACCAGTCCTGCAGACAGAGCCCAGAATCCTTAGCCAGTTGGACAAGGAGCAGAGTCTCATCTCTTTTGTCTTTTTGCCTTCTGTGCATTTTTCGAAACCCTGATTGGCTTCCAAGCCCGGCTTCCAGATTGGCCAGAAGCCCTACATAAACTTCCTGCCTCTGAAAAGCCCACACCGGCTGAATGTTCTGCTGGTGACCTGTTTTGCCGGTTGCTGGGGATGTACCTTATTCAGCGACTCAGTACCTGATCCCAGGGACTGTGGTGTTCTTGCCTGATTCATGTTCTGCTCTCTGCAAGGATTGCTGCCTTGCACACAGGCCTCGTTTGCTCTGCTTCTGCATCCCATTATTCCATCCACAAGGGCCACACTCACTTTCATCGCAGATGCACTGAGAAGGAGAAACATGCTAGAGGATTCCAATTCCCAATACCCTTATGCTTCAGTTTCTGCCTTCAGTTTATGCATGGGGAGGCCCATAGGGGAAGCAAGCAGGGGCATGGCAAGTACCGTATTTTTCGCTCTATAACACGCACCCGACCATAACACGCACATAGTTTTTAGAGGAGGAAAATCCGTAGGCATGCCACCCGTAGGCATTCCCTCCATCACACGCACAGACATTTCCCCTTACTTTTTAGGAGGAAAAAAGTGAGTGTTATGGTGCAAAAAATACGGTAATCAATTTCCTATGAAAACTAAACACTGCCTTTTCTGTACTAGAAGCAGGACTTTGTGTGTGTGAGAGAGACAGTATGAAGCAACAGCACTTTGCTTTGGGGGCTGCCCATGGCAGCCATTTTGTGCTGGCACCCACAACACCTGGATGCCACTTTTACATGAGTACCAGCATCTTGTGATTTTTATTTATTTATCTATAGCAAAAAGGCACCGCTTAGAAGAGGCATATAACCAGATTTTTTTTCTTTTCCTGATTAAGGACAGGGGCAAACAGGAGCATAGCTAATCCCCAACCGCCACAACTGTTTGTTCTGCAAGGCCAATATATTGCAAGACTGAAATTGAAAAGTGGAGTATGAGAAAAGCTTCTCCTGCAAGATCAAAAGTGACCACACCAATTGACTGTACCCAAATGCTCATCATAAAGCTCGACATTGCCACCTGCAGAGACTTCTTAAGTACTGTTGCTCTTGGAGCGAATCAGGAAAATTGACAGTTTTATTTCTTTGATTATACACCTAAGATTTAACATGGCAAGCCTAAGTATGTTCATTGAGAAGCCAGTTCTGCTGAGTTCAGTGGGACTTATTCCTTAGAAAACAGGTTTAGGATTGCAACCTTGGTGCTGAACTGTCTTAGAGATGCTACTGTTCAGTTAGCACATTGTAGATACACTAGAACTCCTTCAGCTTTGCTTGACTGGTGGGGGTGTAAACTGATGAGTGTGTGGTATAAATTTAGGAATGGGAGAGAAATTCATTTCAGTTTACATTTTAATATTAACACACCCAATTCACTCTGTCCAGCTCAATATATAAATCCAAAATGCAGCAAACCTTCAAAATTCACACCTCTAGGAATTTTGTTATGGAGTCCACGAACCAATAAATTTGCACAACAGTGCATACATTAGGGAAAGCTACGAAGAAGAAAAAAGTATAATGGGAAAAGGAATGTACAAAAATGCATTGTATTAAGGAAAATAGCTATGAAAATGCATGCTGATTTTCATGTGGTTTTTTAAAATTAGAAACTGATGCTGAAATGGGGTGAACTGAATTTAAGATTGGAAAAATGAGAAACTGGAACCAAAATCGGCACATTTTTCCATCCCTACCCTTATTGGCAGGAGATTGCTTATGGGACTGAGAAGTGCAAGAACTTGAGATGTCTGCAAATGCCTAATAATGTATATGCACTAATTTCTGGCTGCTAACACAAACAAGCATCCCTGTTTGTTTCAATAACATTGATTTGATGTAATAAACAAAATAGGAAACATATAGAACTCAAGTAAACACAATATATGTGAGGCCCAGGCAAGGATAGGCACTGCTCATCATTTTTTTCTGCTTTCCCCACTTCCACAGGGTCCAAAGCACATTATGCCAGCAAGTGAACAAGTGCCACACTTCTGTATATCTACAAAATCATTAGTGAATAAGGACAAAATCATAGGGAGTCCACCAAAAGATTTCCATCAGGTGAGACAAATAACAAAAGCTCTGTCAGATTTGACTGCAGCATGTAAAAGGCTATTTTGTAAAAGCTTATTGAGATGTATAGTTTCAAAGGATACCAAACTGTATAAAATGAGTTTGGTTTATCCTGACCTTCAGTTATTTTCTCAGGCACTGCTATCTTCCACGGAGAGTGAATCCTGTTTTCCAGTGATGAGCTTCGGTGAGAGAGGCAGCTAAAACCATAGCTAAAGGTCAGTTATTTCATTTGAATACTTGCATTGCCCTCATCAAATATGTTCAAGAACATCAACTGTGGCACCAGACACATTTTTCATGTAATATCATTAAAATTTCATAATTAATGATTTCCCAAAACCAAGCAACAAATTCACGTTCCCATAAAAGGTGGATCTATGTCTCCCATAAGTCTATGGGGAACCTGTGGCCCTTCAGAGACTTTAACTTCCATCAGCCCCAGCCAGCATGGTCTATAGTCAGGGATGATGGGATATGTAGTACAGCAACATCTGGTGGACCACAGGCTCCTGCTTGCTGCTGTAGACCAACAACCCCTGCAGCTAATAGGACTAACATTCTGGAACATGTGAGATAACTGTGGGTGGCTTTCAAGAAATTTTCTTTAACATATACTGAGACTGTGTCCCAAACAGTATTCCAGCTCTTAACCAATCTCTCTATCCTGATATCTGCCTCCCAGGTTATTTTAAGAGTAGGCGGGGGACATCTGACAATGCTGCATAAATTGTAGACACTAATCCCTTGGCACCTTTTCCTGTGTTGCAAACCAGGATTTCAAAATTGGTTATGGTATGAAGTACTTTCAACAAATTCCTGGTTTATTAAGTTAAGCATCTGATTGTGCCGTAACCAATTTGTTCTGATTTCTGCTCAAGTTAGTTTAAGTTGGTCGTTAGTGATGGGTCTAGTTCCACGAAAGAAATTCAATATAGCATCATCTTCTTCCATGGCCTAAACTTTTCTTCCTTATCCCTATTGTAGATGGCAGGGTGATGCACACTGGGAATCACTGGGGAGATACATAAATAGGGCTGATTTTTCCTGCCACCATTTCCAAATACAAAGTGTGCACTGTGAAAAAAGACGAGAGACTTGTTTAAGGGTACAGGGCTGTCTAAAAGGTAAGGCTGTCAGGGAACATATTGTGCACGTCACCCCAATCTCTGAGCAGTGCGATATTCCAGGGCTTCCAGGCATGCTTAACCAGGAGATTGGGGTGTCTTTATGATATATGGTTTATTCACACACATACACAACCTGAGCTTACGATGGAGAGACTCACAGCATTAACACTCAAAGAGGGCCTTGCTTCTCCCATAGAGGCAGCTCTGGATTTAAACAGAAATCAGCCATGACCCTCTCTTTAGTTTGCTGACTCTTTAGCCCGCCACTCCGCCCCCCCCCCCCAGGTCACGTCAACAGGATATCAAAAGGGTAATATTGTCTGCTTCCCTGTAACAAACTGAAACCATCACAGTGGTGGACAATGTCCCCAAATTTTAGCCTCTTACCATGTGGTTTTTTTACTGTAAACAAAATGTGTGGGAGGCAAAAATATCCCATAAATGATTATTATCCTTCTTCTCCCACGAGTCATCTGGTTTTGCAAAAAATAAAAATAAAAAATTAAATGCCCCAAGGAAGCAGAGAAGTGCCCATCTTTTGATACAACGCACATGGTTTTAGGACATTTTGTTATTCCAAGACATATTGGGATTTGGCTTGTGGTAGCAAAATGTTCCCCAAAACTGCCCTTGTCAGTTTCTGACATATTTGGTAGGGGAATAAACGTCCCATTAGGTTATTCAAGAAAAACGTGATGTAGAGAACTTGACAAAGGTATTTTTCCCTTCTTGCCTAATACAAGGAGCCGAACGTTGAAAGATTCAGGATGCGTGATAGCCACTAGCTTGGATGGCTTTAAAGAGGATTAGACAAATTCATGGATGGGGCGATTGCTGTTCCACCTGGCCTTTGGTGTGGACTCAGTCTGACCCTCATGTTTCCCTCCCGTTATGGTCTTGATCTATCGGCTACTTTTAAAATGAGGCTGCATTTTAACCTGTATTTTAAATTGCCCCCCCCATTGTTTTTACTGTGATTTTATTGGTGTTAGCCACCCTGAGCCTGGCTCTGGCCGGGGAGGACAGGGCATAAATAAATTTTATTATTATTATGGCTACCAGCCACAATGGGTACATTCTACCTCAGGGCCGGCCCAATGCATCTGGGCACTTGAGGCAGACCCCAAAATGGCACCCCTCCCCCCGCCTGGGAAGAAGGGGGGGGAGGGAAGACCAACATCAGGAACGAGAGGGGAAGAAAGATTGACATGACAATCCGCTGTCCTGGTGATCCTGCCGCCTGAGGCAGTTGCCTCACTTCGCCTCATGGGTGGGCCGGCCCTGTATTCCACCTGAACACCACTTGCTGGGATCCGCAAGCGTGGAATAGCGCTGTGGGCTCCTTACGGGCATCTGGTTGGCTCCTCCGGTGCCTCTCAAAAGGGCTCATCTTCCAACACAGCTTCACCGGGAGTAAGACCCGGCTCTGGCTGGCAACATGCAACCCTGAAACACCTCACTGTTGTTGTGTCTTGCTACGGTAAAATCTGGGTCCGAGGCTGCTCTGCCACCCAGCTCGTCGGACTAAGTCCGCGGGCCCCTGCGGAGGAAAATGAGCTCAGCCGGAGACAGGAGCAAACTGCAGAAGATCCAAGTTTATTGCGCAACAGGTTCAAGGCGAGATTGAACAGCGAGAAAGGGGTGACATGAACTTTTGAAACTTCCCTCCATGTCCCAGAATACAGTGCAAAATACATTCCAGTTACATCATGAATACATTAAGAAGAGGTTGGGTTACACAGATTACATCATGAATACATTAAGAAGAGGTTGGGTTACACAGATTTAACATATGGAGGAGGGAGGGGGGAATATGCAGAGCTGGAGATATGCGCAGATAAGCACATCCTGAGTACCGGTGATGAGAAGACAATGGTCGATGTATGCATAGTCTGCCACCTGGCATTGCCCAGAGGAAAGGCTTGGCAGAGTGATTTGACAGGATTAGGGTCTTGACACCTTGCTTGAGGGATTATGGAGGACAGGGGAGGTGTCATGGAGTCCTAGAGAAATTGAGCAAATTGGCATGTTGATTTTCTATGAATTTTATAGATTTTTAGTCCCTTTTGACATTGACAATTGGAAACAAATGGATATATTGTAGCGAAGAAGAAGGTGAAGAAGACATTCCCCCCTCTTCCATATCAGTCTTCACAATGCGTTGAATTTCCCGAGTGCTCAGAATGCTTTTCATCCCTAGGAAGAAGTTTCCTGGATCAGGCCACACAGCAGGGCCTATTTATGATCCCCCCCATAACCGGAATGCCTGAGAATGGGGGATATATGCCTTCTTGACATACTGCTGATTTTAATTTTCTGAATGTCTTAATGGGTTTTTACTAATCATATTATTAATAATAATAATTGAATTTATATACCGCCCTATACCCAGGTCTTAGGGCAGTTCACAAAAAAGATATATATATATATGAGCATACAGACAGTAAGGGTGGTAGCAGGATGCCAAAGGGAAATGGGTTCTTGAGATTATTAGAAATACAACGCTTATCTATTACAGTTATAGAAGAGGTTAGTATTCCCCTTGATAAAGATGGGAGATTTCCTAGTGGCTTGTAATACATGCACATGATTAAGGCATTGCCACCTAATTTGTAGTCTTACAAGCGGTATCTACATTTTACGAAGCGAAATAAAAAACCCCGTCAGGTTGAGCTGCCCTCGAGCACCTTTTCCTGAGCCCTATTCTTTTATATCCGTGCTTTTCTTTCATGCCTTTTCGTGTTTTCTTTTGTGGGCTGAGTTTCACGTTTTTATCTCCTCACGGACGCTTCGGTCCCATACCCCTCCCCCCGTGCTTCTTCTTTCCCCCTTTTTGTTAAATAAATAATAATTTTATTGGTTGCGCTATAACATATGGTAGAAAGCCACACAACATAAATTAAACACAGCAGCGCCGTCGTCGTCTTCGCCCGAAATATTGCTATCTAGTATTCCCCTCAGCCTCGCACAACCCGCTGTGCCGAGGCGCTTGATGGGGCTTGTAGTCCTCCTCTCAGCCGCCGACCACGGGGGACCGCCCAGAGCCCAACTACACCTCCCACAATGCTTCGCGGACCAAAACAGTGCCGCGCGCGCTGGCTTCTGGGAGCGGTAGTGCAGCCGGCCCGCGCCGAACCACGCTCTTGAAGCGGCCCGTGGGGCGCGACGAGACTACGTCTCCCGTCGTGCCTCGGGCCGGCGCGCACGGCGGAATCAGGCGGCGGCGTGCGAGCTCGTCGGCTCCTCACCGCGGCCCGCCGGACTGCGGCACGGCTCCCTCAGCCGCATCGCGACGCGCCCTAGGCGAGCCGAGCAGCCGGCGGCCATGGGCGGGGAGGAGGAGGTCGTGCGTATCGCCAAGCGGCTGGACAAGATGGTCGCCAAGAAAAACGCGGTGAGTGAGCCTCTTCTGCCGCTGACTGAAAGATTTCCCCCAAACACTCACACAGCGTCGTGGCCCCGCCCCTCGGTGGGTCGCGCGCGCGCGCGCTCCCGTTGCCTTTTTCAAAAAAGCCCCGCCTTTCGCCTCAGCTTCCTCAGGTAACGTCTCTCTTCCCTCCCCCCTCCGTTTTTCCGTTTTGACCAGGGAGCGTCCCCCCCCCTTGGTCTCCATGGCGACCGTCCGCCCGCGTCTCGGGAAGGATTGGCCCCGCCCACCAGTCCCTCCGCGCTCTGCATTCCCATCCTTCAGCTTTTTAACCCCGCCCACAACGTTCCCCTCGCCGCCCTGAGGGAGTTAGCCCCGCCCACCCCTCGGAGACGTGGCCCCGCCCATCTCGCCTCCCCGACGCTCCCTCGCTTTCTTCTTCCCAGTCTTTAGCTCCGCCCCGCCGACCGAAGCCCGCATCTCCGTTTGCCCCTCTTCAGGTACAGAAGGCTCCGCCCACCGCTCCTCGCGCTCCTCGGCAGTTGGCTCCGCCCACGCGGCCCTCGCGCCCGCCTACTGCTTTGCATGCTGCTTTTCGCCACGCCCCTCCCTTGGTTGGAAAGGGTTGCCCTTCTCTTCCTCGATAAGGGCCTGTGCAGTGCTCATTTGCATATGCTCATTTCATTTTATGCAGGCCTATTACATTTGTATCCTGCCCATCCTTGGCTGTTGTGCAACTTTTCCTCCTTGCGATAACCCTGCAAGGTAGTCGAAACAAAAACAAAACAAAATCCTTCCAGTAGCACCATAGAGACCAACTAAGTTAGTTGGTCATACATTCAATAACTTAAAAAAGGTAAAGGGACCCCTGACCATTAGGTCCAGTCGTGACCTACTCTGGGGTTGCGGCGCTCATCTCGCTTTATTGGCCGAGGGAGCCGGCGTACAGCTTCCGGGTCATGTGGCCAGCATGACTAAGCCACTTCTGGAGAACCGGAGCAGCGCACGGAAATGCCGTTTACCTTCCCACCGGAGTGGTACCTATTTATCTATTTGCACTTTGACGGGCTTTCGAACTGTTAGGATGGCAGGAGCTGGGACTGAGCAACGGGAGCTCATCCCATTGTGGGGATTCGAACTGCCGACCTTCTGATTGGCAAGTTCTAGGCTCTGTGGTTTAACGCACAGTGCCACCCGTGTCCAACTAAGTTAGTAATTGGTATGATCTTTCATGTGCATGCACACTTTTTCAGATACATGCACACGACAGCTCATACCAATAACTAACTTAGTTGGTCTCTATGGTGCTACTGGAAGATTTTTTTTTTTAAAAAAAATAGTTTTTTCAAATTTTATTTTGTTTCAACTACGGCAGACCAACACGGCTTCCTACCTGTAACTAGAACCCTGCGGGGTAGGTCAGGCTAAGAGAGAGAGCTCAGGCAGTGTGGGCTGTACCACTTCAGGCGTGTGTGGGGGGGGTGGCTCCTGAGATGGAACACTCTACCGGTACATTAATTAATTTGTATAGCCAGGGCTAGGATTTGCTTATGTGTAAGTTTTAAGCGGAGGGTGTTTTTATAGGTGAGCTTTCACTGAGGTGAGCTCCCCCCCACTCCCACAACTGAAGTGGTACAGCTCTGCTCAGCTGTAAGCTCCGCCTAGAAAATTCCCACTCCCTTTCTCTTTTCAAGGTTCCTGATGTTGGGAGAGTGCCTGAGGCCCCTATGCACTACTTGGACTACAACTCCCATCATCCCTGGCCACTGACTGTGCTGGTTGGGCAGATGCGAACTGTAGTCTTACAACATGTCAAGGGGCCACAGGCTCCTTCCATAGCTGTCAACTTTTCCCTTTTCTTGCGAGGAATCCTATTCGGAATAAGGGAATTTTCCTTTAAAAAAGGGAAACGTTGACAGCTATGACTCCTCCTGTTGATTTAAAGCAGTACATACAGAGTGAGGGCTGCTGCGTCTGCTCTCATCACCTTTGCAATCCCGCTTCTTCACCTTGTAGTGCACAATCCTGCTTGTAAAGAGAGAAAGAACACACAGATCTCTTTCAGCCCTTTAATTCATGCCTTGAAGCAGAGACTGACTTTCAGGTACAGACTGAAAAAGATTCGTGCATATGATGCACTTTCTGAAATAAGACCTGTACGTCTTCATAGATGAGAAATGGCAGATGGAGCTGCCTGAGGTAAGTTACCTTAATCCATACATGCCCATGTCTGGACACCAGCATTTCTCTGTTCTCAGCAGTTGTTTTCCACATGAACCCATTCTTCAAGTAATAAGGCATACTTTTTAGCAGGTTTGGCAAAGAGCTGTTTCTAGATGTAAGGGGCTACATCTGGGTGTCTAGACTCCAGGCTGTGGGATTGATTGGACAGCACTGCTCATTCCAAAGTTGGTTGATTTGTACAGTTGGCAGTCATTTGTGAATGAGAGAAGAAACGTGAGTAGCAGTATAGATTTGGCGGAGAGTATGGGTGCTTCAAATGTGCGCTAGCTTTTTCTTAAAACAGCCAGACTAGGGTTGTGGAGCCTTTTTTCGGTTGAGGGCCATAGACCCTCAAGGTAACAAGTGGCGGGCTGGGCAGGAAAGTATTGAAGCCAGGACCCAGAACTAAAAGTGGACAGGACACCCCATTTTCTCTTGTCCTATTCCTCTGGGTGCCCCACTTTTTAGAATTTCCTTCCTTTCCATGCAGAGAGCAGAATGCAGATTTTTTTCTCCTCCCAGACAACTGCTTTATACAAGGAATGCATACTGTTCCAGCACTAATTGTTCCCAGTCTTTCCTGCCTCCTTGAGAACAGCAGAGAGTCCTCCTGCTGGCTTGGTAGCAATCAGACTGAGTTGTTTTTGTTTGGCTTGGTTTATTTAAATAATTTTCATATACCACTCTTCATCAGGCTTGATTCAAGGGCAGTGTACAAAATAAACGTTTTAAACTATTAAATACAAACAATCACAATAAGTTTTCATTTTCTTGCAATACGTGTTGTATTTCACAAAGATGCTTAAAAAAGCATATGAGCTCCAATATATCTTTCACTGGCCTAATTTCTGTGGCCAAAAAAAGCCTTTGCCTTTTGGATTGCCTTATGTGGGGTTAGAATGGCCCATGGTGAATGGATAAAGCCAATTCTTGGATATTACTGTTATCTTGGCCATACTGCTATTCAAAGAAACGATTAAAAACCCTTCAGTGAAAGCAGAAATTGGCCCTCCCTGTGTTTTTTCTGGGAGGCCTGGCTCGAATGGATTTTCAGAAAGCTGAAAAGGGACTGAGCTTTGTTAAAGAGCAGATTGTTTATTCTGGATATTGCTGTAGTTCCTGGGCCTTGCAGCTTTGCTCAGATTGAGCTGTCCATGGCCTCTTTCCTTGTCAGATTGTTCTGGCGATTGCATCCCTTTCAGAGATGAAACAGACCCTCTTTATGGAGAGTAAGAGATCAAAAGGCAGTGAGTCTGTCGGGTTAGGCCTCTTTCTCTGCCTTTGCAGTTGGTCACTAGAGAGCTTCCTTTTTCTAGGAGTCCAGAATATTTACTCTTTGAACTGAGCAAGTCAGTCCCTGTCTGATGGAACAGGCAGAGGAGCTGCTGACCAGTCTTGATAGATTCCAGGCTGATGTGTGTCTGGTTAGCACTGCAAAAAAATCAGCCTGTGCAGATTCCTTCATCAATTGAGAGGCGGAGGAACAGATTCAAGGGTACCAGGTGCCACTGCTTTATTAAAGATCATTTAAAATCTCTGGTTTTATTTAACTTCATTTTCTAAATTTCTATAAATCATTTGAGGGCTTTTTTTTTTTAATTCCCTGCAGCCCCGCCAGCTCATGAAGTCTGTTTTGTTTGGTATTTGTGAACCCCCACCCTGCCCTTTTTGTGGATCCAGCCTTCCATTTGGCTGGCATTGGTGATTCTCTCCTCATCCAGACAGATGCAAAGGTCTTTGGCTTTGGAAACTCCAGCTTGTTTTACTGGTGCAGAAATATTTTCTAAATTATATACATGTAATGAATATCTCAAACATGCTTTTCTCCTACACTGCAATGGCTGCATTTTCAGCCACATACTGATCTATGCCAGAGTGAAAATCCCCTCACAGTGGAAAAAGTTGGAATCTATCTTGATTTGTGAAATGTTACACAGTTTACAGCTGCGGTCATCTGCAACAAAAATTGCTGGTTCGGCTGGGGATCTTTCTTTTCGAGAAAGGATTTGAGACGCAACTGACCTTGTTTGAGGAATTCCATTCTTAATTTGCTGTGCCTGTTTTCTGATGATCACATAGAAGCAATGTGGACTTAATTCGCTTGTCAGTTTCTGTTAATTTGTTGATTTCCTTTTCCTTCCAGGAAGGGGCAATGGATTTGCTGAAGGAGCTGAAAAGTATGCCAATAACTCTGGATTTGCTGCAGGTAATTCATGCGGATGGATACCATTTGTCTTTTACCCTTCTGCCAGCGTGAATTCTCCCTCTACACCTGCTAGTCTGTTTTATGTAAGCTGCACGGTCACATATTGGAATACCATAGCTCAGTGGTAGAGCAGGCAGAAGATCCCAAGTTCAAGCACTCCCATCTCCAGGTGTGTGACCCAGGGGCCTAATATGGTCCCCCCCCCCCCCCCAAGATCCTCTCCCAATTTGGGTAGATACAACAAAAAGGGGAAAAAAATGTAGTTGGCAAGGTGCTCAGCTGCTCCCTACCTAGACATTGGATTTAATGAGTTAGGAGGAGACCGTGACACACACACACACACCCCGTTGCTCAACAAAGGTCAGCTGAGGAGGAGCGGGAGGCTCTGACATGATACCCCTGGATGGTTGGCTACTGGTGACTGCATCCCTTGGGCCAAAAAAAAGGTGGCAATCTCTGTGTTTGGTAGCCGAACTGATAATACAACCTGCCTTTGTGGATCAGACCAGGCCCATCTAATCCACCCACGGTGTCTGCTATGCCTAGAAGCCAATACTAGACTTCCCTTTTTTTCCTGAGCCAAACAGAAAAAAAGTTCCATCTCCTAGTTTTCATCCTGTGGCCATGAATTCCTTAACTGAACTAGAAATTGCACGAAAGAGTGCTTATTTTCTTTTGTCCCGACCCTGCTGCTTATCAGTTCCTTTGCATGACTCTCTGGGCTCTAGTGTTTGGACTATGCCGCACAGTGTCCTGTCTCTAGTTGTAAGAAGTCCTTGATGTCCCAGAGCCGTGGAGGACAAAATCAAGGTCCTATGCGGTAAGGAGGGGAGGGGAGAATGTGATGAATGCTAAAAGGGTTATAAAGCACACAGCATTACAATTACTGTTTCATGGAGTAAAGCTAGTGCGGCGTGTCTGAGATTTGGTCTTAGCCTTTCATTATTGCTGCTTTGACTTGTTTGGGCACTGGTTTCCTTGTTGTGGAGATTTCTGTCTAGCTGGTCATATGATGACCTGGTGATTTCTTCCTTCACGATCTGCAGTCCACTCGCATTGGGATGTCTGTGAATGCACTCCGGAAGCAAAGCACAGACGAAGATGTGATCGCACTTGCCAAATCGCTTATCAAGGCCTGGAAGAAACTCCTTGGTGAGGGACTAAGCATGTTTGGATAGATTCTCAAGAACGTAAGATAAGCCCTCCTAGACTGGAGCAAGGATTTGTCTACCCCAGTTATCTGTGGCCATTAGTGGTCAATCAGCTGCCGGGGGGGGGGGAGCAACAGCCCGCTCCTCTATCTCCTTTTTTTGCTTCTACCCATGGTTGATTCTCAAAGGCTCATTGGTTGCTGAAATGAGCATGTAGGTAGGGATTGGGGCTCCCTCTGCCTGCTTTAGTGACAAAACTACCTTTGTTCCCGCACAAAGCAGTCCGAAAGCTGATACAGTGGTGCCTCGCAAGACGAAAAGAATCCGTTCCGCGAGTCTCTTCGTCTTGCGGTTTTTTCCGTCTTGCGAAGCAAGCCCATTAGCAGATTAGCGCTATTAGCGGCTTAGCGCTATTAGCGGCCTTAGCGGATCAGCTGATAAGCGGCTTGGCGGATCAGCTGATAAGCGGCTTAGCGGATCAGCTGATAAGCGGCTTAGCGGATCAGCTGATAAGCGGCTTAGCGGATCAGCTGATAAGCGGCTTAGCGGATCAGCTGATAAGTGGCTTAGCGGCTTGGGGAAAAGGGAGGGGGGGAGAAAAAAACCCCGCAGGAACTCGCAAGACATTTCCGTCTTGCGAAGCAAGCCCATAGCAAATTCGTTTTGCGAAGCACCTCCAAAACGGAAAACCCTTAAGTCTAAGCGGGTTTTCCGTCTTGCGAGGCATTCGTCTTGCGGGGCACCACTGTAGAACATAATTGTGCTAGTTGAGTGTGTAAGCTGAGTCACAGCATTTGCCCTGCTCCTAAAATTTAAAGCTGTTTTCTGAGTGTGGCATCTCGTGAGGAAACATGGGAGCTGAGGTCTTAGCGGCTGCTTTGTGTAGCAGGGTCATGTGACAGATGACTGGTCCTGGAGCAGAAGGGGAAGGGCGATCCAATTCGTGGCCACATCAAGTAGTCACACTGTCCTAGAAACAGTTGCTTTAGAACTTTATAGGGCCGGGCCACTAGAGAAGCTCACTTAAGGGTGATCAAACGCCAGGCAGCCTTGGGCATCTGCCATGCAGAGAAGATTGCAGTTCCTCTTGATTTAACTTTTTCTACTTCTTGCTTCCTTTGCCATTGCCCCGCATTCAGATGCCTCAGAGGATAAAAGTGACGAGAAGAAAAAGAATTCCTCCTTGCCAACTTCCTCCTCAAAGGAGAGTGGCGACTCGAGAGACCAAAGGTAATAATGTTTCCCGTTAGCCAGAGGTGGCACTTTTGCACATCGTATTCCTCTTCCCGCCCCTAACGTTCTTCCATTTTTGGTATTAATTTTGATTTCTTTACTTTGCCTGTTGGAATGGGAAACTTTTTGATCTTGGTATAGTCAAATTAAGGCTGCCCTTAATTTATGATGGTGAGGAATAGAAAATAGTGGTTGCAGATAGAACTATCAGTGTGGTATCATGTTGTGTGGTTTTTTAAAAATGCTATAATTGTAAATGGAAAAAAAATAAATGTCTACAAAACAGAGTGGCTTTTGTGAGTTTATTTTGATTACCATTGTTTATTATTTGATTCACCTTCATTCCTCCTTTATTCTCTCTCATGCTCATCCTTTATTAATAAAAACATCACTTCCGTTTTTGTTGATTTATTTTGTGTTTGGGTTCTGCCCCCCTCCCCCACGTATTAACCTGTACTCTCCTCCCTCCCCCAAGTACACTTACCCAGAGGTGTGGCTGTGATAGGCTGCTGCAGCTTAAGCAACAGAATGCTTTTTGGCACTGTAAAGTCTAAGAAATTTTATTATGGCATGAGCTTTCATGGACTACAATTCACTTCAGCAGATGTGTGCGTATAATATATACAGTGGTGCCCCGCAAGACGAATGCCTCGCAAGACGGAAAACCCGCAAGACGAAAGGGTTTTCCGTTTGCAGAGGCGCTTCGCAAGACGAATTTCCCTATGGGCTTGCTTTGCAAGACGAAAATTGATGAAAATTTTTGAGTTTTTCCCCCACTCCAAAACCCCTTTTTCTGAAGCGCTAAGCTGCTAAAAGCATTTTAGCAGCAAAACCGCTAATCCCTTAAGCCTTTAATAGGCTTTAATAGCCCTTAAACTGTCAATAGCGCTAATCCGCTAATGGGCTTGCTTCACAAGACGAAGAAACTGCAAGACGAAAAGACTCGCGGAACGGATTCTTTTCGTCTTGCGAGGCACCACTGTATATTATAAAATTAAAATATGAATGAATATTTGTTAAGTCTTTAAGGTGCCACAAGACTCTTTCCCATTGTCGCTTTCCACTTAGTTTTGACACCAAAAGAGAAGTTGTCCTTTTTCCCTCAGCTGCAGCAGAACAATGGGACAAAATTCTATTTAAATAGAAAGTGTATGCCATGCAACAATTCTGCAACTTCTCAGCTCCAGGTTATGTTGATACCATTCTTCTCCAGACTGTTAATAGCAATCTGCCTGTGGCCCCTGGATCAGGGTGATTTGCCCCGCCCCAGGAGCCCCCCACCCTAGAATCATCCCCAAGCAATTCAGAGGTGGGGACAGGACTATGGGTTTTTAATCCCATAAGAAACCTTTTAAAAGATTGGTGGCGCATGGCTCTGTACAGGACTGGATCTGGGGAGGATCAGATCCTACCCTTAACAGCTGTTAAGCGGGAGGATCCAATTCTGTGTGGTGCTGCTGGTTCATAAGCTGCTTTCCCACAGGAAAGCCTCTTGCTAAGCAGCACTTGAACCCCACAGGATCTATGCCTCCAGCCAACAACTATTGAACCTTGCATAGGTGGGGATGGGGTCATGTCAGGTAGGAAGGAGAGCTGTGGTGCTGGGCCCACCTTAACCAGTGTAGGTCCTGGACTTTTTCAGGTGGCTTTGTGTCCAGCCTGCCTGTTCCTCCTGCCTGAGGTCTTCTCCCCTGCCAACCACAGATCACTCTGGGCCAATCCAACCTGACCTGTGGAAATTGTGGCTGTCTTTACATGACTTTTCCAGCACCTAAGGACGGACACCTATGCCTGATTTGACTCTGGCCTCATTCGAATCCAGCACACAGCCCTAAATAGCCAGGGTTCGGATATGACCAGCCCTCTATATGAGGCCCATTCTCAAGCGACTCTTTTGCAGTAAGGGGTGGTGTGTTTCTTCCTGTACACAAGACGTGCGGCCTTCAGAGCTGCTGGCGGTTGCTTCCTCATTGGGTGCCTTCTGTAAACCTCTCTGGATTTTGACCCTTTACCTGACACTGATTTTATAGCTTAAAGACTTTACTCCACAGTGGCAGGGGGCAGAACCTTAATTTTGTTTAACCAGGAAGGAAAGAAGTTGAGATTTTCCATTATTTTGCTCCATTTCCTAGTTTGTCAGGTTGGGAAATATGCAGAGGCTGTCTAGGCTAGGTTCGTACTGGTGGACATCAGGTGTAGAAGGACATGACTCTCATGAGGTTTGAGCATGCCCAACTATCTCAGTGTAAGTAACCCTTCCTTTTCCGATTTGTGTTGGTGAGGTTGAAATGGTCAGAACCATAGGGGCAGCCACTTCACTGAACTAGCCTCATTGAACTATGTTCCTATGGTGGTCTGTAGGGTAGCAGCACTCTCAGTACTTGCACCTATCATTCAGGCTTAAGCCTTTACTTACTTGACTTCTTCAGGGGAATAGTGTCACTGGGCTTTCTTGAGACAAAATGCAGCTGTGTGTTTTGAGTTTTCCTCTGTCCCAATTATTTTAATTAAAAACAACACCTCCTCTGAATGCCAGTGAATGCTGATTCCCATGTGCATTGAAGTGTTAGGAAATGTTTGTTTAAAACTTGCACACTGTAAAATCGGGGGGGGGGGGGGAGAGACATTGTTTCTGTTGGCTGTGATCGAACTATGGGGCTGAAAGCTCCATCTGCTACTCTGTATAGCTGCCACCTTCCAATCAAATGAGGATCAGGGTGCCATAAATGGAGAGTAGGCCTGGGTGATGTATTGCACTGGTTTGAGGGCCAGAGTGCAATGGCGCTGGTGAAACCACCGTCGCTCCCAAGCCCCTCCGCTGCCAGCGCCTGGAGGTGAAACTGCCGCCACTCCTACTGATGGAGTTGAGGTGGTTACACCCTGGCGCCTCACAGGCTCTGGGGCTGACGCAGCTTGTTCCTCCCTTGGCTTTTCAACATCGCGATGTGTCACTATATCGTGATGTTTGGCTGATGATAAGCACAATGTTGAAAAGCCGAAACGCCCAGCCCTGGTGGAGAGGAAGTGGAAATTAGATACCTATTTGTTGTTGTTGTTTAGTCGTGTCCGACTCTTTGTGACCCCATGGACCAGAGCACGCCAGGCACTCCTGTCTTCCACTGCCACCCGCACTTTGGTCAAACTCATGCTGGTAGCTTCGAGAACACTGTCCAGCCATCTCGTCCTCTGTCATCCCCTTCTCCTTGTGCCCTCAATCTTTCCCAACATCAGGGTCTTTTCCAGGGAGTCTTCTCTTCTCATGAGGTGGCCAAAGTATTGGAGCCTCAGCTTCAGGATCTGTCCTTCCAGGGAGCACTCAGGGCTGATTTCCTTCAGAATGGAGAGGTTTGATCTTCTTGCAGTCCATGGGACTCTCAAGAGTCTCCTCCAGCACCAGAATTCAAAAGCATCAATTCTTTGGGGACCAGCCTTCTTTTTGGTCCAGCTCTCACTTCCATTCATCACTACTGGGAAAACCATAGCTTTAACTATACGGACCTTTGTTGGCAAGGTGGTGTCTCTGCTTTTTAAGATGCTGTCTAGGTTTGTCATTGCTTTTCTCCCAAGAAGCAGCTGTCTTTTAATTTCGCAGAGACCTATAGAGCAGCTCAATTGAGCAGTGGTAGAGGAAGGCCAACATAAAAGGTGGGTGGGAAAACCCAGGGTCATTCGCTGGTCTGATCAAGCCCTGACCGACTAGCAAATAAACTGGTTGAAGAGCCACACCCGTCCACTGTGTCTTGGCATAAAGAAAAGTGTAGTGAGACCTTTTTAACTGTTTGCGATGTTGGCAGATCAATTCTGCATCCTGCCCAGATCATTATGGATGGTCCAACCAAACTACACAGGCTTTCAATGCAGCAGCGTTCTTCTGACCAGCTTGGAACGCTGGCTTTATGAGTAGGCCGGCTGTCCTTGGGAAGCAACAAAAGGTTTCACGCTAGGAGCTGGAGTACCAGTCCTACAGTTGCCCAAATCCAGTGACAGCCATTCATGTGCAGCTTCCTTGAGCATATCATTTTATGGACATTCAAACAGCAGTGCTGACTTAAGTTAGCAGAAGGTGGCAAGATGTTGTAATAAGCATTTATAGGTTCCAGCCAAGCTATTGGAATGGCTCCAGGGAAAGCGATGTGAAAATTGCTGCTTTTGGGTGGCCGTAATCTGGGACCTGACATTCCCATTGGGAGATTTGTTGCAGCCTTTCCTTACAGCTGCTCGGCAATTGCTTTCAAAGCACATGGATTGTGGTTCAGCCATCGAAACAATATCTGTATAGCTTTGTTATCTCAGCATGGGGCCATGGATTACAGAGAGATTACAGTGGGACATCGGAGAAAGCGGAGGCTTTTTTTGCACACGGGGAGATTGTAGTGATGTCCCCTGCGCATTTTATTTAGAAAGTTACATATTTCTTAACATTTCCGGCAAACATTCCTAAGCAGTTTACGGAAATCGGAAGATACCGTGAATAAAATTGGAAACACTGCAAATATAGGTCAGAATACCATCGATATATTGTAAAAGTGCCATCTTTTAAAACTGCTAGTCAACAAACAGAGAAGGATAACTCTCTCAAGTATCCAAACAGGTCTCTATAACAAATTGTGTTTTTTTAGGTTTGTGCGAGATATCCAACAGATGGCTTTTCTAAAGTATGTATTGAGAGATTATTGCAGAGGGTTGATGCTGTGACTGGTTTCTAGAGATGGCAGTCCACTAGTCACAGTATGTTGGTTGTTCCTCTAAATTACCCATTCACTGGGAAGAAAGTGCTGTCAAAGAGCTTAGTTTGCCCAGTTCTGATGCATCGTATTTCAGTGGTGTCGCCTATGGCAGCAGGTTGCCCTCATGACTGAAGTTACTAGAGGCCTCTGTATAGAGACATTACCCTCTACAGCAGCAGTGGGAAGCCTTGCCCACAGGCCAAATTAGGCCCGGCAGGGTTAAATTTGTAAAGCTTTTATTGCCCAAACCACGTCCACCTGGCCCACACCTGACATGTGACGGCAGGTATGGTACAGGTAAAGATGCGGCTTTCTAAGCAACAAGCAAGGCTTCTGCCACCACTGATCGGTGGTGGTAGCAAGCCCTGCAAGGATGAGCTCTAGAGTTTGTCTCTCATCGCAGTGCAAATTCCAGGGGGCTAAGGAGTCAAAACCTCCACACAGTTAATCAGGATTAGGCCTTTGCGCCTGCAATTTGCCGCATTTCTGTGTTGGGGAGGGGGAGGGAGAGAAATCCCTCTGCAACCAGCAGGAAACGGTGCGGGGGGGGGCGTTCAAGGTGGGGGGAATGAGGATAAACTGCGGGCCAGTGGGAACCCTCCGAAGGCTATATCTAGCCTGCAAGCCAGATATACACTACACTAACTGACATCAGCTCTCTGCAGTTTCAGACGGGAGACCGAAACCTATGGGGAGATTTCAGAGACAGAACCTGTTGCTCTCATTTCACTGCCAAAGGTGGAACTATACGACACCCAATGAATGGGAAGATTAATGCAACTGGGTAGCTCAGTTGGTTAGAACATGGTGCTGGTAATGTCAAGGTTGCAGTTTTGATCCCTGTAAGGGATAACTTGCATTTTCCTGCATTGCAGTGGTTTGGACTGAATGACCCTTAGGATCCCTTCCAAGTCTCATGGGATGGGAGCTAATGTTGATGCCACAAGGAAATAAGCATATCGGGGGTGTTCTAAAACTCATCCCAGGTGCTGTGAAAGTGTGGGAGGGGGTCCCCAGATTGGAAGCTCTTGACATGGTTTGCAAGAGGGATAAATGGATGCGGACCTTTGCTCACGTTCCTGCTTTCTGTGGGAATGAAACAAAGCAAAAACGGCTATAGCAGAAGGGGGTGAGGGAATTGCAGAGCATACCTGCCAAGGAGACTGCTTTGATTTCATACTGGGAGTTGGTTTGCTGAGCATGCAGAGGACTCTGCAATCCCCTCCGTAGACCTGCTCAGTGCTCCACTTCCCAGGACTCCCTGGGAAAAAGTAATGCTCATTAAGTCACTTAAAAATCTGTAGTGCAGATATACCCATAGGGCAGAATCCAGTGTTGCACAAGCAAATTTTTGCTCGTGCAACAGGAACTCGCTTTCCTCTTTCCCTCTTACAGTTCCCCCCGTGCACCCCCAAAATTGCTCCATGGGGGTCTCTGGATTCTCCAGATCAAATTTAAGGGAACAGGAGGAACTGCATGGGGAAGGTGATGTTCTATTGCGCAGCTCGAAAGCTGTTCTGTTTGTCCACAGAAAGCTTCGGTGCAAGCCATACAGTTGGCTGGAGGGGACCTCTGAGCCCCTTGTCATTTTAGCAGCATGCCATGAACCTGGCCATCCCCCAAGAATTCCTGGGAATAGTTTGAAGAGGGTACAGAAACTCAGCAATCCCATCCCTAGCCCTGGGGTACCCCCTTCCCCACATGGCCACCCATGCTCTTCTTAAAAAACTGTGTGTGTGTGTGAGAGAGAGAGAGAGAGAGATTTATTGTTGGGAGCTGCCCAGAGTGGCTGGGGCAACCCAGTCAAGATGGATGTTATATAAATAATAAAATTATTTTTAGAAATCTGCTTCACACTGTTTCCAGAACACCTGTTCATGATTGAAAATGCTCAATTGCGTGTAAGCTCTAGGGGGAAAGATTCCTCACCCCTGATCTAGATGAAATCATTGATAGCAATTATTAGGAGATTTGAGGTGAGATGCCATCAGGAGTATTTTTCTGCAGTGTCTGAATCAGGAAAGGCTGTGCACGTTCTGAACTGGTTCCAGTTCCAGAAATGTGGGGTGTTGGCTACCTTGTAATATTGTGCTATAATAAGGCTACCTTTGTGCTGTGTCTGGAAGTACAAGTTAGTGCAGCACAAATTAAGAGGCTAGAATGGACATCACAACTATAAAGGAACTCGGCAGTTGTTTGACCAGTGGATGCGGACAAAAGCTTAACAGCTAAGAAGCTCTACATCTATTTGCACTGGTTTTTCAAGGTTTTGGATTGTTCGAAGCTTGTGTGAACTGATTTATGGAACTCAAAATCAGCCTTTGCCAAACCAGTGCTCTAACTCCCATCAGTCCCGGTCAGGGAGATGCAATCCAAATCAGTTGGATGGTTCAAGGACGTCAAAGGCTAGTTTGAATTCTCACTCAAAGCCCCCCCCTCCAACTGGGACGCAGGTGGCGCTGTGGTATAAACCACTGAGCCTCTTGGCTTGCTGATCAGAAGGTTGGCGGTTCGAATCCCTGTTGCTCTGTCCCAGCTCCTGCCAACCTAGCACTCCAGTGCAAGTAGATAAATAGGTACCGCTGCGGCGGGAAGGTAAAAAGGCGTTTCTGTGTGCTCTGGTTTCCATCACGGTGTTCTGTTGCACCAGAAGCGGTTTAGTCTTGCTGGCCACATGAACTGGAAAAAGCTGTCCCTGGACAAAAGCCGGGTCCCTCGACCTGTAAGCGAGATGAGCGGCGCAACCCCATAGTCGCCTTTGACTGGGCTTAACTGTACAGGGGTCCTTTACCTTTTACCTTTACCCTGCCCTCCTTTGAAAGGAAACGCAACTGACAAGAGCAGGCATAGGCAAACTCGACCCTCCAGCAGTTTTGGGACTACAACTCCCATTGTCCCTAGCCAACACTACCAGTGGTCAGGGATGATGGGAGTTGGCCTCGGTCCAGTATACCTGAAGGAGCGTCTCCACCCCCATGGTTCAGCATGGTCATTGAGGTCCACCGCTGAGGGCCTTCTGGCAGTTCACTCGCTGCGAGAAGCCAAGTTACAGGGAACCAGGCAGAGGGCCTTCTCAGTGGTGGCACCCGCCCTGTGGAACACCCTCCCACCAAATGTCAAAGAGAAAAACAACTACCAGACTTTCAGAAGACATCTGAAGGTAGCCCTGTTTAGGGAAGCTTTTAATGTTTAATAGACTATTGTATTTTAATACAGTGGTGCCTCACAAGACGAAAAGAATCTGTTCCGCGAGTCTCTTTGTCTTGCGGTTTTTTTCATCTTGCGAAGCAAGCCCATTAGCGGATTAGCGCTATTAGCGCTATTAGCGGTTTAGCGGCTATTAGCGGCTATTAAAGGCTTAAGGGATTAGCGGATTAGTTGCTAAAAGGCTATTAGCGGCTATTAAAGGCTTAAGGGATTAGCGGATTAGCTGCTAAAAGGCTATTAGCGGCTTAGATCAGCTGATAAGCGGCTTAGCGAACAGCTGTTAAGTGGCTTAGGGGCTTGGGAAAAAGGCTGGGAGGGGGAAAAAACCCCCAGGAATCGCAAGACATTTTCGTCTTGCGAAGCAAGCCCATAGCAAATTCGTTTTGCGAAGCACCTCCAAAACGGAAAACCCTTTCGTCTAGCGGGTTTTCCGTCTTGCGAGGCATTCGTCTTGCGGGGCACCACTGTATTCTGTTGGAAGCCGCGCAGAGTGGCTGGGGAAACCCAGCCAGATGGGGTGGTGGTATAAATAAATTATTATTATTATTATTATTATTATTATTATTATTATTATTATTATTATTTTATAGCTGCAAGCCCACCTTCCTCCTAGACTTTCACGATTTGACTTCTGCAAAATGAGCAGAGAAATTTTGACCAGCTTCATTTCTCTTCCAGCTCCGCCAAAAGGCAGGACCCACCGAAGACCCCCACCACGCCCAAGATCACCACCTTCCCACCAGTGCCTGTCACGTGCGATACGGTGCGCAACAAATGCAGAGAAATGCTGACCTCCGCTCTGCAGACGGACAGTAAGAAGCAAAGGAGCGAGTCTTTCCCTCACCTCTTCTCCTTTCCATCAGCGCCGTCTTCCTTGCATTCCTGAATCTGTGCCCTTTTCAAAACAGCCCGTGTTTGCTGGTGTTCATAGCAAGCACTAGTAAATTCTGAGCTTTCACAGAATCATAGAATTGGAAGGGACCCGCAGAGGCCTTCTAGTCCATCCCCATAACTTTGTATGTAGACAAATGGTGCTGATGGGCACACTGCATGAAATGTGAGTCTCTGCTTCAGTGCAGCGGGAACCTGGTGCCGAAGTGTGAAGGCAATGGCTAGCTTAGGGAATGTAGTCTCGGCTACCTTTCGGTTTTCTTGTTTCTTCACAGATGACTATGTGACCATTGGTGCCGACTGCGAGCAGCTTGCAGGCCAGATTGAAGAATATATCCTTGCTTTGTTTGTAGCATCGGAAAGGAGGTGTAGGGCAGCCGATATTTCAAAGGCAGACTCCCAAACATCACACTTTAAACTTTCTCTATGCCATGACACACTTAAAAGCAGTTTAGTAGGGCCTCCTCCCAAAGAATCCTGGGAAATGTAGTTTTTGAGGTTACCAAGAATCCCTCGCTTTTAAGAAAATGGCAGGACAACAGAACAGTAGTGGAGCACCACAAGCCGGACACTCTGGGAGCCAGAGATAAGAATAGGTTCAGCAGGAGAGCTTAACTCGAGAGGCCGGTCATCTACAATGTAATAATAATAATAATAATAATAATAATAATAATAATAATAATAATAATTATTATTAATAATTATAATAATAATTTATTATTGTTATTATTATTATTATTATTATTATTATTTGGCCCACCAAGCCATTTTGATCAAGCCACACCCACCTGCCAATCACCTGGTGTCATGTGGGCAGATCAAAAGCTGCCTGGGCTGGGGCTCTGGAAGTGCTGCAGATCCCAAGTTCAGATCCCAGACCAGACGATCCCAAGTTCAGTGCTTCCGAAGTCTTGATGATCAGCTGGTTGGTGGCGCTGCAGAAGCATCACACACCTTCCCTCCGAGGCACAGACTGTCAGCTGATTGTTGGGACTTCACAAGGCAGTGCAGGGCTCTTAGTAAGGGGCTTGCAAAGAGGTGTGCACGGCTCTTTCAAGTAACAATCAGCTGATTGCCGGGCCTCCAAAGCGCTGTGTTGCCTGCCACCATTGTAATATCAGCCGATTGGCAGATGGGTAGTCAAATTTGGCCCTTGGGGGTTAGGGGACATAAGGATCTGAGCTGCAGGCTGGATCCTGTTCCCAGCCCCTGGGCTATGGGTTCTCTATTGTCCTATGAAGGGTGTTGTAGTAAAGGTGCTGAGAGAGCTCCCAGAGAGGAGAATGTGGGCTAGGAAACCTGAGGAGCAGGGAATGAAGGCTTCATGGTCACTTGGCAGTCTTCCTCCTCTTAATCTTTGAAGGTGCCTGGCCGAGGGGCTTCCAAGGTGATCTCTTCCACCCACAGGGTCCTAGGAGTTCTCCATGATACCCAAACCTTGGTTTAGACCAGGGGTCAGCAAACTTTTTCAGCAGGGGGGCGGTTCACTGTCCCTCAGACCTTGTAGGGGGCCGGACTATATTTTAAAGGGGGGGAAATGAACGAATTCCTATGCCCCACAAATAACCCAGAGATGCATTTTAAATAAAAGCACACATTCTACTCATGTAAAAACTCACTGGTTGCTGGACCATCCACGGGCTGGATTGAGAAGGCGATTGGGCCAGATCCAGTCCCCGGGCCTTAGATTCCCTACCCATGGTTTAGACTGTCAGGCTAGCATGTTTGGCGCTGGGGCAAAGGCAACCTGACGGTGGTGCTCCTTAATGGCTTTTGAACTTATATACCAAGATGTCAAGAACACAGACTTGAAGTACAAGAACCGGGTCAGGAGCCGTATCTCCAACCTCAAGGACTCCAAGAACCCTGACCTCCGAAAGAATGTCTTGTGTGGAGTGATTACTGCAGAGCAAATTGCAGTGATGACCTCAGAGGTGAGATGGACGGTTGCATAGTCTGAAAAACCCAGAGAGACTTGCTCCAGTCTACTAAATGGCCTGATCTTACAAAGATGTAGTTCTGTTACCAAAATTCTAAACGGCTGCTGTCGATAAGGAAGAACATCCAGTGTAGGGTTAAAATTAAAAAACGGGGGGGGGGACGTTTGCAGAGGGGTCAAATGCTTTGGGACAGCTCTGACATGCATCTTCAGGAGAAAACCTTAAAAGGATAAAGTATGTATTTTAAGGTGTGGACTCAAAATTAGAGACTCGGGCCTGGCCTTTGGCTTGGAATCAATTTGATTCCCTCCCCCTCTTCTTCTTTCCTTTCCCCTCCTGTGATGGAACTCCTATTTGGGGACTTCCCTGGCTTTTTTCTGGCCCATGTAGGACCAGTCTGGAAAGTTAGCCTTGGTGAAGACTTGACGTTTTTATCCCCCCAAAAGTTTTTGATTTGAGTTTCCATTGAAATGAGGCTGTACAGTGGTGCCCCGCAAGACGAATGCCTCGCAAGACGGAAAACCTGCAAGATGAAAGGGTTTTCCGTTTTCAGAGGCGCTTCGCAAGACGAATTTCCCTATGGGCTTGCTTCGCAAGACGAAAATGTCTTGCGATTTTTGAGTTTTTTCCCCGCTCCCCAACCCCTTTTTCTAAAGCGCTAAGCTGCTAATAGCCTTTTAGCAGCTAATCCGCTAATTCCTTAAGCCTTTAAGAGTCGTTAATAGCCCTTAAACTGCTAATAGTGCTAATCCGCTAATGGGCTTGCTTCGCAAGACGAAAAAACCGCAAGACGAAGAGACTCGCGGAACGGATTCTTTTCGTCTTGCGAGGCACCACTGTATTGTAATATTTTAATGTTTTAATATTGTATTTTAATCTTGTTTTTAAGTTGCATTTCAATCAATTTGTTTTTATACCAGGTGTTAGCTGCCATGAGCCCAGTCTTGGCTGGGGAGGGCGGGGTATAAATAAAATTTATTATTATTATTAGTGGAAGCCCTTGCAAGAACTTCTGCTAGCTCAGCCGGACTTTCCGCCTTCCTCCCCCCCCCATTGTGCCCCCCATTGGCTCTGGGGTGGGTGGGAGAACCCCAAAGCCACACGCAGAGGGATGAGAGGAGATGTCTCCATGAGGCAAGCAGAGATGCTGTACTGATGGGACGTTTGTAGCAGCACACTGAATTTCTCGCTCTGTATTTTATTCTCCTTGGGTTGCCTCTATACTATATTTGCCCGGGTCCAGCATCATTCCGTTTTCATTGTCCATTTCTAAAGGTAGGCAGGGGACAGAGGAAGGGACAGGAAGGAGGAAACTCATGTCTGCCGTAAGTGTGGGGAGGGGGTTTAAGGGAAGGCCTTGGTGGCAAGGAAGAGCGGTCTCTGTGTGTGACCATTGCCCCACTGAGAGGAAAAGTGGTTTTAAACAGCAGTAGAAGCTTGAGTAAAGCAGGGAAGGAGAGACACTGATTGGTTGTGTGTGTGCATCTTAAACAATTTTAACAAGGAGAAATTGCAGTGATGGTAACAACGCAGAATCGAACGCAGCAGAGCCTTTCCCAATCCCCCTTGTGCCGTACTCAAACCTTAGAATCATAGAATCGTAGAGTTGGAAGAGACCACAAGGGCCATCGAGTCCAACCCCCTGCCAAGCAGGAAACACCATCAGAGCACTCCTGACATATGGTTGTCAAGCCTCTGCTTAAAGACCTCCAAAGAAGGAGACTCCACCATACTCCTTGGCAGCAAATTCCACTGTCGAACAGCTCTTACTGTCAGGAAGTTCTTCCTAATGTTTAGGTGGAATCTTCTTTCTTGTAGTTTGGATCCATTCCTCCGTGTCCGCTTCTCTGGAGCAGCAGAAAACAACCTTTCTCCCTCCTCTATGTGACATCCTTTTATATATTTGAACATGGCTATCATATCACCCCTTAACCTCCTCTTCTCCAGGCTAAACATGCCCAGCTCCCTTAGCCGTTCCTCATAAGGCATCGTTTCCAGGCCTTTGACCATTTTGGTTGCCCTCCTCTGGACACGTTCCAGTTTGTCAGTGTCCTTGAACTGTGGTGCCCAGAACTGGACACAGTACTCCAGGTGAGGTCTGACCAGAGCAGAATACAGTGGTACTATTACTTCCCTTGATCTAGATGCTATACTCCTATTGATGCAGCCCAGAATTGCATTGGCTTTTTTAGCTGCCGCATCACACTGTTGGCTCATGTCAAGTTTGTGGTCAACCTTGTTTTAATCTGCCTCTTCCCATCACCGCCAGTGTCTTCCAAACTGTTTTATTCAAGCTTCTGTTGTTGTTTAAATCTGCCGCTTTCCCCCTCTCAGTCTCCCCCTCTTCCTGCTGCACCGTGGAACCAAAAAGGTTAAGATCATAGCTCTTTCGGGGGGGGGGGGGGAGCTCATTTGCTCCACGGTTTCTGATGACCGTGTGGGACAAAAGTTCATTATACAGTGTCTTTGAACACGTTTAGCGGAAACGCAGCTCGCTAGTGTGCAAATTGAGAAAGCCAAACTGAGCACAGGGAGAATTAGAGGTTATCCAAAACAGAAAGTTCAGAAAGAATGGAAAACCTTTAAAGAGTATCTGGAAAAACATTACAATAACAAATACTTCCTGGCAGCAATAGAATGATCATTGTAAAACAACAAATATAATGTTTTTTGATAGCTGATGAAAACAAAGAAAGCAATACAATAATTTGGAACTGTGTGTGAAAAAATAGTAGAAATAATAACACAATGAGTGTAATCGGAAGTCAAATGTGTTTATTTGGTTTTGTTTTTTCCTCCCCCCTTCCCCCCCTTCTTCCTCTTCTTTTTTGTGTGCCTCCTTTCTTGGTCTTTCTCTTTTTGATTTGTTAAGGGAGAGATAAAGAGATAAAAGTGTAATATGAAAACTTCAGTAAGTTAAAAGTGATGTTGTGTAATTTTTCTATTACTATTTATAGATTGTTAAAATTGGTTAATTGTAATGAATTGATGTAGCAATTATTGTGCTTTTCCCCTTTGTTATTGTTGAATTCTAAAGAAAGTAGTATTCTTTTTAAAAAGAGAGAGAGAGAGAAAGCCAAACTGAGCGGGTGCCCTTATCTTATTTCCCTGAAAGGAAATGGCCAGCAACGAGCTGAAAGAAATCCGGAAAGCCATGACGAAGGAGGCCATCCGGGAGCATCAGATGGCCAAGACGGGAGGGACCCAGACCGACCTCTTCACCTGTGGGAAGTGCAAGAAAAAGAACTGCACTTACACTCAGGTGAGACTCCAGGTGTGCACAGGTCACCCTGAAAGACCTGCTGGTTTGCTTCTTGAGGTCCTGAACATCCCCTCATTTCATGAAACCCACTGAAAGGTGAGGGTCTTCAGCTTCTCCGTGGAAGGATCAGTTCCGTCAGGATTGAGCCCAGATTTGTACCAGGCCAGTTGACGGAAAGGACAATACAGCTGTCCACTTCTACTGATGGAAGTGAAAGGGGATTTTTGGGTTTTCTTCCATCTGTGGCAACATCAGGACGGGTTGTAATTGGTAGCTTTGCTAAGGCCAATAGCGGGGAAGCCTTCTCACCCCTTCCCAAAATCCTCAGAACAAGTTTTTGTGGAGCTGCTGCTGGCTAGAGCACCAGTTTTCAGTTCCAAAACGAATGGCGGGCAAACAAGCAAGTGCAGATGATGGGAGGCAATGTGGAAAGATTGCTACAGGGCAAGCCTTGGAGACCAGCGGTACAGGTCTCACTCACCCTCAGGTGTTTCCTTCCTTCAACACAGGTGCAAACCCGCAGTTCAGACGAGCCAATGACCACTTTTGTTGTGTGCAATGAGTGTGGGAACCGCTGGAAGGTAAGCATGCCTGACTCCCTTTATTTATTTGACCTAAGGTGGCGCTGTGGGTTAAACCACAGAGCCTAGGACTTGCCGATCAGAAGGTCGGCGGTTCGAATCCTTGCGACAGGGTGAGCTCCTGTTGCTCGGTCCCTGCTCCTGCCAACCTAGCAGTTCAAAAGCACGTCAAAGTACAAGTAGATAAATAGGTACCACTCCTGCGGGAAGGTAAACGGCGTTTCTGTGCGCTGCTCTGGTTCGCCAGAAGCGGCTTAGTCATGCTGGCACATGACCTGGAAGCTGTACGCCAGCTTCCTCGGCCAATAAAGCGAGATGAGCGCCGCAACCCCAGAGTCGGCCACGACTGGACCTAATGGTCAGGGGTCCCTTTACCTTTACCTTTAAGGGCCTGCATTGTGGCGTCTTCCACCAACCTCTTATCTGGATGAAATGGCACGTGTGAAGAATAAAACAATTCCCTGAACAACGTAGGATGAGCTCTCCAGTGTTGCATTGTACTCCTTCAGACACTTGGCGAATATGCATAGATCATATAGATCTTGTCCCGCGCTGTTTGGATAATTGTTTTATAGTTCACACGCACTTTATCATCTGAATTGGATTATTGTTTACACATTGGCCCGTGTTTGCTGCTACGCAGTGACCCCAGCTTGTATTTTCAGTAATGTTCATATTGAGACCACTTTTAATGGAGCTCCTGTGGCTCGGTCTTTTTGTTATCTTTAATTGAGGACTCTCTGCCTCTCTCTCTGTCTACAGCAGGGCTAGCCAATGCATTGCCCTGCAGACATTGATGGACTGTTAACTCCCATCAGCCCCAGTCAGCATGGCCAGTGCTCAGGGATGATGGGAGTTGTAGTCCAACATATGGAAGGCATCACATTGGCAGACAGAAGTACTGTGTTCAGTCTGACCTCGGCAGGCAGCCTAAAAGGTTTATAGTCCATGACATATAATGGCTGCGATGGGATTCCAGTAGGCAGAGTGTGACTTTTTTCAATTTAAAAAACCACAACTCTCAAGCCATTCTCCCTGCCCTTTCAGCCCTCTCTGTCCTCCCAAGTTCCTTCCCTTCCTTGCCAATATTGCGCAGCAGCAAGAAAATCAATTCCGGTCATTCTGCAGAGAGCCCTCTCTGCTGCTTCTGTGTTTTGGGGTAAAATCAGAGGCATCTTGGCTGACTCTTTCCAATCCTACCAACTTCTTGCAGTTCTGCTGAGACATCCCGGACCAGGACATCAGTTGCAGCCGCCAACGCTGGGCCGGATCTCTGCCATACATTCCCCCCAACACCGCCAGCAACTTTTGTACTGTTTTTGTCGCCGAGTTTACTTTGTGCTCTGTACATCATCCAGGGAGAGGAGGTCCCGGCTGCCTGCACACCTCTGGAAAGAGCAGTAGCCGGGGTTGGAGGCTGGGAGGGAGGGGGCCAGATGGAGAATTCGTGTGGACTTGACCACCTTTGGAGTTTCCCATCCTGAATCAGTATTTTGTGAGGGTCTGGAACAGTATTAAACATTTTTTTTTTGGTTTTGGTTTTTTAAAAAAGAAATTTGGCCAGGTGTCTCGTCTTGAGCGTACGATAGCTTCTTCCGACTTTCCTTTCTTGTGCCCTCTCTCGAAAGCTGAAACGAATGTCTGCCTCCCTCTGTTAGCACAGAGGCAGGAGAAGGGAAGCCAAATTAGCAGCCACTGCAACCGAAGCTTATGTCTATGGAATAAAATTCTATGGGCAATTCTTATTCGAGACACCTCCGCACGCTTGCCAGACCACAACCCATAAGGAGTTCCTTTTGGGGTGGGGGTGACATTGAAACCAGTTTCAAAGCAGATCCGGAACCAGGCTGTATGGCAAGACGCCTCAGAAGAGGTTTTGCAAAGGAAAGCTGTGTGAGGGGGATGGATTCAGAGCAACAAAGCACACCGAATAAGAACCTCATGAGGACTACCTCCCTTAGGAAGCGCTTGGCACCGGAAAGGGGATAAAGTCAGGCTTCGTTCTCATGCTTCGCCCTCAAACTTCCTGGTTGTCCGTTTTATGCCGCGCACCGAACCTTTTAGGGTTTATCCCCACTACACATTTATAATAGTCATAGCTCCTCCTTGCAAAGAAATCTGGGAATTGACATTTGCCAGGGGTGCTGAGAACTCTGCCTCGAGATTCCCTCGCCTTCCTTAGCGGGTAGCAACATGGCTGGCCTCTGAGCAGCAGAGACCCTCTTGCCCTCTGCCAGCCACCCACACAGGAAGATCTGGGGAGAGGGGGGCCCATCTCCCAGTTGGGCTCTTATGGGGGTGTCTGAGGGGGTGTGGGGGGTGTGTGCCGGCCCCTGGGTGCATGTCAGAAAGGAGAGCAAGCTCGCTGCAGAATGGAGCAAACGACCTGGCCAGCAGATGCAAACGCGGAAGGGCTAAGAAAAGAAGAATCTGCTGGCGTACGTGAGGTTGGGCATGCAACAGCCACTGGGGGAAAGGCCCAGTGATTCTCTGGCTAGGGGAAGGTTTTGCGCTCAAGGCATTTCAGGAGGGGGGAAGGCCATGGCTGGCTTGGGCTTTTAGCACCCACTTCAATCCCAGGAGAGGCTTTTGAATCAGGACTTTGCACCATCACTCCCAGGCAGGGTAGGGCAGCAACTGTGAGCAAGAAAATGCAGAGAAGTGCAGGGAGACCACACAGCTTTTGGCAAAGGTAAGATTGGCTTGCATCTCCTGCCCTTCGCTGCATCTGCCTTCTCTCCCCCATCCGCTTTTTTGGTATGTTCCATGTACAGTTGCGAAGGAACAAAGTACAGTCATACCTCGGGTTACATATGCTTCAGGTTGAGCGTTTTCAGGTTACGCTCTGCAGCGACCCGGAAGTAATAGAACACGTTACTTCCGGGTTTCGCTGCTCGCGCATGCACAGGCGCTCAAAATGATGCAGGTTGCGTTCGCTTCAGGATGCGAACGGGGCTCTGGAATGGATCCCGTTTGCATCCAGAGGTACCACTGTAATCAAAATTCCTAACAGAAAGATGAGGCTCTTCATGCACTGCACCCAGGTAACAATTCTAAAACCCGGAAACTACAGCTAATCCAGAATGCGGCAGCTAGACTGGGGACTGGGAGCAGCCACCAAGACCACATAACACAGGTCTTGAAAGACCTACACTGGCTCCCAGGACGTTTCCGAGCACAATTCAAAGTGTTGGTGCTGACCTTTAAATCTCTAAACGGCCTCGGTCTAGTATATCTGAAGGAGCGTCTCCACCTCCATCATTCTGCCCGGATACTGAGGTCCAGCGCCGAGGGCCTTCTGGCGGTTCCCTCACTGTGAGAAGCAAAGTTACAGGGAACCAGGCAGAGGGCCTTCTCGGTAGTGGCGCCCGCCCTGTGGAACGCCCTCCCATCAGATGTCAAGGAAATAAACAACTATCTGACTTTTAGAAGACATCTGAAAGCAGCCCTGTTTAGGGAAGCTTTTAATGTTTAATAGGTTATTGTATTTTAATATTCTGTTGGAAGCCGCCCAGAGTGGCTGGGAAAACCCAGCCAGTTTCGCAGGGTATAAATAATAAATTATTACTATTATAACATCAAAGGCCGTCTTTAGAAATCAGTGCCACAGGGCCAAATGACTATGCATAATTTGCAGATTTAGGTCCAGCAGGATTTCCTTCTAAAGAGGGCAGAGGTGAGAGCAAAACCCCATTGGTTGCCTTTGTTTTTGGTGTTTTTTAAAAAATAAAATAGCCATCCAGCAGGCGAAAGGGAAAGCCACGTACAACAGCCAGGCGCTTTTGCTTCCTTGAACTGGTTTCGTAGCATCTCTCTAGCCTGCCGGCACAGGAGGATCTTGGAATATCCATGGATGTGAGCATTCTCCCTTTCCAAGCAGTGGAACCACAAAGGCTGTTAAAATAAAATAAATGTTCATTGTTGTCCTTTCCTTCTAAAGCACCTTCACTTAAAGACACCAGGAACTCACTGCCGCAATTGGTTCGGGTGGGAGAGACTTAAAATAAAAAAATGAAGGTTTTTTTGGTAGAGGGATGGGTCAGATACACAGAAAGGATTTGACATGATCTGAAAAGGCAGCCTGCCACGTCAAGCCTCTGGTGTGTGTTGGGATTCCGTAGCTGTTTTGTACCTTTGCCAGTTGGAGAACAGACTAAATATGGCAAATATTGCAGCCAGCCTGCCAATCCGCTTCCAAGCTCCACCTTTTATGTTTTGCAAAAATAAACATATTTTCCTCTCCTTCCCCCAACGTATTTCTATTCCTACTGGAGTTGCTTGATATGGAAAAACAACTGTTGTGCATTCAGTTTGATACTCGCTGCTGTTTCCATGGCATCCATAGAGTAAGGATTTTCTTCGGGGGGGGGGCTCCCTCCCCCCCAAAAAATAATCCAAAATGAGTGCAATATAAGATCCACTGCAAAATAGCATTTCCTGATCATTGATTTTAGGGAAACGGTGCTGCAATTTTAAAATGCAGATATAAAGGAATCATTTTGATGGACCGCAGCTCTCCTGCTCTCATCTTCATGGCAAGCTGAAGCGTAAAAAGAGATAGGGGAATCTGAAGGTCATAGTCCTACTCCCCGCCCCCCAAACAGGATTCTCTATGCATTGAATCATGGGCACACTGTACAGAAAATCCCCTTGCAGATAAATTACAGCAATTGAAAGTTGCACGAGAACATGGTTGTTATATACTGAGTTACAGCAGTCTGACTGGTCCTAGAACAATAGGATCCAAAATGCAGCAGTCTGATTGGTCCTAGAGCAATGCAGTAGTATGATTGGTCCACAGGAGCCACCCAATTCAGCTCCAGGTGGAAGTGAATCCACAACCTGATTGGCCTACAGGAGAATCCAGGAATTAGCAAATCCCGTGCAGCCCATTGTGTAAATAATGTATATAAAGCAGATATTTTGGGGGAACCTTCATTCCTCCTCACCACTATGAGATGAATAAAGAGCATGAAATCCACTCTCAACTCTGAGTATATTTCAATGAGACTAGAAACCAAGGCTCCATGCATAGCCAAGCAACCAATTTCCAAGAGTTGCCACCCAAGGTGCTTCTAGGAAATTTGCAAACCAACATGACCCACAAACTGCTGTTGGGGTTGATGCTGCCTGAAAATGTGGAGATTCCACTTCATCAGCATGGCTAGGTAGCTTAGCTGTCCTCCATGCATTTTCTTTATAAAAACCAAACAGATTTATCTAAGACAGGGGCAGTAATCTACTGCTAGGACAGCTTAGTTGGTAGAGCACGAGACTTTTAATCTCAGGGTTGTGGGTTCGAGGCCCACATTGGAGTAAAGATTCCAGTATTTAAGGGGGTTGGACTTGATGAAGGTTAAGGTAAAGGGACCCCTGACCATTAGGTCCAGTCGTGGCCGACTCTGGGGTTGCGGCACTCATCTCGCTTTATTGGCCAAGGGAGCCGGTGTACAGCTTCCGGGTCATGTGGCCAGCATGACAAAGCTGCTTCTGGCGAACCAAAGCAGCGCAAGGAAACACCGTTTACCTTCCCGCCAGAGTGGTACCTGTTTATCTACTTGCACTTTGACGTGCTTTCGAACTGCTAGGTTGGCAGGAGCAGGGACCGAGCAACGGGAGCTCACCCCGTCACGGGGATTCGAACCGCCGACCTTCTGATCGGCAAGTCCTAGGCTCTGTGGTTTAACCCACAGTGCCACCTTTGGACTAGATGAACCCTGGTGATAAATCTACATAAATTCCATATTGCTTTGTGAGCAGTATGTTGGTCTGCCTCGAATCCACTCCCAGTAAAATCCATTGGGATACCCAGAGTTCTAGTGCTCTGGACAGAATCGTCAATCTGCTTTGTGTACCATGCATTTGATAAACATCCCCCACATCCCAAATATTCATCATATTCTCCCACCCTTTGTGCCACATTGGAGAAATGCTGAAGGGTATTAAGTTGGACAGTGTTCTGGAAGCTACCGGCATGAGTTTGACCAAACTGCGGGAGGCAGTGGAAGACAGGAGTGCCTGGCGTGCTCTGGTCCATGGGGTCACGAAGAGGCGGACACGACTAAACAATTAAATTGGAAGTCGTTTCCTCTGAGAGAGGAAGGTTCTCTCAGTTGTAGCTATCTGCCAGATCTCACTATTTGCTTCAAGGTGCTGCCTTTTAAATTGGGAGTCAGGACCAAAGAACTCACTGGGAGCTACTCTCCATTACAGTGGTGCCCCGCAAGACGAATGCCTCGCAAGACGGAAAACCTGCTAGACGAAAGGGTTTTCCATTTTGGAGGTGCTTTGCAAAACGAATTTGCTATGGGCTTGCTTCGCAAGACGAAAATGTCTTGCGATTCCTGGGGTTTTTCCCCCCCTCCCAGCCTTTTTCCCAAGCCCCTAAGCCGCTTAACAGCTGTTCGCTAAGCCGCTGAACAGCTGATCTAAGCCGCTTATCAGCTGATTTAAGACGCTAATAGCCTTTTAACAGCTAATCCGCTAATCCCTTAAGCCTTTAATAGCCGCTAAACCGCTAATAGCACTAATAGCGCTAATCCGCTAATGGGCTTGCTTTGCAAGACGAAAAAAACCGCAAGACGAAGAGACTCACGGAACGGATTCTTTTCATCTTGCGAGGCACCACTGTACTTGCCAGGCTGGGCCTTGTTGCTCTGCTTCCATTGGTAGCTGCACCTGATGCTGCAGCCAGGTCTGTCATACAATAGGGCTTTTTCTGCAGCAGACCCTCCCGTTGGTGAAACTCCACAAAAGAGGCTGCCCCCAGTTCGCTGGCAACTTGGAGAGATTTTCACATGTGCATTTGAAGGTCTGTGAATGGGCATGAATATTTGGGTGCTTGAACCCCTTTACCTGCTTAATGTGATGTTTTAAGTACAGTGGACGCTCGGGTCGCGAACATGATCCGTGTGCGATGCACATTCGCAACCCACAGCCGTGCGTCTGCGCATGCGCGGGTTGTGATTTAGTGCTTCTGCGCGACCACTGAAACCTGGAAGTATCCCGTTCTGGTACTTCCGGGTTTCGGCAGTTTGTAACCTGAAAAAACACAGCCTGAAGTTTCTGTAACCCGAGGTATGACTGTACAGTCGTACCTTGGTTTTCAAACGCCTTAGTTCCCAAATGCAAAAAACATAAGAATTGTGTGTTCCGGTTTTTAAATGTTTTTCGGAAACTGAACGTCCGATGTGGCTGTTGGCTATTGTTTCCAGGGCGCCTGCACCAATCAGAAGCTGCGCCTTGGTTTTTGAACATTTCGGAAGTCAAACAGACTTCCGGAATGGATTAAGTTTGGCGCTTTTGTTTTTGCTATTTTGCATTTTGAGGCTTTTCCCCTGTTAATTTGTTCTTGTGACTGTGTGGGTGATAATTTTCATCATCTACAATACTGTCTTATTTATTTTACAGAACTGTACATTATTGCTTTCATTTTATGGTCTCGTTAGATAGTAAAATTCATGTTAAATTGCTGTTTTAGGGGTTGTTTTTAAAAGTCTGGAATGGATTAATCCGTTTTGCATTACTTTCTATGGGATAGCGCACCTTGGTTTTGGAATGGGCTTCCGGAACAGATTAAATTTGAGAACCAAGGTACCACTGCAGACTGTTTCATCTTGTATGTTCACCTGGGGGTCCTTTGGGATGAAGGCTATCTATAAATGTCTCTTAAACCCAAATGAATATCCCAGGAGGAAGACCTTGTTAAGCGCCCAGTCAGAACTGACAGGGCTCAGTTACATGCATAGATTACCTAACTTTCCCAGATCACAGCTGGAATAATTTACCCATTCACCCAATCATAGAGTTGGAAGAGACCACAAGGGCCATCGAGTCCAACCCCCTGCCAAGCAGGAAACACCATCAGAGCACTCCTGACATATGGTTGTCAAGCCTCTGCTTAAAGACCTCCAAAGAAGGAGACTCCACCACACTCCTTGGCAGCAAATTCCACTGTCAAACAGCTCTTACTGTCAGGAAGTTCTTCCTAATGTTTAGGTGGAATCTTCTTTCTTGTAGTTTGGATCCATTGCTCCGTGTCCGCTTCTCTGGAGCAGCAGAAAACAACCTTTCTCCCTCCTCTATATGACATCCTTTTATATATTTGAACATGGCTATCATATCACCCCTTAACCTCCTCTTCTCCAGGCTAAACAGGCCCAGCTCCCTTAGCCGTTCCTCAATACTTGAGTGAACACCGAAGTTCCCAAAATGCTTGTGTCTGAGAAGGTACATTTAAAACAGTACTTAGACTTCCTCTGTCTGTTCTTTCACACTGTCATTTGCATTGCATTTACCATTCCTTTGAGTGTGGCCTAGGGTCTTCTGATACTTGCTGTCATAAATCAGATTCGTACTCTCAGCGTCAGGCAATCCAGACAGACTTCTGGTGTCAAATACTATAGGGTGGAGGAAGGGTGGCTCTCAGATGAGCAACATTTCTTATATTGCGAATCTTCAAATTAAGAATTCTGTTTTGTTTTCCTCTAAAAGTCAAGGTGGGACGCAGGTGGCGCTGTGGGTTAAACCAGAGCCTAGGACTTGCTGATCAGAAGGTCGGCGGTTCGTATCCCCGTGATGGGGTGAGCTGCCGTTGCTCAGTCCCTGCTCCTGCCAACCTAGCAGTTTGAAAGCACGTTCAAGTGCAAGTAGATAAATAGGTACCACTCTGGTGGGAAGGTAAACGGCGTTTCCGTGCGCTGCTCTGGTTCGCCAGAAGCAGCTTCGTCATACTGGCCACATGACCTGGAAGCTGTACGCCGGCTCCCTCGGCCAATAAAGCGAGATGAGCGCCACAACCCAAGCCAGTCACGACTGGACCTAATGGTCAGGGGTCCCTTTACCTTTAAAAGCCAGGGTAGGCTTATGAAAAGTTGTTAAACAACATACTAAATGTGAAAGTGTCCACCCTCACTAAGAACTGAAGATTTCATTGGGTTTCATATACAGTGGTACCTCAGGGTACATACGCTTCAGGTTACAGACTCCGCTAACCCAGAAATAGTGCTTCAGGTTAAGAACTTTGCTTCAGGTTGAGAGCAGAAATCGTGCTCTGGCGGTGCGGCAGCAGCAGCAGGCCTCATTAGCTAAAGTGGTGCTTCAGGTTAAGAACAGCTTCAGGTTAAGTACGGACCTCCGGAACGAATTAAGCACTCAACCCAAGGTACCACTGTAGTAACTTTACATTTTGGGAGTCCAAGAAGAAAGGGGAGTTGGAACTTGTTGTAAAACATTGGCAGATTGTAGACCATGTCCTGCCTGAATACCATTGACTGATTGTTTTATGAAAAGTGCCCATTCACCCCAGTGAATAACACCCATCATTAATATTGGAGAAACCACATAGGGAGACTTCCTGTGGCAAACCTGCTCTCCATCCTGAGAACTGGATAGTCTAGCACTACATTAGAGTGCTATGCTTCTTTTTAAATTGACCCTTTCTCCTCCAGCTTTTGATCTGCCCATCCCAACATCTGTCCAGTAAGAACAATTAGCAGGGTGGTCTCTTGACCATTCCCCCAAACATTTCTCTCTCTCATACACGAACCAGATCCTTTATATCCACAGACCTCGTACCTGATCCACGTTTGCAGGAAAAGCTTTGGTCAGAAAAGTGCTGGAACTCAGATGCATTTCTGCTGCTTTTAGGGAACCACAATACAGCATTAAGAAGCAAAGTGTGTGTGTGTGGTTGTGTCTTCGTTCCTTGGTGGAGCACTCAGATAATCACCACCTCCATGTTCAAAGCAGCATAACGTACAGCCACCCCAGAACATGGAACATAACCCCAAATTTGTTGCCTGTTCAGTGTGGCAGGTAGGCCATAAAATCTTTTTGCATGGATCTGGCAGATGCCTGCCAAAGTAAATTCTCTAGATATTGAACCAACATCACCCACAGGGGAATTTTATTTTCCTGTATAGTTACTGTGACACAAGTTTGCCTCTTGGCTTTCCCACTCAATGCACAGCACAAACACTAGCCATATTCCTTAACCCAAAGGGACAAGACTCATAGAAGCACCTCGACTCTTGCCGCTCATTAAGAGAGTTGGGTGCTGATGAGGCACTTGCCGCGCTGTTTTGAGTTTTCAATTTATGAAATGGGAATAAGAACGATCTACATCACAGGGTTGTTGTGAGTAGAAGACAAAGCAACTCGTAATTATGCTGTGCAAGAGGAATCTGCCAAAAATATATGCATTAAATGTTGCAGTGTGGAATCCTTCCGTCTTAAGTGTTCCAGCTACCCAGCCATGCTTCCTTCCTGGATATTCAATTGCATTCACTCTATTTTCAGTTCCCCACCCTACAACAGACAGCATTCCAGTCCAATCGAGCATACTCAGCCCTCCTTGAGCTGTTTTGGAGTTGTCCCTCATTTCTTTTCCTTTTTTTTTTGCATTTCTGCAAACTTCTGAATTCCACAAACACACCAGTATGTAAGAACTGCTACTCAAGAGATTTTGTTGTCACTACGTCTATATCAATGCAAGAGTCAGAACTGATCTGTCCAGTCTGAATCAGGAAAGATGTATCCTAACAGAGCGACAGTACTCTCTCGCTAAGTGCCATTTCCTTTCTTTGCAGAATTAAGGACACTCAGCCTATTCACACTGTTTTAATTAATGGAGGCCACTTGCTGCAATTCTCACACATGTAAAAAAATAATCATCCTCATTTGACACAATTGGCCTTTATTACTTCTGGTGGAAAAGAGTTCCACAGGTCAAAAAAGGGTTTGTTGTGTGTGTGAAGCCCGCCATGATGCGAACGTGTGCCCTCTGAGTGTTGCGTGGAAAGAGGGGAAAAGGAAACCCAATTGCTCCTTTTAAGACTCTCCAAGGCCAGTTTCACAAAGTGCAGGTGTTACCAGGCGGAAACGAGAGAACTGCAAATAAAAGACAGTTGAGAAGGAGCTCAAGTCTTACTGGCTCTCCAACATCGGTGTGGGGTGGCGGTGACACAGAGGCCTCAACATCATTGCATATTGTGGCTTGATGAAAGCATGATTTCGACAGGCACCCACACCCATCTTTTGGAAGAGGCCGTGGCAAACAGGCTGCGGTTTGCGACATAAGCTCCAATTTTGGCACCCAGCATCAAACAATAGAAGCTTTTGAGATCATGGAAGGGGGGGGGGAAAGAAGAACCAAAGGAGGGTGTCCCATCTTTGATGGAAGAAGACACAAAACCAGCTGCACATCTAGTGGGAGGAAGAGTCCAGAAAGTGGCATTGCCCCAGGCAGATGCCCACTAGGACCTGGCATAGTTCAGGTGAGGGTTTCGCTTTTGGAAACACTGCATGAACAGAACAAGAAGGGCAGCCATCTCACTCCCTGCAAGGAGTTTCTACCAAGGAAGCGTCTCTACCTCTTTGTGTATACAGCTTCTCCCGTTACTGCAACGGTAGGATGGGAGAAACCAAATCTGGTGGGACGCCTCTCTCCTCAAGAGGAGACTGCAAGGAGATATGATGGCCATCTTCAAATATCTAATGAGCTGCCGCATGGAAGATGGAGAAAGCTGGTTTTCTCCTGCTCCTATGAGGACAGGACCCGAACCAACGGCTTCAAGTTACAAGGAGATTTTGACTAAACAGGAGGAAGAACTTTCTGACGGCAACAGCTGTTCAACAGTGGAATGGACTCCTTCTGGGAGTCTTTAAGCAGTGGCTGGATGGCCACCTGCCCTAGTTGCTTTAGTTGAGGTTCTTGCATTGCAGGGGGTTGGACTAGATGGTCCTCAAGGTCCCTCCCAACTCTGCAATTCTGATTAAAAGGAACCACAGCCCTATCTGAGAGGTGTGTGTGACACCCTTGACCCTTAGGCTTCCTTATAGGTTGTTGCTAAGCAACCCAGCCTCTGAGACGGGCCACCCCATCCCATATCCCATAGTCCTATCTCACTCACTCTGCCTACTTCTGCTGTTGAATTGCTGGAGAGAGGAGATGCTCTGTCTTCCTCCAAAAGACACGACTGAGCTACTCCCTTCTGCTCTAGCATGTACAGTGAGGACAGACCAGCTGGATGAAACCAATGGTCCATCTGTTCTAGCTTTCTGCTTCCTCCATGCTTAACCAGATGCTTCTAGGAAGCTCACATGAAAGCAACAGCCTTCAGAGGCTCAAGGCCTCATCTTGGCATGACTGCTATGCCACGGAGTGCTGTGGCCCAGCAGAAAGGTTTCCTTCTCCAACCAAGTCTGCTCCATCCAAGGTGGAACCCCCGTTTTCCACCTGCCAATCATTTCCTTCACCTTTCGAAAACCAGGTCTCAGTTCCAGAGCCTCACACCTCCCAGGATCTGATGTGCTCCTAAAAGCATCTCCACCACCAAAGGCCTCCTGAATCTCTGTAGGACAAACATGTCATTGTACTATGAATTCCCCTGTGCTGCTAACACATGGAAGCCTCCTGTACACTTCTGGGATCTCAGGAAATTTGGGAGTTTACTTGCGGGTTGCTTCTGGAAATAGCAAAACCATGATTTGCACCAGGGAGGTCTGCTTTCAGTGGAACTCCTCAACAACCCTACCTATCCCCCCTCCATGAGCTCCGAGGTCAAGCCCTGCTCGGTTTCCCCACATCACTGAGATGACAGAAGCCTGCCTGAGGTCTGGCCCCAGCTGGAATAAATGCAACGTGGGGGGATAGAGAAAGCCTTTGAGTTGCACGGGACTCTTCTCTGGCCAAAAACCACCGCCTACACCTGTGCAATTCAGAATATTCTTATGCTACACCCATATCGGTCTGACTGAAGCTTCCACCAGAACCATTTGAGATCTGCCACGGAAACAGCTCTTTTTTTTTTTTTTAAACAGGGAAAACCAAACAAAACAGAAAAAAGACAGGAAGAACAATATTCAGAAGATGTGGATTTTGGCCTTTTTCTTTTCTTTCGCCATGTTGCCCAGGATTCTCTTGCCCCCTCCCAACCCCCACCCCTCCCTGCACCAGTTGGCCGATTCCTTCCGTACTTTTAGTTCTTCTGCGTGGTCAGCTAGCTTGCCAACACGGATTCAGTAGTAAAAGCAGAGGCCTGAGTTTTGAGGTTCACGTGATGGCAGGTGTCACCTTTCTGGCAGAAGAAGATGGGGCAGGTTTGCACGGAGCGAACTTCCTAGTAAGTTGGACCAGCAGCTTGTTGTTCAGAACTGAGGCGGTTTTACAGGATTTGGCCCAGAATGCCATTTCAGGTCCCTTGGTTCTGTAAGACCAAGTGGGAGGTCCATATATATATATATTTAAAAAACCCCCAAAGTTAACACCTGCCATATGAAAGGAGAACCGTCACTTCGTAATTTGCTTCTCTCCCCACCTTCCCCAGTGATGGTGGTGGTGGAAGGGGATTAGGACTCCGAGGATGACCGGGAGACGCTCTGGAGCAGTGCTTTGTATACGGCCGAGTTCAGAAAACGGGGATAGGAGTCTCTATGCATGAGCGTGTAGATCTGTAGCTGTGCATCGTCGAAGGTGTGCGAGGACGGCTCCTGCATCTTGCGGTTGATGCCTTCGCGGACGCGGGAGTCCAGGCTGACCTGAGGGACAGGTGGGCGAGAGAAGCAACACACCTTTTAGGGCAAAGATGGAAAGCGAATCTGCTGGGGAGAAGGGCTGAGCGATGTCTGGTTTTCACCAGCTAAACATTGCGATATACAGTGCTACCTCTGGAAGTGAACGGGATCTGTTCCAGAGCCCTGTTTGCATCCCGAGTAGAACACAACCCGCATCTGCGGGTCACGATTCGGCACTTCTGCACATGCGCGTGATGTCATTTTGAGCATCTGCGCATACGTGAGCGGTGAAACCTGGAAGTAACCCATTCCGTTACTTCCGGGTTGTCGCAGAGAGCAACCTGAAAACGCTCAACCTGAAGCGACTTTAACCCGAGGTATGACTGTACTGATTTTTCACAATGTCTGCAATAAGGAAGCAAACAGGGTAATGTCCCGGAAACTGCTTCTACTTAGGGGTCTGTAAGCGACACATTTTTACTTATCTTTAACAAATTGTTACGGCTGTTATTTTGTATTGCAGAGCAACAGGGGCGGCAGGAATCACGAGAAAAGGGATAGCCGTTTCTCCCCATATCGCGGTTTTTTTACACAGCACACACACATGATTCGCGAAATATCGCCATGTCAAATATTACGAAACTGTTATCACGATGTGGACTTCAAACCGATTTTGGATGAACTATCGATACATCATCCAGCCCTACTGGGGACTACAGGGGAAATGGACACATCAGCCAGGGGGAGGGAGGGAGGGAAGGAGCTGGGATAATAAAGTACATTATCAAATAACAGTTTTTGAGAGCCAGTGTGGTGTAGTGGTTGAGAGCGGTAGACTGGTAATCTGGGGAACCGGGTTCGCTTCCCCGCTCCTCCACATGCAGCTGCTGGGTGACCTTGGGCCAGTCACACTTCTCTGAAGTCTCTCAGCCCCACTCACCTCACAGAGTGTTTGTTGTGGGGGAGGAAGGGAAAGGAGAATGTGAGCCGCTTTGAGACTCCTTAAAGGGAGTGAAAGGCGGGATATCAAATCCAAACTCTTCTTCTCCTCTTCTTTTTAAGCAAAGGTTGGGTAGCTATCTGTCATGTATGATCTAGCAGAGATTCCTGCACTGTAGGGGGTGGGACTAGCTGACCCTTGGGACGGGGCCCCTTCCAAGTCTACAATTCTAGCTGCAAACGGACAGGTACCTCCTTGGGCGAAAGGATGGAGATGTAATCTTCATAGATCATCCGAGCCTTCTCGTCGATGGCGTGCTTGTTGCACTCGCTTTTGAGTTCCTCGCAGGCCAGCCAGAAGAGCATGTTCTCCTCGCTGTACTCAGTCCGTAAGAATTCCCGGAACACGTTCCTGCCGGCTGGGTTCTTCATCAACTTGTCGAAAGACTGGGACCAGCCCTTGACTTCCTCAGTCGTTGGCTTGGCGCTGAAGGGGCAGCCCCCCCGCCCCAGGCAGAGGCAAAGGCAGCGCAGGAGGAGCCGCAGGGAACAAGATGGGGGAGAAAAGGAGTTATTTCAGTCCCCTCGGCCTGCTCTCAAGAGTCTCCCCCAGTGTGCTTGCTCAGGGGGAGAGATTCAGTTTTGCATGCAGCAGGTCCCAGGCTGAATCTCTATCATCTCCAGGTAGGTAGGAAAGGCCCCCTGCCTAGAACCCTGGCCTACAATATGGAGCCAGGTACTGAGACTGCGGGTGGCACTGGGGGTTAAACCACAGAGCCTAGGGCTTGCCGATCAGAAGGTCGGCGGTTCGAATCCTCGCGACGGGGTGAGCTCCCATTGCTCAGTCCCAGCTCCTGACAACCTGGCAGTTCATAAGCACGTCAAAGTGCAAGTAGATAAATAGGTACCTCTGCAGCAGGAAGGTAAATGGCGTTTCCGTGTTCGCCAGAAGCGGCTTAGTCATGCTGGCCACATGACCTGGAAGCTCCCTTGGCCAATAAAGCGAGATGAGCGCTGCAACCCCAGAGTTGGCCACGACTGGACCTAATGGTCAGGGGTCCCCTTTACCCTTTCTGAGACTGCTGACAGGCAGTGTGGAGCAGTGGTTAAAGCGCTCGACTAGGGCCTGGGAGGCCAGGGTTCAGTTCCCCACTCGGCCATGAAGCTTGCTGGGTGTTCTTGGGCCACTCACTCACTCACTCCCAGCCTAGCCTACCTCACAGGGTTGCTGAGGGAATATAATGGGTTGGGGAGAGAACTGTTGGGTTATTCTGTTCCACCCAGCTTGCTGGGAACTTCCGTTTGTGTATAGCTTATGCTTTAGCTGTCTTGCTTTGGACATGAAGGAGATCAGAAATGTTTCCTTTTGTCCTGATGTACGCCGAATAAACTGCTTGTAAATAGGCTCACACAGCCTCTCCTGCCACTTCCCTGGTCCTAAATGGAGTAACTTTGCGCCCCTGAAGGACCAGGTGCGCAGACTGGGAGTCATTTTGGACTCACAGCTGTCCATGGAGGCGCAGGTCAATTCCGTGTCCAGGGCGGTTGTCTACCAGCTCCATCTGGCACGAAGCCTGAGACCCTCCCTGCCCGCAGACTGTCTCGCCAGAGTGGTGCATGCTCTAGTTATCTCCCACTTGGACTACTGCAATGAGCTCCACGTGGGGCTACCTTTGAAGGTGACCCGGAAACTGCAACTAATCCAGAATGCGGCAGCTAGACTGGTGACTGGGGGCGGCTGCCGGGACCACATAACACCGGTCCTGAAAGATCTGAATTGCCTCCCAGTACATTTCTGAGCACAATTCGAAGTGTTGGTGCTGACCTTTAAAGCCCTAAACGGCCTCGGTCCTGTATACATGAAGGAGCATCTCCACCCCCATCATTCAGCCCGGACACTGAGATCCAGCGCCGAGGGCCTTCTGGTGGTTCCCTCATTGCGAGAAGTGAGGTTATGGGGAACCAGACAGAGGGCCTTCTCGGTAGTGGCACCCACCCTGTGGAACACCCTCCCTTCAGATGTGAAGGAAATAAGCAGATGTCCTATCTTTAAAAGACATCTTAAGGCAGCCCTCTTTAGGGAAGTTTTTAATATTTAATGCTGTATTGTTTTTAACACTCAATTTGGAGCCGCCCAGAGTGACTGGGGAAACTCAGCCAGATGGGCGGGTTATAAATAATAAATTAGTATATTATTATTATTATTATTATTATTATTATTATTATTATTATACTATCAGGGTTTCCCAAACATGGGTCTCCAGCTGTTTTTAGACTACAACTCCCATCATCCCTGACAACTGGCCCTGCTCGCTAGGGATGATGGGAGTTGTAGTCCAACAACAGCTGGAGACCCAAGTTTGGGAAACCCTTGGCAAAATGGACCAGGGGTGCAAAAGGTGCAGAGATATTCCACACACACACACCACCCATGTCTCCTGTGCTTCTTTCCTCTCTCTCTTTATGACTTTCATACTTCTTACTGGATTCCTATTTTAACTGCATGACAAGGTCTTGAAAATTAAAATGGAAAGAACAAAGGATCTAGAAACCTCACCCTCTCTGGCCAGCTGAACTCTGGCCCTATCCCACCCTCTGACTCCAGACGTTGCTTTTTGGTTTCTGAGATTTCATCATGCACCCACCTTTGAGCTTATTAAGGACTAGAAACATGCTTTTTTTAAAAAAACAACAACATAGAATGTAGAACTCTTGATTATTATTATTAAAAAATTAAGTCTGCATACAAGACTTAACATCTATACATGCAGTTGTGCTTTAGCTTGATGCTTGGCAATTGTCCTAAAAAGATTCAATAAAGTCTGTAATAAAAAAGAAGTTTGTCTTCCCTAACATAGAGCCCTCCAGATGTTTGCAAGTACAGCTCACACCAGTCCCAGCTGTCACCACTGGGGAACCAGCACCACATTGGGGAAGGCTGTGTTCTAAGCTAATACCAATTTATTTGGGGAAAGGCTGTAGCTCAGCAGTACAGGATCAGCTTTGAATGCAGGGGTCTCCAGGCAGGGACAGTTGCTTCCAATATGTGTAGACAATATTGAGCTAGATGGATAAATTGGGGGCCTGAGTGAGGCACCTTCCTATGTTCCTTTGCACACAGAGGGCCAAGTCAAGCACTTTAAAAACCCACTTTCGGGGGGAAATCCCATCAATAAAAGAATGGCAAATCAACTTTTGTGAATCTATATATGGCAAGATTCACAGCATTCTTAAGGGGACAATCGGACCAAAAATTAGTAAAAGAATGGGATTGTGTTAAAGAATATATGGAAAAACATTGTTCTGGAGTAAGTATATCGGTATGTAATGAATGAAGCTTTGCAGGGTTAAAGAAATTGAAAAATGGTGCAAGAGGTATAAAGATAGAGGTAATCTACACTAGACACAACAATACAGAAAGATTAAAAACTATGAGGTCTCAGAACAAATGAAAGAAGTCAGTATGTGTATATGTATGTAATGATTAGTATGATGATATGGTTTTCTTAGAGGGACACGGGTGGCGCTGTGGGTTAAACCACAGAGCCTAGGACTTGTTGATCAGAAGGTCGGCGGTTCAAATCCCTGCGACGGGGTGAGCTCCCGTTGCTCGGTCCCTGCTCCTGCCAACCTAGCAGTTCAAAAGCACATCAAAGTGCAAGTAAACAAATAGGTACCACTCCAGCGGGAAAGTAAACGGCGTTTCCGTGCACTGCTCTGGTTCGCCAGAAGCGGCTTAGTCCTGCTGGCCACATGACCCGGAAGCTGTACGCTGGCTCCCTCGGCCAATAAAGCGAGATGAGCGTCGCAACCCCAGAGTTAGTCACAACTAGACCTAATGGTCAGGGGTCCCTTTGCCTTTACCTATGGTTTTCTTTGTAGGTGTTGATTATTGTTTTTTAATCTTTGTTTTTTTTGTTTTGCTTTGTTTGTTCTGCTTTGTTTTGGACTTCATAATGTTTTGGACTTTGTAATCTATTTTTGGAGTTTATAATGTTTTGGACTTTGTAATCTATTTTTTAAAATAATAAAAATTAAAAACAAAACAAAAACAAAAACCCACTTTCAGCCCATGCACGATAGCTCAGTCGTTAAGAGCATGTGTGAGTTCAAGCCTCATGTTGGGCAGGAAGATTCCTGCATCTCAGGGGGTTGGACTAGATGACCCTCATGGTCCCTTCCAAGTCTACGGTTCTATGATGTCAGTGTACTTAACTCTCCCATGGAAAGTGACCAAACTTGGAAGGCACATCATCACTTTAGCTGGGTCATGCACCTTTTGTGATGAGATTTACCTCCACTCCCCATGGCTCCAAAGGAGCCCGGAGGAAACCTAACAACAGATAAAAACCAGTCACTAAAAACCAGCGAACAGTGCCACAGCCATTAAAAGCCCTATAAAAACCAGAAAAGAACAACAGGACCTCGGTGGAATCTCAGAAAACTAAAGTTAACTCCCCAAACGTTTGCCAGGGAACGATGGTTCTTTCGTATCTCCAGAAAAACAAACAAGCCGAAAGACAGACCTGTTGAACTTGCCTATCTGGGGAGTAAATTGTTTCGTTGAGGGTGCCACCACCAAAAAGGCCCTGCCCGTTGTCCTGGCAATACCTCAGCATGGCTCGCTATGGACAGGTTGATGGTGAAAATTCTGAGTGCACAAGAGCTGCCACCATGGCAAAGAGTGAACTCACCAGGCTTCACAGTTTGGAATGGGCTCCAGTTTGGTGTCTCGCGATGCCCTCCACGCCCGCTCACGATCTTCATTCCTAGTATCAAAATGAAAAGATTGCAAATAGGTCAGGGTGTGTACAGCATCAAGAATGAAGTTATGGAGAAGCTTCAAGCATATGCTCATGCTCCCCACCACCCTACCTTATGAATGAATTTTATTATTTCGGTCACAGACCAGATCCAGCCCACATACAATATCAAGGAAGTCATAAAACACGATAGGGTTACATTTGAATTTGCAATTAGGTATAAGAGGGACAATACAGCTATAGCAACAGTTAAAAATATATATAAATTAAAACTTAGTCACTAACATATAACCTAAAATTATCATTTAAAACTGTAATCGTTATGATAGCACAGCTTGTTCCCTAAATTTTATGGCAATCGCACAGAATTTGGCTGCCCTTAACGTGATCTCAGGATCCTTGTCCTCTAACAGGGAATTTAGACACTGAAGTTCGGATTCATTTGGAGATTTTTGCATAGCAGGGGTGATAAATACTGAGTGTATATCCCCGTAGAAATGGCAGCGTAACAAGGGACACCCTACCTGTAATGGTTCTAGGGGTTGTCATGCGTAAACCGGCGCCACACCTGGGTGGGTTGCCTGAGTGAACCCTTTCTGTCTGGGCAGCCACTCGCCCGTGGCTGTCTCAATTGCTGGCAGAATCCGTCAGTGGGCGTTTCTTGAACTTCATAAAAGTTCTTTGACGCCTAGTCTCCGCCTACTCTCCCTGCGCGGAAGCCTTCTGCGCAGGGAGGGTGTGGGCATCGGAGGACCCGTGCTCTCCCCGCTGGTCCCCGGCGAGGAGTCTTGGAGCCACCTCGCCGATTCCCCCATCTGCCCCCCTCCTCCACTGGTGCTACGCTGATTTCCTTCCCCAGAAGATGTGCTGCTTCTCTCCCTCCCGGAACACTCTCTGGAATCCCTCTGGAGCCCTCCCTCTCCTTCTAGCTCCGATGGCAGTTCCCTGACACTACCTTATGAGTAAAGTTCAAACTACATGTTAATCAGAGTTGATTCTATGGATTGCCTCCTCCCCAAAACCCAAACCCAACAGGGAAAAGCTGCTTAACCCCTTCCCACTCCTGCAGCTTTCCTGCTCAAGAGCACCCCTATCTCCCCCCCCCCCAACAAGTGTAAAAGCACCCAGGAGAGGTCCGTTTTGAGCTGGAAAATGATGAGGGAGGGAAGGGTTAATCACCTTGCACCCTTCTGCACAGATGCAGCTCACGCCAGGGCTGCTGTGTTTTGAAAGTGAAGCAGAGAGAGAAAAGAATGGATAAACTCCACATCAGAGGCAGACTGAGACTCAAGAGCTTATATATAGGAAACTTAGGGAAGGAAATATGCAGCCGTCTTTACCAAAGCTGACAAGTAGAGGTCAGTGTTTTCTCACAGTTAAAACAGGCAACGGTTTCACTAGCAAATATAAGAAGTTTGAAGGCTGCTCCAGGGAGTGAAACTTTTTACCGCTATGTTGGCTTGGAGGTGATGCCCAGAGCCAAAGGAAGACAAGCATGAACCATGACTCTGTTAGTTGGATGAGAGAAGTGTCTGAAATCTTGGATTGCAGCTGCTAGTCAGTGTGGACAATACTGAGCTGGGTGGACCAACAGTCCAGATCCCTATTTTTCATTATATTTATATCCCAGGCTTATTCCGAAAGAGCCCTTTTTCCTGCTGTCCAGTCCTACTCTCAGCTGTTCCCCTGCGATGTTCGCGTGCCTGGGCAGCTGTGTACAAGGCAGGATTTTCAAAAGCAGGGGCAGGAAAACTTTCAATTGCCAAAATTCCCTCTTCTACCTACAAAATGAGCCCTGCTCTCTTCTGCATCACCTCAAGCTCAACTCCAGTGTGAAAAGTCTCAGTACAATTCTCTCTGTGCTGACCAGGGAACAGCTGAGAGTGGGGTTGCACTGCAGAAAAAGGGACGATTTGGGAAGAAGCATGGGATATGAAGTTAATGAAAAATTATCTGGACCAACCCCTGCTGCTTGGCTGATCACGGGGAGGATATGCTGTGGGGCATGTGAGATTAGGCTGTGGGCTAGAAGCAGCCTAGGGAACACAGGTTGAACAAGAAATAGAGGGGGGGGGAAGTATGTTCTTTGGAGTTTATGCAGTGACTGGAGAATGTGCATATTGCCCAGACAATGTACAAGACGCAGCCGATATTATGCACATTCCCCAAGGCCTGTTGGGGATTGTGCATAATGACCAGGAAATGCACATAATGTCCTCTTCACAGACAGATTCTGTGCACCTTCTCCATGAGGCTCAGCGAATGTGCATAATGGCCAGGTGTTAATGCGCATTGAGTTGGGACGCGGGTGGCGCTGTGGGTTAAACCACAGAGCCTAGGACTTGCCGATCAGAAGGTCACGGTTCGAATCCCCGCAACGGGGTGAGCTCCCGTTGCTCGGTCCCTGCTCCTGCCAACCTAGCAGTTCGAAAGCACATCAAAGTGCAAGTAGATAAATAGGTACCGCTCCGGCGGGAAGGTAAACGGTGTTTCCGTGCGCTGCTCTGGTTTGCCAGAAGCAGCTTAGTCATGCTGGCCACATGACCAGGAAGCTGTACACCGGCTCCCTCGGCTAATAAAGCGAGATGAGCGCCGCAACCCCAGAGTCGGCCATGACTGGACCTATGGTCAGGGGTCCCTTTACCTTTACTGCACATTAGGAGCTCAACTTACATTCCCCTTAGCACACACAAAAACATCTGCTGCCTGATTAATCTGAGCATCTTTCTAGTCAGTCTTTTTTTATATATAAAAAATCACACTCTAGACATTTCACCTATTAAAGTTTGCATCCTTGATTCAAACATAAAAGATCAATGTTGGCAGCCTCCTCTGTGCCTGAGTCAAGTGACTGTAGGCCTGAGCTGCTTCAACTTCCTTTTTTTTAAAAGAAAAAGAACTTTCGCTCGAAGCCCCACAGGAACAGCAGTTCCGGTGTGCAAATTTCATCTTTTTCTCACCCCCCTTCTGCTGGCAGTCTGAGAGCATCAGCTATACAGGAAAAGAATTAACACAAAGATATGCCGCTGTCAAAGGAAGCCACCCTAAGTCCAAATGCGACCGCAGACTTATCTTGCTGGGACTTGGGGGAGAGGCAGACAGAGTGGCAGATTCTCGTCCGACTGCAGTGGCTACCAATTAGTTCCCAGGCCCAATTCAAAGTGGTGGTTTTGACCTATAAACCTTAAACGGCTCACAACCGCAATACCTCAAGGATTGCCTCTTTCTATATCAACCTACCCGGACCCTGAGATCATCTTCTGAGGCCCTCCTTTGTGTGCCCCCTCCTCGATAGGTCAGAAAAGTGGCAACATGTGAACAGGGCCTTCTCTGCAGTGGCTCCCCGTCTGTGGAATGCTCTCCCCAGGGAAATTTGCCGGGCACCTTCATTATACACCTTTAGGCACCAGGCAAAAAAAGTTCCTTTTTAACCAGGCCTTTGGTTGATCTGTTTTACATCCTATACCCTTTTAAAATGTGGCTCTTTTCTGGGGTGTGTGCGTGCTATTGAGTTGTTTTTATTCTGATTATATACTGTATGTTGTTATTTTTTATGTGAACTGCCCTGAGACCTCCGGGTACAGGGCAGTATATAAACTCAATCTATCAATCAAAATAATAATAATTTAGCCTGGAGGCGAAGCGATTTGTTGCAGCAATGGCTGAGAAGGTCCCAAGTTCCATTTCCAGTATTTCCAGTTAGGGCTTGGAATGTTCCCAGTCTGAAACCGTGGAGAGTGGCTGCCAATCTGTGCAGGAAACTCTGAGTTATGTGGACCAACCGTCTAACTCTGTGTAAGGAAGTGTTCTCTGTTCCTAGCCTAAGATGTGGTGAACAGGTCTTTCTCTGCATCCCACTCAAAATGGGAGTGTGGTCAGTGGTGGCTGGAGACAGGGTCTTCTCTGTGTTGTTGTTGTTTAGTCGTGTCCGACTCTTCGTGACCCCATGGACCAGAGCACGCCAGGCCCTCCTGTCTTCCATGGCCTCCCGCAGTTTGGTCAAACTCATGCTGGTAGCTCTGAGAACACTGTCCAGCCATCTCGTCCTCAAAAGACCCTGATGTTGGGAAAGATGGAGGGCACAAGGAGAAGGGGAAGACAGAGGATGAAGTGGTTGGACAGTGTTCTTGAAGCTACTAACATGAGTTTGACCAAACTGCAGGAGGCAGTGGAAGACAGGAGTGCCTGGTGTGCTCTGGTCCATGGGGTCACGAAGAGTCAGACACGACTAAACGACTAAAGAACAACAACAACAACAATTACTTCCCTTGATCTGGACACTAAACTTCTGTTGATGCAGCTAATAATAATAATAATAATAAATAAATTTTTATTTATATCCCGCCCTCCTGCTGCATTACACTGCATGGGGGCCAAATACAGTCCTCCAGGCCATGGGTATAGCCAGGATTTTTGCTGAGGGGGTGCAGGACCTTGGGGCGGGGGGGGGGGGGAACAGAACTGAGCCATCTGTGACTTGATTGGTACAGTGGTGCCTCGCAAGACGAAATTAATTCATTCCGCGAGTTCTTTCGTTGAGGGAGTTTTTTCGTCTTGCGAAGCACCACTGCATTTAAACATTGACAACGGCGGGGAGGGGCGGGGAGAAGCAGGGCAGCTGCCGCAGCCGGTAGCTCGGACTCACCCGCGCCTTGTGGCCACCGTGCGACGCGGCTGCTGGAGGGCGGCGGGGCTCAGGAGCGCGACTCTGGCTGTAACGCTGGCGGCAATGGCTCTCTGAGGGGAGCGCGCGAGGGCGGTGGGCAGCGGCGCGAGGCACTAACCGTCAGCGGGAAGGTGGGAGGGAGCCGGAGGAGCGAGGAAGCGAGCGTGCGTGCGTGCAGTGACCGTCGCCATGACAGGAGAGGCAGGGCCGTTTCGTCTAGCGAAGCAAGACCTTAGGAAAATCCGTCTTGCGAATCACCTCAGAAAACGAAAAACCCTTTCGTCTAGCGAGTTTTTCGTCTTCCGAGGCATTCGTCTTGCGGGGTACCACTGTATTTTTATTAATTTACTTGATCTACGGAGGGCAGCAGCCCCCCCGGCTACGCCTATGCTCCAGGCTTTTCTACTGGGCCCTTGGGCTTTTCTGCAAGCCGCACTCCTCTCCCCAGGCCACACACTTCACCAGCCCTGCTATGCACCCTTCCTCGAGTGTTTTCACCTGGCTGGAATGTGCCCCTGAACTCTGACAACACCTCTTGCTCACCTGGAACAGGGGACAGAAGTGTGCAAATGTCTTACTACAGAAAGGTAAATTTCACATTCGTTGCTTTGCTCACCCCTCCCTTTTGCTTCTGGCCCTGCCCATTATTGGCGTGCGGCCCCCAGAAGACTGCACGGAAGGGAATGAGGCCCTTGTATCACATGTGAATCCAAGAACGACAAGCGCAACGCAAACGGGAGACAGGGCTCAGTGGCAGACTAGGGAAATAGCAGCATTGCCTAGAACAGATTGTGGGAAAATTCAGCCGCGCAGTATATCCTAAATCCGAAACACAAACACGTATCCGAACCCAAACAAAACTGAACATCCGAAGCTTCCGAGGGCCTCCGCACTCTGTGAGGCACAAATACCAGACCATCTGCTCAAGATGGTGTTTACACTGGCTTTGTTAAATACTCCTCCAATTAGCCACCAGCTATAAACAAAGCTTAAGCACATGGCTCCTCCGAAACGCGGCAGCTGAACATCAGGCAGCAGAAGGAGAGGGAACCTCCAAAACTTGCCTGTAAGAAGAGACCATCCAGCTTGGTGGCCATCACCACCTTCTGCAGTGGCAATGAGTTCCATAGTTTAACTTTGATGAAGAACTTTCTTTCCTCTCTCCTGAACCTTTCAACGTTCACCTTCACTGGATCCCCCCGAGTTCTAGCGTTCTAGAGGAGTTAACCTTTCGTATTTTGCTTTTCGAGAGTACTCTGCATTAGACTGCATTGACACGGTTCTAAGTATCCAAGCAGGTTTGCTAGGCAAGACGTTTGAAAAATATAATTTCCGATAATATAAGAATGCATTCTGAAGGCTGCAAAAAAATATTATTTGCTTTTTTGCTGCGTGTTTGGGTTGTTAAAAGCAGTGGGGCGTCACTGCTGGAACAGAAAGTCACTGCATGACTTGACAAAATAGGATGGGTTCAGTTAAAAGCCGTCTTTGAAGAAGCTTTTAAAAATATGCTGTATGGGATGTTAAATGTTTATTTCCCCCCCTGTTGTGTTATAGAATGTATTTATGTGTAAGTTCTTCAGTGTAAGATCTGTTGGGTGGCAAGTGACTAATAAGTCAAATAAATGAATAGTGTTATGAGGGAGAAAAGGACTTCTCTATCTACCTTCTCTGTGCCATGAATTATTTCATAAACTGTTATCGATCTTCCTCGCCCTTTTCCTTAACGAATAATAACCTATCGGCTTCCTCTTCCATAGTTTCAAACCAAAATTAGCTGACCCTGCCCATCAGTTGTTTGGTCACCACCTATGATTAGACTCCTGCTAATCGCAATGGTTACGCAGGACGTGGGTGGTGCTGTGGGTTAAACCACAGAGCCTAGGACTTGCCAATCAGAAGGTCAGCGGTTCGAATCCCTGCGACGGGGTGAGCTCCTGTTGCTTGGTCCCTGCTCCTGCCAACCTAGCAGTTCGAAAGCACATCGAAGTGCCTATGGCAGGAAGGTAAACGTCGTTTCCATTTACTGCTCTGGTTCGCCAGAAGTGGATTAGTCCTGCTGGCCACATGACCCGGAAGCTGTACGCCAGGTCCCTCGGCCAATAAAGCGAGATGAGCACCGCAACCCCAGAGTCGGCCACGACTGGACCTAATGGTCAGGGGTCCCTTTACCTTTAACCTCAGTGGGCACCAGCCTCCACCGGCCCAGGGCCTATGACACAGGCACAGGTAGGCAGCGTCCAACCCCCAACCCGCCCCAGTTTGTTCCACGTACCACGAGCAGCTGCAGCAGCAGCACCAGCAGAAGCAGCAGGGGTTGTTGCGTCGGTGGTTGCTGGCGCGTCGCAGTACTGTCGGAGAGGTCTCATGCTGGGACATTGGAAGGGGTCTCCCCGCGTACTCTGGCTCTGGGTACTAGGGAAGGAAGCAGAAGGAGGAGCGTGAGACGTCACATGGAGCAAGCCTGTTTTCTCCTGCTCCAGAGGGTAGGGCTCGAACCGACAGATTCAAGTTACAAGATTCCGACTCAACATCGAGAAGAACTTTCTGACAGTAAGAGCTGTTGAAAGGTGGAACGGACTCCCTAATCTACTGGGAAGGGTTGTGGGAGCCCCCAGAGCTGATTTTGTTTTGGGGAGGGGGGATTTGTGGGGTAAACATGGAGGCAGGATAAGGAGGGGAAGTGCCACTGTGCAAGAAGAAATTGTCCCGTTCCCACAGACACATACCGTATTTTTCGCCCTATGGGACGCACTTTTCCCCCTCCAAAAATGAACGGGAAATGTGTGTGCGTCCTATGCGGCGAATGCAGGCTTCAGGAAGCTCTGCACAACCCTTGGGAGACCAGCGTGACTTTGCGCCGGTTTCCCGAGGGTTGCGCAGAGCTGCCTGCATTCCCGGGCTTTGCGCAGCTCTCTGCAAGCCTGGGGAGACCGGCGCGACTTCCCGCCGGGCTCCCTAGGCTTGCGGATAGCAGGCTGTTCTGGGGGCTGGGGAAGCTCGGGCTTCCCCCTCGCCAGCCCCGCACCTGGGGGGGAAATAAATTTTTTTCTTTATCCCCCCCCCCAAAAAAAACTAGGTGCGCCCTATGGGGCGAAAAACACGGTAGGTCATATTCACACCGTATGTTTAAAGCGCTTTGCAGGAAGCCACAACTGTTTAAAGTGGCTCAAAGTTTATATACTGCTTTAAATGTATTCTTAGGGCCTGTTTGTCATAGGCAGTATGAGCCTAGATGAATCATTGGTCTGACTCCTGTAAATCTAGGTGGTAACAAATTCCTGCCGAAACTTCACCAGAGCTGAATAGAATGGTTCATATGATAGCACTTATATTCTACCTCTGGGGCTTTCTAAACTTACCAATCGTAGTGGCACAACCGCTGTTTGATCCTATGTTTTTGAGGGTGAATTTGTAGCTGACTGCCTGCACGTTTGAGCACATGTTACTGCTATTAGAGGGCAAAGGGTTTTCCTTTCTACGGTAATGACGGGTTGTGCCCAAATCGGAGAAAATAAATAAATCTGTGGCAGTAGTCACATCACATCCCTTAGGTACCTTTGTGTTCCTTCAGTCAGCAGAAGCCAAGAGTTTTTAACATGCAGGTGGCGACAGCCCTTCTGCGGCTTTTCAAAATTTTATTCCGTGCCGAGTATTCTGGAATTCTAATTTTGTGGGAGCACAGGAGATTAGAAGAGGAACTATGTGTCTGCCTGAGCTACGACGAACCTGGCGATTGTGATGAAATGTTGTCTGCAGCTAATGTTTGCTGTCATGGGCAGCATTCTGACTCAGGATTCTCAGCTTGATCCGCTGCCTCTCACCTCTGAACCGAGCCACAAACTCGCAGCCCGCACCAATCAGAGGGAAAGTGGTAGAAAACACATGCCTTCCAAACCACATCCACCAACCCCAACCCCCCACTCCACACAGGAAGTTGGGAAGGTGCCTGTACACGTGCCATAAAAAATACTGAGCATCCATTCCTGTTCTTTCACAAAAGTCAGATATTTTTAAATGGAAGAAGAAAACGCTCCCCCTGGTTATACTATTCTGGAGTACTAGCTGAATAATGACGTCACGAGGCAACATGCTAAACATTTCCCCCAAAACCGAGTCAGTGGCATGAATGCTCCCACTCAAATCAAGTTATGACATCAAGGTGCTACATAGCCAATCAGATTTGCCTGTGTTCTGATGTCACCCGAGACCAATTCAGGAAGCGATGTCTCACTCTTCAATAGTTTTCACCCCCTTTCGATGCAACGAAGAGGTGAAAGAAACCTCTAGAAGGGCAGCCCTCCCCAAGGTTGTCAGATTAACCCCAAGCCTGACCTTCCTGTAAGACAAAACCAGCAGCTCACCTGCTTCCCCACTTCATAAACCGCCGGCATGGGCAGTTCTGCTCTGCCGTTCTGGCCCACCGTGGCTGTTTTTTCTGGCCAAGGGCTGGCCACACGTCCCGTTGACACTTGCCCTTCCTAGGGCCCCTGCGGTTTATGGGATGGCACCTGTCGGAAGAGAAAGGCAAGACACCATCAGTGTCATCACAATGCAGTTTCTTCGCTGAGTTGAACCTCGCATACCAGACAAGGAAGTAGCATATTATCGTTCTTTAGTATCTCAACTTATCTCTAATGCCTGGGGTTTTTTAAATTTTAAAACCACAACACCAACACAAAAAATGAACCTCTGAAGCAAAGAGACTGATGATCCTGCTCATCACATGTAAAGAAGAGAAGAGAAGAGAAGAGAAGAGAAGAGAAGAGAAGGTGCTAGTATGTTGTCTGGTGTGCAATAACATGGATTCAGATGCTCACTGGAATGAACATGCTATTCACACTGCTAAACTACAGCCTCACTTGGATATGCTTCCAATTCCCAATCTACTTCCTAATCCGTAAATGACACACGCCTACTATGTCTGCTCATGAATATAGGTCTCCTTAGCTGAATTGGTGGGAAAGAATGTACATAACACAGTATTATTATTATTACATTCTGCTTATGTGTCGTATCACAAATATGGGTTCCATAAAGGTCCATCAGTTGGACTATATCCACACTCAACATCACCCGCCCCCCAACAACCAGCCGCTGTTCCTGGGTACACACGGCTTAATCTTTCAGGTGTTTACAGACTTGTCCACAGAAGCTCACTTTTAAATTTAAACCTACGATTGGTACGATGTACCAAAGAAGGCATAGGGATGCGGGTGGCGCTGTGGGTTAAACCATAGAGCCAAGGACTAGCCGATCAGAAGGTTAGCGGTTCGAATCCCCACGACGGGGTGAGCTCCCGTTGCTCAGTCCCTGCTCCTGCCAACCTAGCAGTTTGAAAGCACGTCAAAGTCCAAGTAGATAAATAGGTACCACTCCGGCGGGAAGGTAAACGGCGTTTTCGTGCGCTGCTCTGGTTTGCCAGAAGCAGCTTAGTCATGCTGGCCACACGACCTGGAAGCTGTACGCTGGCTCCCTCGGCCAATAAAGCAAGATGAGTGCTGCAACCCCAGAGTCGGTCACGACTGGACCTAATGGTCAGGGGTCCCTTTACCTTTTTACCAAAGAAGGCACCTGCATTTCGTCACAGAGGCATGGAACCTGTGGCACCTCCAGATGTTGTTGGACTCCAACGCCAAACTGACTTTTGGCCAAGCTGGTTGGGGCGGACAGGAGTTCCAATCCAACCACACCTGGAAGGCCACAGGTGCCTCCATGATCCCTGGCTGACCATGTTCACCATGGACGAACATGATGAGCTTTCCTCCAAGTCTTGGTCCTACAGAAGTGTGGGCATGTGAGTGTGGTGGTCCCCACATTGTAGGTTGGAAGGAGGGCGCCATGACTGGCTTGGCACACTCCATGTCTCCATGTCTTTCCTGGAAGAAAGTGAGGTGGGACATTTCAGTGGCTGATGCTCTGCAGAGGAACTTAGGAACGTAGCAAGTTACCTTACACGGAGACAGACCATTGGCCCACCTAGCTCTGCATGATGTAAACCGAGTGGCAGAGGCTCTCCAGGGTATCAGACAAGGGTCCTTGCTAGCTCTGCCTGGAGAGATCAAACCTGCAACTTGCCTCTGCCCAGCCTTGGCCAAGTGGCAGCGGAAGGGAGGGGGCAGGAACCTGGCAAGGCAACTGCGGTTGGCCAAGGCTATTGGCCAACTCGGTGCACAAGTTTCCCACGCCGGCCTATGCTCAAAAAGAAATAAAGCCACATCCCTGTCCTCTGCTCCATAAGTGGGGAAGCTCAAAACCTGATGGTAGACCCATGATAAAGCAAATTGCACTAATGTTGTTGTTTAGTTGTGTCCGACTCTTTGTGACCCCATGGACCAGAGCACGCCAGGCACTCCTGTCTTCCACTGCCTCCCGCAGTTTGGTCAAACTCATCCTGGTAGCTTCGAGAACACTATCCAACCATCTTGTCCTCCACCGTCCCCTTCTCCTTGCGCCTCTTTCCCAACATCAGGGTCTTTTCCAGGGAGCCTTCTCTTCTCATGAGGTGGCCAAAGTACTGGAGCCTCAGCTTCAAGATCTGTCCTTCCAGTGAGCACTCAGGGCTGATTTCCTTCAGAATGGATAGGTTTGATCTTCTTGCAGTCCATGGGACTCTCAAGAGTCTCCTCCAACACCATAATTCAAAAGCATCAATTATTCGGTGATCAGCCTTCTTTATGGTCCAGCTCTCACTTCCATACACTAATAGAGATAGGTAAATGCTCCCAGGCCCTTCATGCGCAACACTGGTACAACCTGAAAAGTGTGACAGCTTTACAACAATGGAAGGGGACTCTTTCCCCTGCAAACATTCTTCATCGTCAAATAACTGATGACCTGCAGGTGTGTAATTCATCACAGAGAGATGTTTCTTAAAGCCTCAGATACGAAGCATTTTAACAGAAGCCACTCCAATAGAGTTTACGGTATACCACACCAACAATGGAAGGTAGGTTAGGGTGGTGTATATATGTTTGTTAAAAAATGAAGAAATGGGTGCATGAAGTTCCAGAGGTGTTAAGCACCCAACAAGAGCAGCAGTGCTGTCATGTTCTTTGCTGATTCAGACCAACACAGAACTGGAATAATAATCAAGAAGGTATTTGGAGAAGTCACAAAGCCTACGTAACAGAATCAGGTTCCTACAAATTTAGGCATCTGGAAACCTGGGAGTTTCCCATTCCTGTCTTAATGGGGCAATGCTGATTAGAAAGATAGACTTCTCGGCTGCACACATAAATGGGGCAGTTGCAATGATGGTCTTCCATACAGAACCTCCCATCAAAGGGTAAGGGGAGGGAGAGAGAGAGAGAAAGCAAGGGTATTTAGCCCTCAATATTCATTGCAATATTGCAATGGGACGCGGGTGGCGCTGTGGGTTAAAGCCTCAGCACCTAGGACTTGGTGATCGAAAGGTCGGCGGTTCGAATCCCCGTGGCGGTGTGCGCTCCTGTCGTTCGGTCCCAGCGCCTGCCAACCTAGCAGTTCGAAAGCACCTTCGGGTGCAAGTAGATAAATAGGGACCGCTTACCAGCGGGAAGGTAAACGGCGTTCCGTGTGCTGCGCTGGCTCGCCAGGTGCAGCTTGTCACGCTGGCCATGTGACCCGGAAGTGTCTTCGGACAGCGCTGGCCCCCGGCCTCTTGAGTGAGATGGGCGCACAACCCTAGAGTCTGGCAAGACTGGCCCGAACGGGCAGGGGTACCTTTACCTTTACCTTTTATTCATTGCAAAAAACTACTTGGGACGGGATGTTTCGCTAGCCATTTCAGCTGCCTCCTTCCCAGGAGCACAAATCTGTGGGCCTAAGCACCGATCGCGCAACCCGAGCAGTTCCATGGGCCGTTTGCACATCCGATGCCCTCTGCTGCAACTTCGCCGCATGACCTTGCGCCACAGAGAGTGGCGCAATCTCTGGATTGTGCATGCCGGAGCAGAATCTGTGTGGGACTAGGAACCGTGTTAGCAGCGGGGCAAGCCAGCCCCTGTGACGGCCAATTAAAAAAAAGATAAAGAGAGAAAACGTTAAGTGGCTTGCTGCAGCTGCACACCACACAAGACAAGATGAACCAGTCGGCCACCAAAGAGGCTGGGGTCAATGTTGGTCCCTTTAACTCCCTCCCTGTCCCTGCGATACTGACAGATGGAGGCTCCACGGTTGCTGAGCATTTCATGCATGAGGTATTTTATAAATATGCCTAAAGTTTTTGAGCACGGGTCCAAAAATGCAATGTGGGAAAGAAACAGGTTTGTCTGGAAACATGGGCTTGTCCACCAGTTGTCCGATTTAGAGGAAACATATAATTGTGGAGTTGGAAAGGACCTCCAAAGATCATCTAGTCCAGTGTTCCCCAACCTTGGGCCTCCAGCTGTTTTTGGACTACAACTCCCATCATCCCTCGCTAGCAAGACCAGTGGTCAAGGATGATGGGAATTGTAGTTCAAAAACAGCTGGAGACCCAAGGTTGGAGAACACTGATTCTAGTCCAACCCCCTGCAACGAAGCTTCCTGTGAAGTGTGTATGCCCTGGCAAGTCAAGCTGCATACAGAAAGGCCCTGAATCGGGGGGGGGGGAGGGGGAGGAGAGATCTATGGTCCTCCAGATGTCCCTGGGCTACAAGGCTACAACTCCCATAATATCTGACCATTGGCCATGCTGGCTGGGGATGGTGGAAGCTAGAGTCCAGCAGATCCTGGAGGGCCAGAGGTTCTCCAAACTGGATGTAGCGCTGGGAATGGGGACCGTGCAGCACTCAAGATGTGGCTAGACTCCATCTCTATTCAGCTGCAGCCAGAATGGCCATAATGGGATAGGAGATGGAATCCAGCAACCTCTGGAAGGTGACAGATTCCTCGCCCTAGCCCCAAATGGTCATAAAATCATAGAATCGAAGAGTTGGAAGGGATCCTGAGGGTCATCTAGTCCAACCCCCTGCAATACATGAATCTCAGCTAAAGCACCCATGGCCAACAACCTCTGTTTAAAAAACCTCCAAGGTCCACCACGTCCCGAGGAAGATTGTTCCACTGTCAGAAATCTCTTCCTGTCGTTTAATCAGAATCTCCTTTCTTGTAACTTGAAGCCCTTGGTTTGAGTCCTAGCCTCTGGAGCAGGAGAAAACCAGCCTGCTCCATCATCCTCCATGGGATAGGCCTTGAGATATCTGAAGACGGCAATCCTATCTCCTCTCAGCTCCCTCAACTGTTCCTCATAAGGCTTGGTTTCCAGACCTTTCATTGTCTTAGTCCCTCTAGCTCAGTCTTACCCACCTCTGAAGGCGGTGGACTCGCCTTCACCAGAAGTTTTTAAGCAGAGGTTGGAGGGCCATCTGCCAGGGATTCCTCAGCTGTGGTTCCTGCATTGCAGGGGGTTGGACTAGATGACCCTCGGGGTCCCTTCCAACTCTACGAGTCTTTGATACCCTGACCAAAATATACCCCAGCATTTCACTTGGGGCACCTGCTAGCTAATACCTTACGAGCTGGATACACTAGGCACTCTATTTTCCCCAATATATTTTTATTAAAGATTTTCTTGATTTACAAAGGTATGTGCAATGTCTCTCTCTCGTATTTTTTTTCCACGTAACACATTTTTTTTCTTTTTACAAATTGGTTTCATTTGTTGAGACATTAGGAAGAATAGGGGGAAAGAATAGTGGAGGGGGGAAAGATGAGTGGGGTTGGGGGTGATGTTTCTATTTTACTTAATATATGTGGGGTTTTGCGTCAGAGTTCCTTGTGCAGGTTCTCTGCTGTTCACTTGTGTTCCTTTGGTAGTGAGAGAGGTTGGGTTTGGCCTAGGGTGTGGTTGTTTGTTTGTGATTGGCTGTGGTGGTCTTTGTTTTCGTGTGTGAGTGGGGTGGGTGGGTGTTTTGGATCAGGTTAGCCATATTGATTTGTATGCTGTTGGTGGATTTGTCCCCGTGTTAGTTTCAGTTTATTGGTTAATTTTTCTAGTAAGGCTGTTTCCCATACTGTTTGGTACCATTGGTCCATGCTTATTCCTGACAGATCTCTCCAGTGTCTGGTTATGATGTTTCTGGCTGCTGAGAGTAGGTGGGTTATGAGTTCTTTGTGGTGTAAGTGGGCATTTTTGTCTTGGAAGATGTTTAGTAGGGCCATTTCTGGGCTGATTTCTAATACTTGCTTGGTTATTTTACATATTTGTCGTATGACTATTGTCCAGAAAAGTTGGATTTTGGGACATTCCCACCACATGTGGAGGTATGTGCCTGTGGAGGTGCACCCTCTCCAGCATTTTGGTGAGGTTCCTGGGCGTATTAGCGCTAGTTTTCTTGGTGTTAGGCACAACAAAGGAGCCCTATGCATCATCTGCACCTTAAATTCCGAAGGCTTGTCTCAGTAAACTGGGAGGAAGGGGAAAAAAAGGGAGCCCATCGCATCCTCACTTAGGAAGGAAACCTGCAAAATAGGGGCAACCTGTTTTGGCTGTCCCTCATGTCCCCACCAGCCGGGCATCTGACGTTGATGAGACCCAGAGAAGGTGCTCACCTGGAGATTTTAACACCTGGATCTTTCAGGTAGTCAGGGCCCATGTGGAGGTATGTGACTAGGCACTCTATTTGAGATTATAAGAGACAGGGACCTGTCCTGCCACTGAGCCATGGCCCTGGTATGAACAGCTGACTGTGGAGCATTTCCCAGCTCTACTGCATTTGCACATGGGACCGGGAGAGAGAAACAAACTGCTTTCCTCCAGTTTCAATGCTAGCCTTCTTGTCACTGCCTCTCCCTTTCATGCAAACCATCTTAAAGCAGCCAGAGCCACCGCGACACAGAAACTCCAAAGCTGAGTCTAGACTCTCTTACTTATACAATGCAGCACAGGCTGGGGGCGTCAAACACGGGTCCTGCCTGGTGTTCTGCTCCTTCCTCAAAATCCTGCCAGCAACCTCAGCATGGAGGGGAGAGCACAGAAGTCAATCGCCACCTCCATATTTGAAGGTTCTGTCCAGGCCTTGCCAGCACCTCGGAATGTGCTGGACTCTCCTTCCTTGGAGGTTTTCAAGCAGAGGTTTGGTGGCCATCTGCCAGGGGTTCCTGAGCTGCAGTTCCTGCACTGCAGAGGGTTGGATTGGGTCACCCCCGGGGTCCCTTCCAACTCTACAATTCTATGATTCCATCTCCCTCCCCACCAAACCTTTGCCAAGAAATTCCAAATCCCCCTGTTGACATTTATTAAAATCGAGCCACTCTTTTCATTTTGCACCACCTGCAGGATGTTCCCCTTGTCTTTTGAAAGTTATTGATTTATTAAAGTTATAACTTCCTGCCCAGGGCAGCATCAAGGGCTGAAACTGCATCAAAGACACCACATGCTGATAAAACTGGTTTTAGATTTACAAAGAAATAAATAAAATAGGGATGATCACTTCTTAGGCCATGCTAATTTTAATACAGAAGAAGCATATTCTTTTCTTTAATTCATCGATGTGAAACTTGAAATGAGGAAAAGCAATTATAGTGTAAATCATGCAAGTTCTAGAATTACTATAAATATGAAAAATGCAAGAAGATTCAATCACTGTATAGAATGGGAGGGGGGGACAAAACTCATTTCTTATTTCTATAGCATATTGATAAATAAACTGCAACAGACAAAAGGGTGTCCTTCTTGAATTCATGTACATGGCATTAACTTAGTGTTTGGATTGTTATGAAAAATGTTGGTTTCAACATTGTATTTGGAATATGCATGTCTTTTTCCATTGTATATACAGTATTGCTTAAAAGTGATATAAATGACTGAAGTTTTCTTTTTAAAAAAGACAGCACATGCTTTTGTGTTAATGCCCTCCTTATTCCATAAACTGTTACACAAAGCGGTATCAAGAACTTTTCCACTGCTCCCATGATTGGTGGCTAGGGTGTTCAGTTTATACATATGAATTCCACCACCACCCCATCAAAAAATTGTTGTATCCTCACCAAACATCTCCTCTAGGCACCCTGGCCCTGCAGCTCAGGGCATCAGACAAATGTCTCTTTCACCAAATTTGCACTATGGGCCAATGATTCTGGCCCCGCCTCACAGGGCTGTCGCATGAGATAATAACATTGTGAAAGCACTGAAAGGTGCTCGATAAAACTACAATGACGAATGCAAAACGGCTGTTGGCAAAAACAAGACACGCTTCCGCTTGGACCCCAAACAAACAGGATGTCAAGATCACCTAACTCAAGCACCTTATGGTAAACCTTATCTATTCATGGCATCGGCTTCTGAGAACAGGGCTGTTTCAGGGGACGGCTCTCAGCTGGATGAGAAAACTTCAATGCGCAGAATAAATGAAGGGAAAAAATACCCGTGCCACCAAATGTTAGGATAAAAAGGCTTAGCTTGGAATCCTGTTATGCAATTCTGTTAACATCTGCCAAGCTGACGACAAACTCTGTGGATTCCCTCTGCGGCTACGTTAATATCAAAACCAGACACATGCTCCCATGAATCCCAGGTGCTTGCCTCACAGAATGTATTAACACCACACAGCGAGAAGCCGGAAACCAGGCCAATTCAGCAAGCACAAGGATGTGAGCTGGGAGAAAGGGGGGGGGGGGGAATTAGCCAGACCACACCCGAAGAAACAGATGATGGCAATTAGAAATCGGATTGGGATTTGAAAAAAACAAAAACTAGCAGAGCTGTAAAAGTCTGGGATCATCTCCCTGGAACAGCTGTGGAATAAAGAACCTCAATGCACCCAAGACAGCGATAGGACCCTTTACGGAGAATATCTTGCCATTTCCATTCCAACGATGCCCATTCCAGTTACAACTGCAAGGAAACCCTTGCCAGGACGCAACAGGGTTTTCTGGGATTTTTCCAGCCCTGGAAAATGGAACAACGCTCTGGAACAGCCATTCCCAGCTTGTAGCTAGTGTCATGCTGCGTACGGGCTCTGCCGACACAGCTTGCAGCTTCTACGTGAAACCTTATTTCCTGCGCTTGTGTTGCCCTGCGAGAAAGCAAACTGGGGAAGAGAAAGCCCTGAACGATGTCTCTGCACCTTCCGACTTCCCAACAGCTTTCCCAGCCTGTTGCAACCGGCAAGAGGCCACCTGAGATTCTGTCCTGCGTGAGAGTTTGCTGAGGGAGTGGAAGCCCTTTGTGCTGTTGGCAGGAAGAGGCAAGGGTAAGACACAAGGGGGAGGAAATAGAGTTGAGAGAGAAAGACAGGGAGAGGAGGCTGGAGGGAGGAAAAAAGGGGAGATGGGGAGGATGCCGCAATGGCATTGCAGAAACCTATTGCATGGAGGAAGTGCTGAAACTGCATTGGAGGCTGATGCATCTGCATGGGAAAGAGGAACCTCCTTTGTCCTTCCTCGCCTAACCTGTGTTGACCTTCCTGCAGGTGCAAGACTGACCGATATATTCCTGGGTTGCTAACCTCATTTCCTACCTCCTCCTTTTTCGTCCTCACCTTGGGAGAGGAGACATCTTTGTGTGTCTCTCCTGAAGAGATGCATAGCTCAAGGCGACTCCACCATAGGGAACTTTCCCAACCAAAATGCATTTCCTGTAATAAACATGGCTTTCTCATTCTCCTAAACCAGGCATGTCCAAAGTCTGTTTCGGGGGCCTAATCTGGCCCCTGTGGCAGTCTATTTCCTGGGGTAAAAATCCTGAAAAAAGCTCAACAACTTTGGTCGGCCGACACGGCCCTTCACTTCATTGAAAAAAGTTTGAACACCACTGTCCTAAACTCAAGAGTCTCTGTGTGATTGCAAAGTGTGCCCCTCCAGCAGGGATTTAAGTTCCATTTTCTGCCAAGCATTTAAACACCAACCCCCCAAAAGTGTGGTGGGGGGATGAAACTCAGATGGGCTGCAGAAAGAGAGGAGAACACAGAAAAATAAAGGGGGTAAAGAGAAAACGGGAACAAAAAGTATACACTGAACAAAAAAATGGCAGCAAAAAATGCTTTAGTGTAGTGGTGCAAACCGGGTGAACTAAAGTATGGGTAGGAAAAATAAGGCCTGGGGGCTGGATGCAGCCCAATCGCCTTCTAAATCCGGCCTGTGGATGGTCCAGGAATCAGCATGTTTTTATACGAGTAGAATGTGTCCTTTTATTTAAAATGCATCTCTGGGTTACTTATGGGGCATAGGAATTCGTTCACCCCCCCCCCAAAAAAATATAGTCCGGCCCTCCACAAAGTATGAGGGACAGTGGACCACCCCCCTGCTGAAAAAGTTTGCTGACCCCCGAACTAAAGCGTAAAATGCAAGAATGGCCCTTAAGAGTCATTCATTCTCTAGTCCTGGCTTTTTCCAATCGATGGGCAACCCAGTGGCACAGGCGGGGATAATTTATTGCAGGCTTGGAGAGGAGATTGACGTCCTGGGACCGTGACAGGGAGGGAGACCTAATACTGCCTGCCTGTCTGCCTCTCCATCACTGCCTTGCTGCCTGGGCTAGCAGTTGAGGCAGAAATAAAATACACTTGCTGATCTCTTCCTCCGCAAATGATCTAGGGGCTCACTCAGTGCTCTGATCTGCCACTTCTGACTCTGTTCAGTGAAAATTGCAGGGTGGGGAGGGGAGAAACAGAACAGAGGGCCTTCTGGATGCAGAGCATGTGCACCATGGCTTGAGTGACAGCCTCTTCCCTAAAATAAATGTCTGGAAAGACGGACGTCTTTCTAGGAGGCCCTAGAAAGCTTTACAGAGTTAAGGAGTGCAGACATATGCAACCTTCCGTAATTCATAGAATTGTAGAGTTGGAAGGGACCAGGAGGGTCATCTATAGTCCACCTCCCTGCAATGCAGGAATCTTTTGCCCAACGTGGGGCTTGAACCCACGGCCCTGAGATTAAGAGTCTCGTGCTCTACTGAGTGAGCTATCCATCATGAGCCTTCATCCACCCATCTTCCCCACAAGTCTTTACCCAACCCATTCTGGAAGCAGAGGGCATTGGGGAAGATGGAGTGTACAGAGCGCTGTGGAAAGGTAGAAACTAGGAAGGAGGGAGCCTCCATCGTTCTTGCCTCGGTTGGAGAAGTGATGTATGCTGCTGCTGCTTTGGTTGGAAAAGCAGGATGTGTCCTGCTGCAAAACAAGACTGGCCCTGCCTACTCAAAATTTCTAAAGTGCATTTGAAGTAGAGAATCTGATTCAGTTTGCACTGAAAGGCGAATCTACGAGAGCCAGTGTGGTGTAGTGGTTAAGAGTGGTGGACTCGTAATCTGGTGAACCGGGTTCGCTTCCCTGCTCCTCCACATGCAGCTGCTGGGTGACCTTGGGCCAGTCACACTTCTCTGAAGTCTCTCAGCCCCACTCACCTCACAGAGTGTTTGTTGTGGGGGAGGAAGGGAAAGGAGAATGTTAGCCACTTTGAGACTCCTTCGGGAAGTGATAAAGCGGGATATCAAATCCAAACTCTTCTACTCTTCTTCTTCTACCTATTCTGCACTGTCCAATGTGTGAACCAAAACACAGGCATCCCTTTGAAATGTGCACTTCTCTTAATATGGCAATGCAGTTCTCTAAACAAGCAATGTGTACAAAGAAATGCATATACTGAAGTGTGCATAAAAAACACCCATCCCTAACTCGAGGCCAGAACTAGTGATTCATCATAAAACATGGGAGCAGGGTTACTAATCCTGTGTTTGCCTTTGAAGAGAGGGGGGGGGGGGGAAGGGGCTGGTCACTTGTAGGGAAGAACCCATATGTGTGTGCAGGAAGGCCAGGGAATTAACTACAGTGGTACCTCTGGTTACAGACGCCTCAGGTTACAGACGCTTCAGGTTACAGACTCCGCTAACCCAGAAATAGCTCCTCGGGTTAAGAACTTTGCTTCAGGATGAGAACGGAAATCGTGCAGCAGCGGCGCAGTGGAGGCCCCATTAGCTAAAGTGGTGCTTCAGGTTAAGAACGGACCTCCAAAACGAATTAAGTGCTTAACCCGAGGTACCACTGTATTCCCTCGGTCATTACTGGTAGTCTGAAGCTGGTCCTCACTCTAGCTGAGCTCCAAGACCATGTTTCCCAGGGAAATGGGGAAAGTTGCTGCCGGGGAAGGGTTAAGAAGAAGAAGAAGAAGAGTTTGGATTTGATATCCCGCTTTATCACTACCCGAAGGAGTCTCAAAGCGGCTAACAATCTCCTTTCCCTTCCTCCCCCACAACAAACACTCTGTGAGGTGAGTGGGGCTGAGAGACTGCACAGAAGTGTGACTGGCCCAAGGTCACTCAGCAGCTGCATGTGGAGGAGCGGGGAATCGAACCCGGTTCACCAGATTACAAGTCCACCGCTCTGAACCACTACACCACACTGGCTCTCAAAGCACACACAACACAAAACGATTCCACTTCCTTCACCTTTAGAGGCAAACGCAGGATTGGGAACTCTACATTTGTTGATGAGCATCTGGTTTCACCATTTGGGCAACTCCTTCCTGTCATTCAGCAGCCTCTCTATGCAACTCTGGGCTTCGTTGGTCAGAGATGAGGCTCGCACGATCATTTGCACAATCTCCCTTCCCAGAATGCAAACAGAGGTGAAAGAAGCTAGCCAGGTTCACTGCATTGCTTTCAGTTGAGTGTTGTTTTAAAAAAATACACATAGGAATTTATTTAATCTCAACTCTAAATATTCAATACAGTGCTACCTCGGGTTACAGACGCTTCAGATTACAGACGCTTCAGGTTACAGACTCCGCTAATCCAAAAATAGTACCTCGGGTTAATAACTTTGCTTCAGGATGAGAACAGAAATCGCGCGGCGGTGGGGGCCCCATTAGCTAAAGTGGTACCTCAGGTTAAGAACAGTTTCAGGTTAAGAACAGACCTCCAGAACGAATTAAGTTCTTAACCCGAGGTACCACTGTACAAATAAGAAACAAATAATGGATTGAACAAAGTCATCCTGTTTGCAAAAAGGACTTCTGCTTGTGCAGCAGAACTTCCCCTCCTGCTCTGCCCCCAACCCCAGGATCTGGGGGCCACATGGGAAGGAGACGGGACGTTGCCTTGCACAAATGTTAAGTCCTGGAGCAAATGGGAGGGCTTCGTTAGATACAACTCCAATATCTACATTCATGCACATACACAGAGAATATCGTAACTCACGCTAAACTCCGAGAGCCAGGCTGCAAGGCTGCAAGGTACGGTGCTTGAGCGTGCAAGGAATTTGGATCCGCTTGTGTTGAACACAGAGGACTCCTGGCCACATGCTGCCCCTACCAACATAGAAGGAAGGCTGGAAAGGCTTCAGGGCTGCCTTGCCCCTTGACTTCCCCAGTGCTCACAGGAGGAGGAAGCTGCGCCGGACTTGTACTCAGCAAGCACAGCAGCTCTTTGCTGGAGGAGGGAGCTGTCTGTTGGCGACGGCTGATCTCTTTTGGTGGCTAATCTTCCTTCCCAGCTGCCGGGATATCTTACGCCTAATAAACATGCACTGACAGATGCTTTCAGTGGAAATCCCAAAGGAAGGAGGCTCCGCGTGAACATGGAAATAGACGAAGCTGGTGCTTTATCCCAGGTCAATTAGCCCATCTTGCCCCCCAATACGGTTTATTCCAGCCTTCCCCAACCTTGCGCCCTCCAAATATTTTGGATTACAGCTCCCAGCCAGCATACCTGGTGTTTGTAGTCTAAAACACTTGCTTAGTTTGGATCTGTAGTGCAAAACACCAGAGGTTGAGGAAGGGTGGTTTATTCTGACTGGCAGCAGCCTACGAATATCTCAGGGGAAGGTTTCGCCCAGTCCTGCTGACCAAGTGGTAATTCCAGAAGTGATTTATTAGTGGTCACAAACAAACAAAAGTACGAGACACCCTTCGATGTGATTAATCACACCATCTCTGAAACTTACAGCATTGCTCAACCAGTATTTGGGGCTGCAATTCAAGGCACTGTGGTTTTAAGCAACTTCTAATGCCGAAAAGACAAGCTGCTTTTGAAGCTCAGCAGTAAGGGCTTGTCTCTTCGGGATCAACTTAAGCAAACAAATGGGGGGGAAATACCCAGCTAGCAAGTTATTTCCGTTATCAGACGGGTCCCTTTAGTTCAAACCCATTGGCCGCATTCTTAAAAAGGTCACACGCCTTGGCTATTCTTTTTGGGTTTTCGGAGCACAGAGAATCTCCAGATTTTAGAGTGGAGAAAGTGTGAGACAGCAATAGCTGGGAGGAGAAGGGCCTGAGATTCCTGCATTGCAGGGGTTTGGACCCTCGAGGTCCCTTCCAATTCTACAATTATGATTACAAAAAATGGTCGGTCCCGAATTCTGCTCCCTAGGAGGCTTTCTGAAGGCCACCATCCACTTTCAGTGGGCTGAATGTGGCTTTGCAGACTGCAAGCTCTGCAGACCTGGCCTAGCGAGGGCACACGAAAATCTGCAGAGGATCTGCCCAGCAGCAGAGCAAAGGAGGAAGTTCATTTTGGGTAGCTAAAATACTGGGGCAGTTTATCTCAAAACGCCCTTTAAAAAGAGGAAGGAGAGAGAGTGTGTTAATTGCGAAGAGGAACAATCTAAAAATGCGGAAATTTCCCAAGACAACAAAATAAGGACCCGTCTCTTTGCTTTGAAAAGGGGGCGGCTCCCCCTTTTTGTTCTGGGGAACCTGGACTCGTACGCAACAGATTTAACAGCGCAGTTCAAGAGTCATTGCCGCCCGGTTTCCAAATTGTGGCTTGGTGATTCGGCAGTGTGACGTTCAAAGGGGTCACCAGGAGCCAGCCCTACGCCACACAAATTAAGTTTAAAAAAACTGGAATTCCAAGGGGAACGGCGACTACAGTATATTCCACTGGAAAGGCCAAAAGCCGCGCAAAAAAAAAAGTTGACAATTTATTTCCACAAGCTTTCCCTGGAGTGTGACCTAGTGATAGGTTCTTGTGTCTTTTAATTATTATTATTTTTAAAAAGAGAATTTGACATTGTTTGCTGCTTTGGCATTTTACTATTAAAGCAGTATATGAATTTGCAAACTATATATATATATATATATATATAGTTTGCAAATTCATATATATATATATATATATATATATATATACACACACACAAAAAAAAAACAACAACAACAACAACAACGCCCACATTGCTCAGTCAGTAGAGCATGAGATTCTTAATTTCAGGGTCGTGGGTTTGAGCCCCACAATGGGCAAAAATATTCCCAGGAAAGTTGCCTCACATCCAGAGACGACCCAAGGCATTTTGGCGATGGCATATCCAAATGGCATTCACCTCTCCTACCACAAACCTGTGGTAAAAATACATGTTGGTTAACTAATTGTCAATTTTTGCCATTCTTCCCTGGCCCCACAAGAAACTGCCAGCTGAGGTAGGCCACCTTTTCTGGCCTAACGTCAGGACCGGGCCTAATTCTCATCTAATTTCCTGGGCATCTTTGCCCACTATGTACTTGGGATATTTTCACAGCCTGGAAACCAGAGGCTTAATTCTCACACAGAAAACCACAGGGTTTGAATCCAGCCCAAAGGCCACATTCACACCATATATTCAAAGCACGATGATGCCACATTAAACCGTCATGGCTTCCCCCAGAGAATCCTGGGAAATGTCGTCTGTTCAGGGTGCTGAGTGGCGCCAGGAAGGCCGCCATTTTCTGCATTCCCTTCTGAAGAGGAGTCGACTATAAAACGACTCTGGGAACTGTAGTCCTGTGAAGGGGAATAGGGGGGTTTCCCTGAACAAACTATACTTCCCAGGGTTTATTTTTTGGGGGGGAGGGGAGTGTTTATAGCAGTGATGACCAAACTTGGCCCTCCAGCTGTTTTGGGACTACAACTCCCATTATCCCTGACCACTGGTCCTGCTAGCTAGGAATGATGGGAGTTGTAGTCCCAAAACAGCTGGAGGGCCAAGTTTGGTCGTCACTGGCTTATAGTATATGGCACAAAGTTGCGAATGACTTCTGGCCGTGCTGTGAAACTCCCCTCGCTCTCCTCACACACCCATCTGCTGTGGGGATCCCCCCCAACAATTTTTGGGGGAGCAATAATAATTTTATTATTTAATATGCCACCCCCATCTGACTGGGTTGCCCTAGCCGCTCTGTGTGGCTCCCCAAAAAATATTAAAACACACAATAAAACATCCACCATTAAAAACTTCCCACTTGGAGTAGATCTGGGAGCGGGGGGCGGCGGCACATGGTGGGATTTTAGGGAAAATTTTGATATGTGAGTAGGAATCATTCTGCTAGGCGACTCCTGTCAGATCCTGTAACCACCTCAGGTCTCCTTAAAATAAAAATAAAATAAAAGCAGGCAACGAAAAGGAAGCTTCTACATCACAACACAAAACGATGACTAATCCAAGCGGAAAGGAAACTCGCTTACTGCCTTTAATATACTATTAAGCTAGAGGGAAAATTAGAATAAAATAGCTTCAGGAAACTCACGAACTATTATTATTTTTTAATTTGTATACCGCCCTATACCTGCGAGTCTCAGGGCAGTTACAACATAAAATCACAATACAAAATACAGAATAATAATAAAACAAACAAACTACTTGGTCATTGAAGTTATGTAGCCGAATTCTGGTCAGAAAATAAAATAAAATACAATTGTAACCTGACAGTATGATGTGTTCTGCCACTACCCCATCTTGAAAGAGAGTTAACGTGAACAGAGAAATGAAAATAATCTGGAGCTGAAATCCTAAAATGTGAAACGTCATATGAATATTTAAATAAAACGGATAAAAGCAGCAGCGGATGAATATGTTCCGGGAGAAGTTTATGGGCTTAGAAAGCAGAAATGGGCAGGGGGGAGAGTTGCCAGTTACTGGAAAGAGGACAAAAGTTCCTGGTGAGAACATGGCATAACTGGTTGTCTCCCAGTTCACCCACAACGGCTGCTGGCAGAGGTGCAAAACCTCTCAGGGTGACCTCAGCGCCGACACAGAGGAAGGAGATGGCAAACTGGGTGGTTGCCATTGCACCAAAGGAACGCATTGTGGTGAAATGACACCCAAATGCCTCAAGCGCCATCTTTGGCCACAGCCCCCCTGCAAAAAGAGTAAGGTTTGCAGTAACACCACGCACAGGAACCGCTTCGTGCAAACAGCTCCCCACACAAAAGAGGCACCCACACGATTTTGTCTTCCGAGGAGCGACGGTGGCACGAGCGCGGCGCTTCAAAGAGGGCTTATTTCTATGCGCCGACCGAGATGGGGCGCATAAGCTTGAACCGAAGCATCAATATGATAATCCACTTAAACATCTATGCATTTATGATCCCCGAAAGAGGAGGTTGGCAGCCGGCGGGGGGAGAGAAACGGAGGTGGCAGAAGCAGCTAAAAAGAAGTCTGGTAAAGTGAGCAGAACAAAGGCATGGGAGGAAAAAGAGGTGGGGGGGGGTATGAAGAGGAAAATGGAAGAGAACAAGCAGAAAGCATTGAGACAAGGACCAGCGTAAAATAGGATATGAAATATTTTTTCCAGCTCTGAGCACAAATATTCCCGAAACGCCAAGCTTCTGAGTAAGCAGAAATTCCCCTAGTTATGAAGACACCGGAATACAAATGTGCATTAAGGGAAATCATTCGGGAATGAACTACAGCATAGCACTGAAGTATTTAGAATATGGTTTTGACAGGAAGGCCCTTAAATGAGGCAGACAGGTAGACATTTATCTGCCCACAGTTTGTAAGAACTGCCTCCCTGCAAGGAAGCTTTTGCAAACAGGGGGGGGGGGGAGCTGGTTCTTCCCCCCCCTCCGACAACTGACACATGAAGTTGTGGGCAGGTGGTTAAAAACCAAAAAAAGCCCAGACACTGTGGACAAGTGGATTCTGTTTGCCAAAGCTGCTGGGGCTGGGCAGTTGCAGAGACACCACCCCATTGCGAAAGGCTATCTTGCCCAAAGTCAGAAGAAGACAACCGTGAGAGCATGATTAAAAGGTTCCAGGTTAGTACAGGTTCCCTTACCTGTTCCGTGGCTGGCAGGATTCCATCTAGCCATCCTGAGGTCTCTCCAAGCAGACTGAGGTCTACTTGCAGGGCACGACACAACACATTTTGCACAAAGGAAGGGGGGGGGGAAAAAGGCAGATAGACTCGAGGGGTGATAGAACAAAAAGGAAAAAAAGGAGGAGAGGGGAAGTGAATCTCTTCTTACTTCACAGGAAAGGGTGTGGCGAAGGAAATGGCATAATCTAAATGCAACGCTAAAGCCCTTTTTTGGGAAAGCCCCGGCCATCTCTTGTGAAGGCTTCCTAGAGACAGGAAAAGCTGGTGGCCGTGCAGAGAATGAAGAGAGGAAGTGGTTGAGAAAACGAGAAAGAGTGTGGAGGGGGCACAGAACGGCGGGGTTTGGAACGAGAAAGAGAGAGCGTTCCGTGTTACGTTCTCTTGCTGCGCCGCAAAACTCTTCAGCAAAAATATGGCAAAAAAATAAGCACTTTATTTATTTTTTTGCAAATATGGAGGTGCATCCATCTAATCACCAACTGGTTTTAAAATACTGCAAAAATAAGCATTTTTTTGCAATTATGGAGGTGCTTTAACCTAATCGCCAAAGCTGGTTAAAAAAAATATGTTGCAAAAGATCTGGATCTGCTGGCCTAAGCAATGTGGCTGAGCTCTTGGAATCCCAGGTGGCAGCTTATGGCATTTTATCAGCGTTGGCTGCCATGCCTGCTTTGAGTGCCACAGGAAGACAGAGACCAGGCTGTTCTCATTCAGACCATGCAACTTCCAGATCTGCCGACTGAGAGGCATTCTATGCGGAGCCTGCCTTTGGGGCGAAACGTCTGGAACTTGTAGCTGGTGCAGAATGAGACAAACGGCTTGCCAAGTGATGTGAACACAGGGAAACAGGGAGCTGCTTATGGAGTCGGACCACTGGCCCAGATGGCTCAGCATTGCTGACACAGGCTAGTAGCATCTCTCCAGTTTTTCAAGGAGGGGACATTTCCAGTCCTGCCTGGGAATAATCCAGACACCTTCTGCATGCAAAACATCCCTTGCCTATGTCCAGACCCGTCCAACTCCCAAGAGACTGTGATCTACTCCCAATATGAAAAAACTGACAGTGATCTACCAAAGGTGGCAACTAAACGGGGGGAGATTTGCCAAGGGTTGTTTAGCTTTTTTGGGGGGGGGGCAAAGCTGTTTCTCAGTGATCACTTCCTATCATCCCGCCATCTACCTGAAGCACCCCGGTGATCTACCAGTAGATCGTGATCTACAGGTTGGACATCCCTGCGCTATGTCTGATCTCTAAATCCTAAAACAACTTGGGTCCTAATTATCTGTAGTCCCATTATGAACCTGCCCTCCCTTCCAGCTCTTGAAACCTTCTTGCGGAGGTTCACCTGCAGCGGTGGTGTCCAAAATTTTTTCAAAGAGGGCCAGATTTGATGGAAGTGAAGGGCCGTGGGGGCCAACCAAAGGGCCAACCACAGCTGTTGACCTCTGACCTTTTCTTAGGATTGAAGTTGAGTTTTTTTTTAGCATTTTACCCCAAAATTGTTGAGTTTCTTTTTAGGATTGAAGTTGTTGAGTTTTTTGGGGGATTTTACCCCAGGAAATAAACTGCCACCACAGGGGCCGGATTAAACCGACCAGCAGACCGGATTAGGCCCCCGAAACGGACTTTGGACATGCCTGACCTACAGACTCCATCCAACAAAAAGTCTGGCTTAGCCTCTGTGGGGAAAGGGGTCTTCTCCTGGGCAGCCCCCAAACTCTGGAACTCTCTTCCAATGAAGGTTTGAGTAGTTTCCTTCCAGGTGTCTAGTTCCCTTTCCCCCAGAAGGCTTTCATTTACCTGCATGGCGTGCCTACCTGTGGGTACCAGGCTAGTAGCTAAATGCAAGCCTGCATTATACCACTCACCAGCTTGCACAAGATTTCATTTTTCAGAATGGGAATGACAAACTCCAAAGCTATGAACTAAACACTATGTATGCCCCAGCTGTTATCTGAATGTATCTGAAACTGCTTTATGAATTCTTTTCATATATGTTAATTGCTTGAACTATTTTTTTTTAATATATGCAATGTATGTGGTTTGGATTGTATAGTATTGTATTGTATCAATTGAGATGCTTCAAAGGAAGGGATTCATAAATGAAATTAAGAATAATTTCAACGTAGCCAAATGACACAGCAAGGGTACTTAAACAAAAGCAAGTTACACCAAATAGTTTTCTATAAATGTGTTGCTGATTTTAACCTCAATCCCACACAGTTGCACGGCAATTCTGTGAACAGGTTCATTCAAGTAAGCCCCACCGGGCCCACTCACTTCTTCATAGGATCAAGGCTACACAGCCCCCACAACATTCCAACAAAACACAGAAAATATGGGCCGATGCTGTGCAGAATATGTTTTCCACTAGCTAAAGATACGAGCTCTTACAGTTTGGGGCCATTATGAATGGGTGTAATCCCTTGAGCTGGAGAAGGAGCAAAGAGGTTGAGAGAATTGCTTTATAAAGAGTCTTGGCTGTGATTAAATATGAAAATCAGGTGAAACCCACTAACTAATTATACATTTCCACCGCAGATCTCATTGCCAAATAAGCTATGTCCTTCCAATATACTCTTGACTAATGGAGTCAAACGACTGCCATGATAAAAAAACCAACCCCTTTTTTTTGGTCGGGTTTCAAAATGCAAGTTGCTTCAGAACCGGCTTCTCTCTGCTTTCCAAATCACAACTTCTATGTGGCTTCTTTGCTGTCTCTAAAGCCCCTTTGAAATCCAGTTTAAATCCATACCATTTCCATGCACTGCATACTGCCATCAGCAGGGATATATATCCCAACTTGGGTTCTGCAGACAGCTCCATGCATGATATTTCTCTGGGCAGGAGCTACGACAACTCTGGACAATATGGGACTAGGATGGAATCTACACGCATATTAAAAACGCTGTAAAAATGCATTTTTTTAAAAAAAAGGTTTTGAAAAATACATTGAATTTTGCATAGCTCACTGTAGCCATCTAGTGTCACATTTGTATATTGCACTTTACAACACATTTAAACCTTTTTTTTGCAGCTGTGTAGCTGCGTCCTTAGGGACACGGGTAGTGCTGTGGTGTAAACCACTGAGCCTTGGGCTTGCCGATCGGAAGGTCGGTGGTTCGAATCCCCGCAACGGGGTGAGCTCCCGTTGTTCGGTCCCAGCTCCTGCCAACCTAGCAGTTTGAAAGCACATCAAAGTGCAAATAGATAAATAGGTACCGCTCCAGCAGGAAGGTAAATGGTGTTTCCGTGCGCTGCTCTGGTTCGCCAGAAGCGGCTTAGTCATGCAGGCCACATGACCTAGAAGCTGTACGCCAGCTCCCTCGACCAGTAAGGTGAGATGAGCGCCGCAACCCCAGAGTTGTCCGCAACTGGACCTAATGGTCAGGGGTCCCTTTACCTCGGTTATCTCCATGGATCCCTAACCATGTATACCCCTGCCTGGTCACTTCATTCCCTCCGGAGAGATGCTCTTAGCAGAGTTGTATGCACTGGAGCAGGCATAGGCAAACTCTGGCCCTCCAGATGTTTGGGACTACAATTCCCATCATCCCTAGCTGACAGGACCAGTGGTCAGGGATGATGGGAATTGTCGTCCCAAGCATCTGGAGGGCCGGAGTTTGTCTATGCCTGCTCTGGGCCTTTGGTGTGGTAGCACCTGCCCTATGGAATGTGCTTCCAACAAGACAGTATTATGCTCATCTCTTCTCCCAGGTGTTCACAGAAAGGCGATCCAGTTATGTTGATGCATCAAGCTGCTCTACAGAGGCAGAAGAACCAGTGGCAAACTGACCGATTGACTGACCGCCCAGTCTAACCTCACTGACCTTCACACTGCTGAGACCTTGACGCAGAGCTCACTTATTCACATCTTGATCTGAGAGTCACCACCACATGAAAGAAACCCAGCCCCACAGGGGGAAAAGGCGGGTGTCAGAAATGGGTCAGTTGTGGAGAAAAGAATTTTGAAGATCTCTTTTAAATCACCCATGTGGCCAAGGTGGATCTTATTGTTGTCTGTTAAGAGTGCCCAAGAGCATTCAGCTTAAAGGGTAAAGGGACCCCTGACCACTAGGTCCAGTCGTGACCGACTCTGGGGTTGCGGCGCTCATCTCGCTTTAGTAGCCAAGGGAGCCGGAGTACAGCTTCTGGGTCATGTGGCCAGCATGACTAAGCCACTTCTGGCGAACCAGAGCAGCGCACGGAAATGCCGTTTGCCTTCCCGCTGGAGCGGTACCTATTTATCTACTTGCACTTTGACATGCTTTCGAACTGCTAGGTTGGCAGGAGAAGGGACCGAGCAACAGGAGCTCACCCCATCACGGGGATTTGAACCGCCAACCTTCTGATCGGCAAGTCCTAGGCTCTGTGGCCACAGTGCCACCCACGTCCCAGGATTCAGCTTACTTCTGAACAAATTCCCAGAAGCTCCAGATCACTTCGCCCCTTCGAAAAGCTGGTATCACAGCATCAAGAGCATCCGTTTTGCCAAACTCATTAAACTGAATAGCTTTAATTGGATTTGAAATAAATGTGCAATTAATTGTTCCTGCCTTGAATTTCACTGTGCCATTATCTTCCTGAGTGGGCAGTGCAAACCACTATTTTGAATAAAGCTATTTATAGGGTAAGGGACGCGGGTGGCACTGTGGGTTAAACCACAGAGCCTAGAACTTGCCAATCAGAAGGTTGGTGGTTCAAATCCTCACGACAGGGTGAGCTCCCGTTGCTCGGTCCCAGCTCCTGCCAACCTAGCAGTTCGAAAGCACATCAAAGTGCAAGTAGATAAATAGGTACCGCTCCGGCGGGAAGGTAAACGGCGTTTCCGTGCGCTGCTCTGGTTCGCCAGAAGCGGCTTAGTCATGCTGGCCACATGACCCGGAAACTGTACGCCGGCTCCCTTGGCCAGTAAAGCGACATGAGCGCCACAACCCCAGAGCCAGCCACGACTGGACCTAATGGTCAGGGCTCCCTGTATCCTTTACCTATTTATAGGGTAGGGGCCGCTGAGAAGGAGTTTAAGAAACCAAAGGCGCATAAACAATTTGGGAACCACTGCTCTAGGTTGGGAAGGTTCAGGAAAAGAAACACGGCAGTAGAATCGTGGTCCAGTTTCCTTTTGAAGCAGAGGGTGGGCCAGCGAAGCGAAGAAGAACTGCATACAGAAATCTGTTACGACGAATGTTTACTACAGGAAGCAGCAGTGACATTTGCGCAGGTAATGTGCGGATTACCCTCCCCTGGAATATTAAGACCGGGGCTGCCTCGGTTGCCTTCTTAGCGCACGCAGAAGAAATTCCTTTTTCAACAAGCCTTTTAAGCCGTGCTCTTTCCCCTGTTTGGAATTGTCTTTAAGGACGCAATTATGGAAATAAAAATGCAGCTCAAAGCATGGCTGCCTTTTGAGAGTGTGCTGGGTTCAGTGGGTGCACAATGCAGGTTAACCGGTGCGGGTCACAGAGATGGCATCAGGCAAAATCCTTCCTACATCCCTGAGCCAGATCATAGCTCCACATTCTCTGCATCTGGGATGGGGGGGCGGTGGCTCTGCCAGTGGTTTTCAACCTTTTTGAGTCCACAGCACCCTTGACTTAACCACAATCTTTCTGTGGCTTCCCCGTGGGAGCCACCCAGACCAGGGTTCCATTGCAGGACGCGTGTAAATGGGGATTCCCCCCATTCGCCCCGACCCTGACCCTTTCTCCCCCCCGCCCCGCCGGCTCCCCTGAATGTTCCTCAAGAGAAGGAAAAAGAGAGATAACGCAGGAAAATATATACGGGCTGCAAGTGATTCACTAGCCATTCCTCAAGGGATACTCAGAGTAGACCAACTGAAATCAATGGACAGGACTTGCAAGTTGCATGGCATCATTTCTGTAATGCAAGCAACTAGTAAAAATAACAGTTCCAATAACTTCAATGGGACTTCTCTGATCAGGGCTTAGTTAGGTTAAACCCCACTCTGTCCAGGGTAGCTGTCTACCAGCTCCATCTGCTACGCAGGATGAGACCCTATCTGCCCGCAGACTGTCTTGCCAGAGCGGTGCATGCTCTGGTTATCTCCTGCTTGGACTACTGCAATGCGCTCTGCATGGGGCTACCTTTGAAGGTGATCCGGAAACTACAACTAATCCAGAATGCGGCAGCTAGACTGGTGACTGGGAGCAGCCGCCAAGACCACATTGAAAGACCTACATTGGCTCCCAGTACGTTTCCGAGCACAATTCAAAGTGTTGGTGCTGACCTTTAAAGCCCTAAATGGCCTCGGTCCAGTATACCTGAAGGAGCGTCTCCACCCCCATCGTTCTGCCCTAAAACTGAGGTCCAGCGCCGAGGGCCTTCTGGCGGTTCCCTCATTCCGAGAAGCTAAGTTACAGGGAACCAGGCAGAGGGCCTTCCCGGTAGTGGCACCTGCCCTGTGGAACGCCCTCCCACCAGATGTCAAAAAGAACAACTAACAGACTTTTAGAAGACATCTGAAGGCAGCCCTGTTTAGGGAAGCTTTTAATGTTTGATGCATTACTGTATTTTAATATTTTGTTGGAAGCTGCCCAGAGTGGCTGGGGAAGCCCAGCAAGAAGGCCGAGATATAAATATATTATTATTATTATTCTGAGATAAATCTGCATCATTTATTGCATTTCTCCAAGGCGTTCAAGTTGGTATTCATGGTTCTTCTTTTCCTCCTCAAGGAATCCACATGACAACCCTGTGTTGTAGGTTAGACTGAGAGGCAGGGACTGGACTAGGGTCATGCAATGAGTGTCATGGCTGAGTTGGGATTTGTACCCTGGTCTCCCAGATCCTGGGACGCGGGTGGCGCTATGGGTTAAAGCCTCAGCGCCTAGGGCTTGCCGATCGAAAGGTCGGCGGTTCGAATCCCCGCGGCGGGGTGCGCTCCCACTGTTCGGTCCCAGCGCCTGCCAACCTAGCAGTTCAAAAGCACGTCAAAGTGCAAGTAGATAAATAGGGACCGCTTACAAGCGGGAAGGTAAACGGCGTTTCCGTGTGCGGCTCTGGCTCGCCAGAGCAGCGATGTCATGCTGGCCACGTGACCCGGAAGTGTCTTTGGACAGCGCTGGCCCCCGGCCTCTTTGAGTGAGATGGGTGCACAACCCTAGAGTCTGTCAAGACTGGCCCGTACGGGCAGGGGTACCTTTACCTTTACCTCCCAGATCCTAGCCTGACACTCTAGTCCAGGCACTCCCAACCTGCGGCCCTCCAGATGTTTTGGCCTACAACTCCCATGATCTCTAGCTAACAGGACCAGTGTCAGGGATGATGGGAATTGTAGTCCAAAACATCTGGAGTGCCGAAGTTTGGGAATGCCTGCTCCAGCCACACTGGCTCTAGGTGACACCACCGGTTTTGTCACCAATCAAGATGACACCTTTTCACTAACGGAAGCTGATTATTTTTCTACTGAATCGTAATGGGAGTGGCTCATTTTTTTTTAGCAGTGAGATTCGTTTGCATTTACAAAGACGCCATCTGTGTGTTTCCTTGTAAGCGGTAGTTCTTCCTGTTTAGCAAATTCAGCTTTGCAAATAAGTCTGCAAGGTATGGATGAGCCTACAAAAACAAACACAAAAAAGTGCTATTGGCTGCCTGCCTACAAATAGTCATTTGTGACTTTCAAAGCAGCAGGGAGAGAAAGACGCTTTTGTAACGTTATATATATATTTTATCAATGAATGCTTAGAGGATATTGCCATTGGGCCAGCGGCTGTTTACAAGCCTGGGCAAACCTGTGATTGACAAGCAAGGTGGGCCATGTAAAATTTACAGAGGAAATACACTGCATTTAAGCAGAAATATGTATCTTTTTAAAGACTACTTATATGGCTCCTATTTCCTTCCAAACAACAATGTCCCGTCCAGCAGACACATGAGAAACAGAAGCCACCGTAACAGAGTGACTTAGTACCTAGTAAGTTGGAAAAGTTAGGATAGGCTCTGGGAACCCCAGGGGGGGGGGGCGGTCAAATCCACACTTGGCTATGAAGCTCTCATTCATATATAAAGGTAAAGGTACCCCTGCCCGTACGGGCCAGTCGTGTCCGACTCTGGGTGGCGCGTCCATCTCGCTTAAGAGGCCAGGGGCGAGCGCTGTCCGAGGACACTTCTGGGTCACGTGGCCAGCCTGACAAGCTGCACCTGGTGAGCCAGCGCAGCACACGGAATGCCGTTTACCTTCCCGCTATTGAGCGGTCCCTATTTATCTACTTGCACCCGGGGGTGCTTTCAAACTGCTAGGTTGGCAGGCGCTGGGACCGAGCAACGGGAGCGCACCCCGCCGCGGGGATTCGAACCGCCGACCTGACGATCGGCCAGTCCTAGGCGCTGAGGTTTTACCCACAGCGCCACCCGCGTCCCTTCTCATTCATATATATTCATATATATATATGTACAAGGCAAACACAAACATAAGTATATAAATGACATGTCTGAAATAGTACAGGAGAACAATCCTGAAGCCATTTTGACTCTCCCAAATTGACCTCAAATCTTTCTCTGCAAGGAGGAAGGAAATGGGGAAAGCTTTCTAGTTGTCTTTGGACTGTAGAGGCTTACACCTCCCTGTAAATACAGTCTGGCAAGTATCTGTTAAGCTGAGCAAACTATCAATATGCGCAAGAGATTCAGGAACTAAGTATTTACCATCTCCAAGGAATGGCCAGGCTACCCAGAAAAGGCAATCAGATAAGGCATTATCAGGTATCCTGGCAGACAGGAGAGAAGCAACACACTCAAATTTCTGCTGGGGACCACCTCTTTCTGAGATGTATGTATGATGTTTTGGAGGGTGGTGGCGCTGTGGGTTAAACCACAGAGCCTAGGACTTGCTGATCAGAAGGTCGTGGTTCGAATCCCTGTGACGGGGTGAGCTCCCGTTGCTCAGTCCCTGCTCCTGCCAACCTAGCAGTTCGAAAGCACCTCAAAGTGCAAGCAGATAAATAGGTACCGCTCTGGCGGGAAGGTAAACGGCATTTCCATGCGCTGCTCTGGTACACCAGAGGCGACTTAGTCATGCTGGCCACATGACCCGGAAGCTGTATGCCGGCTCCATCGGCCAATAAAGCGAGATGAGCACCACCACCCCAGAGTCGGCCATGACCGGACCTTATGGTCAGGGGTCCCTTTACCTTTACCTTGAGCTACAGGGGAGGCAATTTCAAAAGTCTATATAAGAGCTTGCACACCAATGTTCTGGGTTCCTCTCCTCCCTCCCTGCGGGGTGTGTGTGTTTGTGTGTGTGTGAGCACCCTGTTGCAACAGTTTAATAAAGATCAGGCTTGCTAGCTGCTTTGCTTCTCAATATTCTCTGGTTGGCCTGTTATTTTCTCCTGCCCCTAGAGAACCTACATAAGGACTCTGGTATACGGGCTCTTGGATGACCCATAAGGGATAAAGCAGCAGTTTTTTCTTATAACAATCAACTCTCAGCCGAGCCTACCTGGCAGCGCTGCTGTGAAAATAAGACGGCGAGGAGAAACACGTAAGCCTCCTTGGAGGAACAGCAGATAGAAATGGAATAATGTACATAAAGACGGCCTTCTGCTTGCAGGTTTATGGAAAGCGGTTTCTAAATTTCTGGGGAGATAAGGTTAAGCCTTGGGATTGAACTCGCATTCCTTTCCCTCCCACTTCAGCCACTCTGAAGTGCAGGTCCATCTGTCTCGGAGTCTTGCTCTGCGTCTCAGAAAGTGCCCGCAAGATGGCCGAATTCTCTTTGGAATCGGAAAACGCCACGCCATTCCTCACAGAGTCTCTACATGCGCTTTGGCAGGGCTGTTTCTCCATTTATCTGTGGCATTTGTATCCTTCCCCGTGGCTACCAATAGCTATGCTGCTCTTGGAGGCACCATGCCTATTATAAATGCCATTGCTGGAGGTCCCAGATGGGGAAATTGGCCTGTTGCCCCCAGGTCCTGCTTGAAGGCTTCCTATGAATATCTGGCTGGCTGCTTTGTATACAGTGGTACCTCTGGTTGCGAATGGGATCCGTTCCAGAGGCCCGTTCACAACATGAAAGGAACGCAACCCGCAGTGGCGCACCTGCACACGTGCTGGTTGCGATTTGCCGCTTCTGCGCATGACGTCATTTTGAGCGTCTGTGCATGCACGAGTGGTGAAACCCAGAAGTAACTCCTTCCGGGTCACCGGGCAATGCAACCTGAAAAAACTTAACATGAAGCGGACGTAACAAGAGGTATGACTGTACAGTCACACCTCGGGTTGAATGTGCTTCGAGTTGAGCGCGTTCGAGTTGCGCTCCGCGGCAATCCGGAAGTAACAGGGCGCGTTACTTCCAGGTTTCACCGCTCGCGCATGCGCTGATGCTTAAAATGACATCACGCACATGCGCGGAAGCGGCAAAACGCAACCCGTGGACACGTTGCGTTCAGGATGCAAACAGGGCTCTGGAACGGATCCCGAGGTACCACTGTACTGTTAATCTGGTGAAAGAATCTAAAAAAGCACCAGATAACTATACAGTGGTACCTCGGGTTACAGACGCTTCAGGTTACATATGCTTCAAGTTACAGACTCCGCTAACCCAGAAATAGTACCTCAGGCTAAGAACTTTGCTTCAGGATGAAAACAGGAATCGTGCTCCGGCGGCGTGGCAGCAGCAGGAGGCCCCATTAGCTAAAGAACAGTTTCAGGTTAAGAACGGACCTCCAGAACGAATCAAGTTCTTAACCCGAGGTACCACTGTACCCATTAAAATGCCTGGGATAATTCTCTTTTTAAAAAAAACCACACCCTCGCCTGGCACCTAAAACGCCAGTTTGGAGAGGGCATTCTAGTGCCACTGTATTCTGCTCTGGTCAGACCTCACCTGGAGTACTGTGTCCAGTTCTGGGCACCACAGTTCAAGAAGGACACTGACAAACTGGAACGTGTCCAGAGGAGGGCAACCAAAATGGTCAAAGGCCTGGAAACGATGCCTTATGAGGAACGGCTAAGGGAGCTGGGCATGTTTAGCCTGGAGAAGAGGAGGTTAAGGGGTGATATGATAGCCATGTTCAAATATATAAAAGGATGTCACATAGAGGAGGGAGAAAGGTTGTTTTCTGCTGCTCCAAAGAAGCAGACACGGAGCAATGGATCCAAACTACAAGAAAGAAGATTCCACCTAAACATTAGGAAGAACTTCCTGACAGTAAGAGCTGTTTGACAGTGGAATTTGCGGCCAAGGAGTGTGGTGGAGTCTCCTTCTTTGGAGGTCTTTAAGCAGAGGCTTGACAACCATATGTCAGGAGTGCTCTGATGGTGTTTCCTGCTTGGCAGGGGGTTGGACTCGATGGCCCTTGTGGTCTCTTCCAACTCTATGATTCTAGGATTCCACAAACAGGCCACCATTGCTGAAGAGATCTTCTCTCTAGCAATCAACTGCTCCTCACATCACTGACAGGGAAACTTGGGAAAAGGGTCTCCAGGGAGGATGTCCAGGTCCAAATTCAGAACATCAGAAAAGTACTGCTGGATTGAGCCATCAAGTCACCTGCGTTGTTCTCACACAGGAGTAGGCAACCTAAGGCCCGTGGGCCGAATCCAGCCCAATCTCCTTCTAAATCTGGCCCACAGACGGTCCCGGAATCAGTGTGTTTTTACATGAGTAGAGTGTGTGTTTTTTAATTAAAATGCATATCTGGGTTATTTGTGGGGCCTGCCTGGTGTTTTTACATGAGTAGAATGTGTGTTTTTAATTAAAATGTATCTCTGGGTTATTTATGGGGCCTGCCTGGTGTTTTTACATGAGTAGAGTGTGTGTTTTTAATTAAAATGCATCTCTGGGTTATTTGTGGGGCCTGCCTGGCGTTTTTACATGAGTAGAGTGTGTGTTTTTAATTAAAATGCATCTCTGGGTTATTTGTGGGGCCTGCCTGGTGTTTTTACATGAGTAGAGTGTGTGCTTTTATTTAAAATGCATCTCTGGGTTATCTGTGGGGCATAGGAATTTGCTCATTATTTTTTTCAAAATACAGTCATACCTCATGTTACGGCGCTTCAGGTTGTGGGCTTCTCATGTTGCGAATGGGCCTCTGGAACGGATCCCGTTCGCAACAGAGGTACCACTGTACAGTCATACCTCACGCTATGTCCGCTTTATGTTACGTTCTTTTAAGTTAGGTCCCGCAACGACCTGGAAGTACCGGAAAGGGTTACTTCTGGGTTTCGCCGCTCACACATGTGCAGAAGTGCAAAATGACCTCGTGCGCGTGCGTAGAAGTGTTGAATCGCAACCCGCGCGTGCGCAGACGAGCCGCTGCGGGTTGCGCTCTTTTCATGTTGCGAACGGGCCTCCGGAACGGATCCTGTTCGCAACCAGAGGTACAGTCTGTACTGTATATCTCTATACAGAGATATAGTCCGGTCCCCCAGAAGTTCTGAGGGACAGTGGACCGGCCCATGGCTGAAAAAGGTTGCTGACCCCTGTTCTCACGGCATCTGCCTGTCTTGAGAGACAACGGAGTGTGCTTCCAGGGGTGAATTCCACTGCTGCATTAGTAGCACCCAAAAGTGACCACCCTGGGTGCAAGCCTGGGCAGGGTGCAGGGAGGTCCTGGGCTGCCCAGACCCCAGGACGCCCCCCCTCAGCCTCACTGACGGGGTCCAAAGAAAAGCAGAGCAAGATGTTTGGGACCAGCCTGGCTGCAGGAGTCGCTGGAAGGAGGTGGACAAGACACCATCCAACTGTCTTAGGGACTCCATTCCAGATTTATGCAGGCTTTCCTCCTTAGGGTTTTTCTTCTCCTGAAGATATCCCGCAAGGCAGTGGGTGTTTTGGATTAGAGTTTCCCTTCTCTGCATCCCAGAAGACACCAAACAGATACAGGAGGGATCTGAGCAGGGTGGATAAAAATCAATGATTTTTAAATAAATAAATCGGATATTTTTGATTTAAAGCGGATTTTTAAAATAAAACGCTTTTGGAGGAAAAAACTTTCTAAAGATAGTTTTCTATTTAAGCAAAGCAAGAGGACCCAGACTTGCAAAAACACTCCTGGGGTGGGGAACACACATACACAAAAAATTAGAGGGTGTTTGGAGACATTTATCATAAACCCAAGGGTGGGAAATGTCTGTGTGTATGTATACCTGTGTTGGAAGAATAATGATAATTTCTGTTTAGGTTACATTATAGTCCAAATGCTATCCATCAGGAAATAAGGGTTTGTTTTAAGTTTTTCATGTGTGCTAAAACAGTCTTAAGTTTTGTTTTGTTTGTTTTTTTAAAATGTTTAACCACATCAGTTAACAAACATGGATACGTATGCTACAATGTTATCGCTTTAGTTAAATAAATTGTTTAAATTGTGATTAAGGAAATGATTGTTTTTCTCCTTCCAATAAAGTACAGCAGAAAAGTTGTCCAAATATAAACAGTTAGCTTATTAAACCTCACAATAATTTCCTAATTATCGATCTATGTATTTCTAATAGTGTAACTAAATCAACAATTTTTGATATAACTGTAGAGACTACTCTGAAAATTTATTATTCCAAAAATGAAAACTTCCTCTGGTTGTGAATATAAAGATTATACCAGCAAGAATGATTCTTTCTGTAAAAAATAAAATAAAAAAATAAATAAAACAAGTCTTACTGACTAGTGATTTAAATCATGATTTAAATGAGTGTCAGAGAACTATTCCTAGTGGTGATTCTCAGCCGTTGGTATTCAAAGGCATACTGCCTCCAACAGTGGACCTGAAAAGTAGCCTTCCCCTCCATGAATTTGTCCAATCTGCCTTTAACGCCATCACTGTGGCAGGGAGTTCCACAGTCTAACAAGGCATGGCCAAAGCCCTTTCTTTTATCTGTCCTGAATGTCCCAGCATTCAGCTTCATTGGACGCCCTCGACTATTATAAGACAGGGAGAAAACGTCTTCCGTCTTCTGCTAAAAATGGTTTTCAGCTTGTTTTAACCTCTGTGCCGGGTTTTGGTCTTATTTCTGTTTGTATTATTCACAACTGCTTTTTTCAGTTTCGGTTTCTTCTTGTACTTACAGAGGTTCCTAACCTCCTACGCTGCATGGAGGGTACGCACATAAATACGTCCCCTTCCCACAACACCCAAAAACCAGTTTTTTTCCACGAAAGAATACAAGGGCTCCCTCGAGTGTTATATCTCTATAATCCTTCCGGGCCTTAAGATTTACATCGGCCAAGTACTGTTGCACAAAAAGCATATTTATAGAGGTTCGGACAACGCAGGGGCAGATAAGCACCTATTAATCACTACTTAAAGCTCCATCAAAGACAGCTTAAGAAGAGTCAATAGCTATTTAATCAGCATTTCCCTTAGAGAAAATGGAATGTGTTTCCTAACCCCCCTTTTGAAAAGCATTCCTGAGCAGTGCAGTGGAAAGGCTTTGCTGAGAGACAGGAAAGGATGTGAGAGCCAAAGGGCATTTATCTGTTGCAAGGAGAAGGTTGCTCATGCGCTTTCTGCCAAGGTGCCCTAACGTGCCAGAAAGAAGTCTAAATTCAGCATGCAATATAAATTATGCAAAGCGCTAAAAATAATGCTCCATCGACATGCTTGGAGATTATTATTTTCTTTAAAGTTGTTCCCAATTCTACACCAGCAATGGACTTGGAGAGGCTGGGAGAATTTGATGCCAGCTCCGAAAGTTTGGCATCTAATAATTTTAATATAATCATCAGTTGGTAGAGCATGAGACACTTAACCTCAGGGTTGGTTGTGGGTTCGAGTCCCATGCTGGGCAAAAGATTTCTGTATTGCAATGGGTTGGACTAGATGACTCTCATGGTCTCTTTCCAATTCTAGGATTCTGTAAGCACAGAAATTGCTTTCGGAAAAACAAAGAATTTTAATTTTACCTTCTGAAAATGTCAGGCAATGCTTAATAATTTAACAAGTACTTGGCAAACATTTCTAATGATTTCTATGCCACTTTGCACACATTTTACCGTATTTACGCAAATCTAAAGTGGCATCGAATCTAATGCGCACCTCAATTTTCAAAACCATTTTTTTTTTTTTTGCTGGTGAATGTAAATGCACTATCAAATCTAATGCGCACCCTAATTTTTGTGACGTAATTTGGCCAAAAAAAGGTGCACATTACATTTGAGTGAATGCATTACTTACCAAGCAAAACTAAATTATGTTAACTTAACCAAAGTATCTTTTGAATTCCCAGGTCATGTCACAACTTTTTAGCACGCCTCGTTTTTGGAAATTCAAAGTTGTAAAATTCAACACGTCCTAACCTTCTATCTTTCTCCATCGCTCCACACCTTCCTAATAGCACAGCACACATTTCCTCTTTGGCTCTCACAACTGTGGTGCTTTATGTACCCCACGTTTTCCACATGCATAATCGTGAAAATTGCCTTGCTGACCGTTTCTGTTTTGACCAGGGCTCTCTGCTTTCAACAGCTGCCAGCGAAACACCCCAGAGGAAAAAAAGGGAGGCGAGAAACCACACAATCCAGCTTGACCCCAAATTTTGTGCCATTCAGTGATACACTACCCCTGTGATACACTACCCCTTCGGACATCTCCTAGTTATGTGCCTGAAAATGCCTTGAGAACACAAGTAAGGAAAAGCAGCAGAAAGAGTTGAGAGTGGGACAGCAAATCCCTTTCAAGTCACTGGTCACAACCTCTTTTTTATTTTTATTATATTTTTTGAGGCTACCTGGAGACCAGACAAGAGGATGCTCTCCTAATATTTCCTTATATCCTTTGCAAGCCGTCTAAGATAGATCACACACACACACACACACACACACACACACACATATTTGTGTCTATATATGTATGAGAAAAATTATAAGATCATAAAATACAGAACAAATGACAAACTATCAAATTAATTCTCCAAAAACGCTTGGCGAAACAAATAAATTTTCAGCAGGTGACAAACAACCAGAATTGTATGTGCCTGTCTGATTTTAATAGGAACACTACTTAATAATAATAATAATAATAATAATAATAATAATAATAATAAAATATATTTATACCTCGCCCATCTGGTTGGGTTTCCCCAGCCACTCTGGGCGGCTCCCAACAGAATATTAAAAACACAATAAAACATCAAACATTAAAAACTTTCCAGAACAGGGCTGCCTTCAGATGTCTTCTAAAAGTCAGGTAGTTGTTTATTTCCTTGACATCTGAAGGGTGCCACTGCCGAGAAGGCCCTCTGCCTGGTTCCCCTGTAACTTCACTTCTCGCAATGAGGGAACTGCCAGAAGGCCCTTGGAGCTGGACCTCAAATTACTATGCTAGAAGCCTCACATCACAAAGAATTTATACGAAAGTGAATTAACTGTGGAACAACCAGGAAGGCTTCTTCAGGTGTTCAGACAGGTGTATATGGAAGAGGATGGACCTTGTTACAAACATCATGGCAGTGAGACAGTGTGGCATAGCGGTTAGAGTGTCAGACTGGGACCTGGGTTCAAATACCCACTTGGCCACGAAGCTCAACGGGTGACTTGGGTTCGGTTCCTGCCCCTTAGCCTAACCTACCTCACAGGGTTGTTGTGGGGATTAAATGAGGAGAGGCAGAACCGTGTGTGCTCCTTGGAGGAAAAAATAAAAGTGGAATATAAAGGCAATAAATATAAAAGAAACACCGTGGTGCATCTGCAGCGGCCCAGCAAGGCACCTTCCTCTGCCCCAGCTGCAGCGAAACATGTCTCTCCCCTATCGGTCTCTACAGCCACAGCAGGCGCTGCAACTCCGCAACGGCTGGACTTCACCCCCAAAGGCACGCTCTTCCACTGTCGCTCCCGAGACAGACGGATGCCAAAAAACCAAATACAGTGGTACCTTGGTTTTCGAACAGCTTAGTTCACGAACAACTTGGAACCTGAACGCTGCAAAACTGGAAGCAGGTGTTCCGGTTTTCGAACTTTTTTGGGGAAGCCGAACGTGCTCCGTTTTGAGTCCCCCTGTGTTTCCTGTTGCGCTGCTAATTTGCACCCCCCCCCCCAATTGTAATTCAAGCCTTCCTTTTCTGATTACAGTGTTGTGAGGTGATATTTGGAGCTTATACCTGGTGCTTTTGTTTTTGCTATTTATTTTGCGTTTTTTGTTTTGAGGTTTTTCCAGTTACTTTGTTTTTGTTACTGTGTGGATCCCAGTTCAGCTACTGATTTATCGATTGACTGACTGCGGAAATGGATAAAAGCCCCCCCATCCAAACAATGACTATCATCAATGCAGGTAAGACTTTTTAAAAAAATTATCCTCTACAATACTGTTTTATTTATTTTATAGTACAGTACATTGATTACTGCTTTCATTTTATGGATTAATGGTCTCATTAGATAGTAAGATTCATGTCAAATTGCCGTTTTAGGGGTTGTTTTTAAAAGTGTGGAACGGATTAATCCATTTTGCATTACTTTTTCAAAGCATGGCTTGGTTTTGGAACGCTTTGGTTTTGGAATGGATAAAGTATGAGAACCAAGGTACCACTGTAAAGTAAATTTTTCAAGCACAAGGGGAACTCCAGACCTATGCCATCTGGCCAGCAGAGTTCAAGGAACCCTAGGTGTCCGGAAAACAAGGAGATCTGGTCTGTTTTGGTGTGTGTGGATACGGTACTGAGTCTGGAGGGGAAATGAAGAGTAGCCAAACGTCAGAATCTGCCAGCGGCCTCTTAAACAACCTGATGTCTGCCAAGGTCTCTTGGAAGGCTCTGCAGAGCTGCTTAAGGAAAACTGTTTCTTTCCCAGACAGGTTGACGGTTCCCTAGAGAAGACCCACCTTCACCCCCAATCATACAACATCTACAGGCTGCAGCCACTGTGACAGGAGCCACTGTGGCACGTTTTGGGGAATGCGCTTCCTCCCATCGCCGTTTGCACCGAAAAATGCTTTCCAGTATTTCTGCAAGGTTTCAGCTAGTCGTCCTTATCTAGCAGAAGCCAATTCACCTCTGTGAATTGTGAGCCCAGGAAACTGGAGGGAGGGGGAAAGCAGATCCCACCCCATCCCCCAGGCCTTTCTCCCTCAATTTTCCCAACTAAGGGGGGGAAATAGGAAAATGTGGGTGAGCACTGGCAGGGGCAGAAGGGTTACGTTTACGTTCTTTGAATGAATGAAATTCTTTTTGATGCATTGCTTTATTGTGTTGGAAGCTGCCCAGAGTGGCTGGGGAAACCCAGCCAGATGGGCGGGGTATAAATAATAAATTATTATTATTATTATTAAGGCAAGGCTTTACTTACGTGTAGTATGAAGATTCAACCGCCAATGTGTTTTGTGCTTTATAGACACACTTGCAGATTTGGAAGGGAATCTTTTGCCAAGGGCAGGGATCGAACCTATGTCCTTGAGATTAAGAGCCTCTTGCTCTACAGACTGAGCTAGCCTGGGTTTTCCTTTTGTACCAGTGGCGTAGCGTGGGTTGTCAGCACCCGGGGCAAAGCAAGTAATTTGCACCCCCTAACCCGTGGATTTGCGCCCCCTAACCCTAACCCCCAGATGTTGCGCCCGGTGCGGCCGGCCCCCCCTGCACCCCCCACACTACGCCACTGTTTTGTACTTTTCCTTTTGTACTTTTATGTTGTGAACTGCCCAGTGATCTTTGGACGGAGGGGGTAAACAAATTAAATTAATGATGATTATGATATTGATGAAAGCAGCAATGTTTCTGAATACCAGTTGCATTAACCACTGTGCTGTAGCCCTTTGTGTAGCTCACATAAAGGCTGCACCCCTACATCTTACTGAACCCCAACACTGGCTTCATGTCCCCTTATCCTTAATTCTAATTCTAATTCTAATAATAATAAATTTTTTTTATACCCCGTCCTCCCCGGCCAGAGCCGGGCTCAGGGTGGCTAACACCGGTAAAATTACAATAAAAACTTAATAGGGGAAAAAAATTAAAATACAGGTTAAAATGCAATCTCATTTTAAAAGTAGCCCATAGATCAAAACCATAAGGGGAGGGAAACATAAGAGTCAGACTGAGTCCAAACCAAAGGCCAGGCGGAACAGCTCTGTCTTGCAGGCCCTGCAGAGAGATGTCAAGTCCTGCAGGGCCCTAGTGTCTTGTGACAGAGCGTTCCACCAAGTCGGGGCCAGCACTGAAAAGGCCCTGGCCCTAGTTGAGACCAATCTAACCACCTTGCGACCTGGGACCTCCAATGTGTTGTCATTTGTGGACCTTAAGGTCCTCCGCGGGGCATACCAGGAGAGGTGGTCCCATAGGTACGTGGGTCCTAGGCCTCGTCCTCAGTTTCTATCTCCATCCTTACATCCCAAGAGCCACTCTTCCTATAAAGCTTTTGGCACAGCCCCTTAGTCCTCACTAGGGACAGCATGCTGGAGAATTCAAACAGGAATGGAAACAGGGGTGCAATCTGCCATAGCTGGCATACCCGTCCCATGTCCAGAGTAGAAATCCACCTGGACAGTATGATCAGGATTTGCTGTTGTCCCAGTTGCTTTCAGTCAGCAAACAGTCACGTTCGCCTCCCAGTCACGTTGCAAATGAATGGAGTGGAATAACGTAACTTATCCGAATTACGCACTTTTGCCACAGCAAACAAAATGAGACAAAAAGTGTTGTTTATGAAAGAAGGCGAACCGCAGTAGAATGGAAACAGTGCTGCATGCGATGAGTACAGGGCATTACAGAAACGAAGCCTAAGTAAGTGTAAATGAACAGGATACATATCTTTCCCATTCACCCTTCTCTCTTCCATCCCCTTCCCTTTAGGCTCCCCAAAGCCAGGTCTTCAATTGTAGGCTCTCTGGGGCAGGGACTTTTAGACAATCTTGCACCGAAACAACTTTTCTATCAAAAGAAAAGAAGGGAATCATCTCTCTCTCTCTCTCAAAATTAACTCATCGCTCAAAATAATGCAGGACGCGGGTGGCGCTGTGGTCTAAACCACTGAGCCTCTTGGGCTTGCCGATCAGAAGGTTGGCAGTTCGAATCCCCGTGACGGGGTGAGCTCCCGTTGCTCGGTTCCTGCTCCTGCCAACCTAGCAGTTCGAAAGCACGTCAAAGTGCAAGTAGATAATTAGGTGCCGCTCTGGCGGGAAGGTAAATGGCGTTTCTGTGTGCTGCTCTGGTTTCGCCAGAAGCGGCTGTCATGCTGGCCACATGACCCAGAAGCTGTCTGCGGACAAACGCCGAGCCCCTCGGCCTGTAAATTGAGAGGAGCACTGCAACCCCAGAGTTGTTCGCGACTGGCCTTAACTGTCAGGGGTCCTTTACCTTTACCAAAATAATGCATCAATACTGTTGACTCATGTCCAGCTTGTGGTCCACCAAGACCCCTAGATCCTTTTCACATGTACTACCAGCAAGCCAGGCGTCCCCCATCTTATATTTGTGCAGCTGGTTCTTCCTGCCTAAGTGCAGAAGCTGACATTTGTCCCTGTAGAAATTCATTTTGTTAGCTGGGGAAAGACTCCTGTTGCAATCCTGCAGAGCCACTGACAGCCAGTGGAGTGTGGACCATACTTAGCTAAAGGGGTCAGCATCACGCAGCTCCCCATAATCGATTTATTTTTATTTATTTCGTAACACTGATTGACTGCTTGATTGCAAAAAACAAAACAAAACCTCAAAGCAGTTTGCGAAAAAAGATAAAACGAATAAAATCACCAATAAGAAGAATGCGCACACAAAAACGTTTGTGTTGACCTTTAAAGCCCTAAACGGCCTCGGCCCAGTATACCTGAAGGAGCGTCTCCACCCCCATCATTCTGCCCAGGCACCAAGGTCCAGTGCCGAGGGCCTTCTGGCGGTTCCCTCATTGCGAGAAGCAAAGCTACAGGGAACCAGGCAGAGGGCCTTCTCAGTGGTGGCACCGGCCCTGTGGAATGCCCTCCCACCAGATGTCAGAGAGAACAACAACTACCAGACTTTTAGAAGACATCTTAAGGCACCCCTGTTCAGGGAAGTTTTTAATGTGTGACATCTTAGTGTATTTTTGGTCTTTGTGGAAGCCGCCCAGAGTGGCTGGGGAAACCCAGCCAGATGGGCGGGGTACAAATAATAAATTATTATCATTGTTATTTGTAGCAGCTGCCGAGAAAAGTACGGTGAATGCACCTGCCTTTATATCAACAGGCAGTGAGTTCCAAAGTTCTGCTACACCAAAAGCCTTAATTCATACAAATGCAAAAAGGGTTTGCAGATGCCTTCGCCAACTTGCCGCACCCCCCTCCCAGGTGTTTTGGAGTGCAACTGGCTGATGCTACTGGGAGCTGCAGTACAAAATATCTGGGTGCTGCCATGTTGAAGAAGATAGTCTGGAGAATGAGAGACCCACAGGAGCCAATCTGAGAGGGTGGGCTAGATGGGTATTTGTTTCTCAAGGGGTCTTGCCATGCCCTCTGGGGTTCCCTTCCACATTTGGGTGCTGGGCATGCACAGAGACATCTGCATGTCGCTCAGGTCCCCTGCTGGGGGGCAGACACCACCTGCCCGCCCCCACCTGGCTGGCAAATTGTGCCACCGCCTTCTCCTTCGCTGGCGCTAGCTGAGAGCAGCTTAGGCTCCAAGCAGCGAGTGTGGGAGTCCTTTTTCTAAATTTGTGGTTTTATAAATGATCTTTTAATTGACTCTCGCATCTTTCCCATTTTGACGTTTCTTCGTTTTGCAAAACCGCAGCTGCGCGTCGCCCGAGCCAGGAAAGCAAAACAAACGGAGGGAGCCACCGCGGTTGTTTTTGCAATCTTAACAGTCCCCCCCCCCATCCAGATCGAAAGGTACAGCCACTGGGCTTAAGATATCCCCAAAGTGCGCTGGACGAGACAAATCGCAATTCACACAGGCGCTTGGAGGTTCACGCTGCACCCATTTCCACCAATTCCTCCTGAATTCAACAAAAAAAAGTTACAGAAAAACAGAAGGAGGCCTTAGGCAGAGACCACTGGTCTGCCTGACCTCTCTGACTGGCAGAAAAAGACGTTTCCTCGTCTTTAACTGGAGATATTTGTTGTTAATTGCATTCGCACCTCACGTTTTCCTGCCAAGGAGTTCATGGTGGCAAACATGCTTCTATCCCTACTCATTTAATCCCTACAACAGGCCTGCGAGGTAGGTTAGGCTGAGAGGCAGCGACTTCAGCATTTCAAAATTTGCCAGGCGCATTTTGCACTCGGGACGCAGGTGGCGCTGTGGGTTAAACCACAGAGCCTAGGACTTGCCAATCAGAAGGTCGGCGGTTTGAATCTCTGCGACGGGGTGAGCTCCCGTTGCTCGGTCCCTGCTCCTGCCAACCTAGCAGTTCAAAAGCACGTCAAAGTGCAAGTAGATAAATAAGTACCACTCCGGTAGGAAGGTAAACGGCGTTTCCATGTGCTGCTCTGGTTTGCCAGAAGCGGCTTAGTCATGCTGGCCACATGACCCGGAAGCTATAAAAACCAGAAAAGAGTCGGTCACGACTGGACCTAATGGTCAGGGGTCCCTTTACCTTATCGGCCACCTGTGACTAAGTGAAGGTGCCCGGGTGCTAGGAATGGTGCCTGACATCACCACCATCTGGAGGTACGGTGCCCGGGCGTCTTCGAACCGTGACTGTTTTCACACACTAACAACACACCCTGTAGAATTCCACCCGTTATATTTTATCTGCACAATCAGAACGAATTCCAGGAACCCAAAACTCACATTGAAACCTACGACATTTTGAGCAGCCCAGCCTCAAAATGGCAACAAGGCCAGTTCTGTTTGGGCGACTATAACCCTGGTTTAAGGAGCCATTTGGCGCTTAAGCTTATATATCTGAGTTTCTAACGAGGAGTGACCGGCTCCCAAGGTCACCCAGCGAGTTTCGTGACCAAGTGGGGATTCGAACCCTGGACTCCCAGGACCTAGTCCGACACTCTAACCACTACCCCACACTGCCTCCCAAAGTCAGAGAGGAGGCGGTATTGACAAAGATTGAACATTCTGCAGGAAACTCAGGGTTCTGCCAGGAGGGCAGCATAACTGAACCAGGACCTGGGTTCGAATCCTGACACAGTCACAAAGCTCTATGGGTAAGCTTGGGTCTGCCACTGCTTCTCATCCTTAACTACCTCACAGGATTGAATGAGGAAAGGGAGGTCCATGTCAGATAAAAAAGCAATAAAATGAATAGAAATATCCAAGCCAGGCTTCAGATCCCTCCCTAGCCTTGAGTTCTTTCGCACCCTTTGCTTCTTCTTTTTTTCCCCCTTTCCAAAATCTGCAACGCGGGAGCTAGGGATGACCTCCATCACAGGGCTGTCATGAGATCGAATCCCAGCACGGCCAAAATTATGTATATCGCCACGGTACTTTCAGCAGGCAGCCGTTAAAAAACAAACAAAACACGTCCCTTGTAACTGAAGCAGATGTCTCTGGCTCCTCCTGTCCAGTGGCCCGTCTATTCTGACTGGCAGCTGTCCATCACCAACGAATATCTCCTGCCCCCATTTCTTGGGATGCCTCCGCCAAGGATTCAGCGGGGATTTCTGCATGCAGAGAGAGCATGGATGCCGGAGAAGAGCCAGCACTAAACTGGGCTTTCGGAGGTAATGCGGTGGGGGTGCCAGGCAAAACGCAGCTCTTCCTTAGGCGAGGCCGGGTTTCCTCTCCGCTGGGAAGCCCCGGAATTAAAAGACAGGGAAATCCCACACCCGAATACCCCCCATGTCCTATTTCCTTGCTGTAGAAAAGGGGGAGATCTCTGCTGCGGGCTGTCTCTCCCGGTGCAAAAGAAAGGGGTTCCCTTGCTCCGGCAGAGGATACCAGCTCTACAGGGTGGGGCTGAAAAGGGTGGGAGGGGGGAGAGGAATTGGAGAGAGGGAAAGAGAGGATATATGCAGGGAGGAAGAGGAGGAGGAGGGGAAACCCCCACCGCAGACTCTGGAATGGGAAAGCCCCTGCGCCTCCCTTCCCTCCACCGTCGGGGGGGGGGGGGGGGCGAGGATGCAGCAGAGCGGGCGGGGTGGGGGAACACTCTTGCAATGCAGACAGGCATGCATGCAAGCTAGGAAGGGACTGCAGCCCAGCCGGGCTGCTGGGAGCGCCCTCTTGAAGGAGCTTTCCAACGCAACCCTGATTTTTTTTTAAAATGCATATATATATATATGTGCATTTAAAAAAAAAATCAGGGTTGCGTTGGAAAGCTCCTTCAAGAGGGCGCTCCCAGCAGCCCTCTTGAACGCACATTATAAATTAATGCACATTTATACATGTGCATCAATTTATATTTGCTCCGAGCAACTCGTGCAAGGGCTGACGGGCATCAATCGCCACGCGACACGCCCGGCAAATCCCCGGGTCACGGAGGAGGAAGCCGGAGGGCGCGCGCCAGCCCTCTGCCCTGGCTGCTCCTTCCAAAAGGGAAACCCCCACCCCCCAAGAGCTGGCAACCGAATGCGTGGTAAGCGATGCAAACTCCCATTCCGGATCCCCTTCCGAGCAAAAGCCACGCATAGGGAAGGCTCCCTCTCTCAAATCGTATGCAAAACCACCGCACATGGCTTTCATTTTAAAAGCAAAGGGCCATAGGACGGGGGTTTGGGTTTTTTTAAAAAATGCAATGTGCCGCCCCCCCCCGCTCCAGAGGAGGGGGTGTGGAGAGAGACCCTCGCTCAGTTGGCAAAACGGGACGCGGCCACCCCACACCCCAAACCCACAAGCTTTGCCTGCCTCCCTCCAAGTCCAGCAATTTGCAGGCACGAAGCAGCTGGGCTCTGTGTGTGTGTGTTGGCTTATTTCTTTCCCTCCACCTCCACCCCGGCTGCCCATCTCCTCCCAGTCCATTGCAACTGGATCTCTCCTTCCCTGCCCCCCCCCCAGTGGCACACTTGATGCATTTATGAAGACGGGAGGGCGAGAGAAAGAGGCTCGCTCGCTTCCCCGCGCGGCAGTTTCAGGAAAGCCGTTTTTCGTCTCTCTCGCTCTCTTTTTTGCAACGCGATGCAAAGACAGGAAGACGACCGGGGAGGGGCGGAGGGGCTTTTCCTCTCTCTCTCTTTTGCAAGGTCTGCTCCGATCCCGCTCTTTCCCTCCCCTCCTCCCAGGAAACACCCCCCTCCTTTGCCCCCTACCCCCGGCCCGATCGCTTCCCTTTTGCACCCGCGCCGAGGACCAGGAGAGTGGATGCTGGTCTGTCCTTCCGTAGATAAGAGAATATACATTTTTGCAAAAAAAATGAGAGGGGGGTTACTCACGTTCTGTGCATCCGAGGCCCCTGCAGCCTCCCCCCGCCGGCTTGGAGCACATCCGTGCCTTCCTGCTTTGCTTGCCTTCCTCCCCCCCACCCCCGGGCCGCTTCTTCCTCGCCTCTTATTTTAAAGCTCCAGAATCGACACCCTTTGAGGAAAGGGAGGGGGGAGGGAAGGAGGCGAAGAGAGAATTGGAAAGCAAGCTTTGAAGAAGAAGAAAAAAAATACTGGCTGGCAGGGTCTCCACTGCGCACGCGTCCCCCAGCCCCAGCGATTGACTTCCTAAAGCAACTGCTGTTTTGCACTTCCTCGCGTCAAGAGCGAACCAACCAGCCCCCTTCCCGCTCCTCTCTCTCTCTCTCTCTCTCTCTCTCTCTCTCTCTCCCCACCTCCCTCTTCCCGGGACCGGGCAGTAGGGGTTGCCACCCCACCCCCAGCTCATGCACACGCATGCATGCGCACATGCACACCTTTTCCCGGGTGCATGCATGCGTTGCAAAACCCAGCGCCTGCTGCTGCACCGTGCAAAGGAACCGCTCAAGCAGCAGGCAGAGAGAGAGGCTTGCAAATGGGAGAAAGAAAATCGAACCTGCTCGCCATCTGCATTGCATCCGCCGACGGCGCAAGTTGCAGAGCGGAGTAGTGTTTTTGGGGGTGGTTGGGAGTTTTGAGGTGTGTGTGTGTGTGTGTTTTTTTAAGGGGCTCCGCACGTGAGAAAGTTCAGGCTGCGCTCCGTTTTGCGCGCTCCTTCGCCACGCGCTTTTCTTTCAACCGCTTTGATTATTATTAGCGTTATTTTTGTTGGAGTTTAACTTGGGCTGGCATTCGGATTCGGGGCAGAGCGCAGCCGAAAGGAATGGGCAGGTGTGGAGGGCCAGGAGTGCCTCTGGGCACGTTCAAAGCGCCCTTCCTTCACCGTTTGGATAGTTAGCGCGAAAGGAGGGTGGTAGCCATCCTGACGCTCCCAGTGGGTCATGTCCGAAAGGGGAACTCGAATAGGTGGCTCCCCAGGCCTCTCACCTGCCGCCCAGGTGTGTGGATGCGTGAGTCACTGCGCATCTGCTGCCGTTTCTTCCAGGAAATGCTGGAGAGCGCCGTTATTGCATTGATAGCTCACCCTTTTCTCCAAGCAGCAAATGTGTCTTGCAGGATTTTTAACACGTTAATCCCACAACAGTCCTGTGAGGTAGGCAAGGCCGAGAGACAGTGACTGGCCCAAGGGCTATTTCTGCCCCAATGGGGGGCAGCAACATGCAAAACCATCAAATAACAGGCTACCATAACTTCTCTATTATAAGCCCACTCAAGGATTTACAGGGGTCTATATTATCACATTTATTGTGGCCCTTTGGGCCACCACCACAATGGCAGAGCCAGGATTTGAATCTCCCAGGTCAATGACAACCATAGTTCAAATCTCATTGCAGCCACAAGCTGCTAAGGAGCCTTAAGGCAGGGCACTATTCTGCTTAGCCTCAATACAAACACACACAGCCTCAACCACTTGCAGGAAGGGGTTAATTATACTGGCCTGCCTTACGGGGCTGGTGTGTCAGGATTAAGGCGACCAGGTATGTTTTGGGCTTTGAACATTTGCAATTGGCTATATGTGCCAAGACTTATTTATTAACCAGCTTCATTGTCAGCTGGACCATAGGTCCGACTCCATAGACCCTGCCATACAGAGGAGAGGCAGTGTGGTTTAGTGGTTACAGTGCTGGACTAGGACTGCAATCCTAGAATGCTCCCCTGGTTGTGATGCTCAGTGGATGACCTTTAGCCTGAGACCCATCTCTCAGGGTTATTGCAGCAATAAAAATGGAAAGGTGTGATATAAATGTAATAAAGACATTTTTTTAAAAAAAATTGTGGCACCATTTCCCAAGGCCCCTTCATAGCACACGTGATGGCTAATACACCTCCCAAGGATCATAATTGCTGCTGCTCTGGATTCATAATCATTGCTTTTGTGTCATAATAATAATAAGCGATTTCCGGTATCTGCACGTGTGCAGACGCATTTTCCGGTGCCACTCAGCGAGTCGCCCTGCTGCGCTGGTTTAGTGGAGCATGTGGGGGACTTGCCGAGCAGGTAGCTCAGCTTGGGGGTGGCTTGTGGGCCGGTAAAACGGTCTCCGTGGGCCGCACATTGCTAACCCTTGGCTTTGGACATGAAAAAAATACATAGCTGCAACATAACGAAAGTACAGTGGTGCCCCGCAAGACAAATGCCTCGCAAGACGGAAAACCCGCTAGATGAAAGGGTTTTCCGTTTTGGAGGTGCTTCGCAAAACGAATTTGCTATGGGCTTGCTTCGCAAGACGAAAATGTCTTGCGAGTTCCTGCGGGGTTTTTTTCCTCTCCCCCCCCCTTTTTCCCAAGCCACTAAGCCGCTTAACAGCTGATCTGCTAAGCTGCTTATCAGCTGATCCGCTAAGCCGCTTATCAGCTGATCCGCTAAGCTGTTTATCAGCTGATCCGCTAAGCCGCTAATAGCGCTAATCCACTAAGCCGCTAATGGGCTTGCTTCACAAGACGAAAAAAACCGCAAGACGAAGAGACTCGCGGAACGGATTCTTTTCGTCTTGCGAGGCACCACTGTAGTCATAAACAACGAATAACATGTTAAAAAAAAACCCACAGCCAATTTGAAGTTTTTCCACATAAATCAAAATAGGATCTCAAATATAGGTACAAAAAGGCTGCCCAGTTCTGAGCCAGCTGCAGTTTCCAAAACGTACGCTTTGAGCAATTCCAAATTAAAAGACGCAAGCAGTGTTAGCGGCACCCTGGTTTTTAAGTCAGTTCTTGTTAAAAGAGACCTGGACTGTAAGGGGTTTGAAGACTTAAAACCGTTTACATCCCTGGAGCTGCTTGCTCTAGAGAAGTCGCATGATCCTGCGGTAAAAGCAGGGGTCAGCAACCTAAGGCCCATGGGCCACAAACGGCCCGTGGGGGACGTTTAACCATCCCATGGACCCCCACCGCCTGCTCACTTGGCTCCCGTGTGTCGTACTAAACTGGCGCAGACCAGAGTGGGAACTGCTTCCGTGACACTGGCCGGCTTCCCATTGTCTGCAGGAAGCTCCTGCAGTCAATGGGAAGCTTCGCACGCCTCCTCCGTGCTGGAAATAGCATTTGCTCATGCGTGCGTGCACACTCCAGCCCACCGCGGTGTCTGCGGGACCGTGAACCGGCCCAAGCCACAAAAGCTTTGCCGACCCCTGAGTAAAAGGCCTGGAAAACGAGGGCTGCTTGCAAAAAGATTGCTAGGAACTTTAAAGCACTAGAGTTTGTTCATAGGCCTGCCCTCCACTTGGATAGCATTAGTGGAGTTCATTATGAAGAAGAGGCGAAGGGGTGATATGATAGCCATGTTCAAATATATAAAAGGATGTCACATAGAGGAGGGAGAAAGGTTGTTTTCTGCTGCTCCAGAGAAGCGGACACGGAGCAATGGATCCAAACTACAAGAAAGAAGATTCCACCTCAACATTAGGAAGAACTTCCTGACAGTAAGAGCTGTTCGACAGTGGAATTTGCTGCCAAGGAGTGTGGTGGAGTCTCCTTCTTTGGAGGTCTTTAAGCAGAGGCTTGACAACCATATGTCAGGAGTGCTCTGATGGTGTTTCCTGCTTGGCAGGGGGTTGGACTCGATGGCCCTTGTGGTCTATTCCAACTCTATGATTCTATTCTATTCTATTCTATTCTATGAAATGCATTCACATAATAACATTGGAAGCGTCTTGCTGGATTGGAACAAAGGCCTATCTAGTCTCACCGTGGCCAGTCAGCTTTCTCAAAGGGAATCCCACAAGCAGGTAAAGATAAAGGGACCCCTGACCATTAGGTCCAGTTGTGACCGACTGGGGTTGTGGCGCTCATCTCACTTTACTGGCCGAGGGAGCCGGTGTACAGCTTCCGGGTCAAAGGGCCAGCAAGACTGAGCCGCTTCTGGCAAACCAGAGCAGCACATAGAAACACTGTTTACCTTCCCGCCGGAGTGGTACCTATTTATCTACTTGCACTTTGACGTGCTTTCAAACTGCTAGGTTGGCAGGAGCAGGGACCGAGCAACGGGAGCTCACCGCATCGCGGGGATTCGAACCACCAACCGTCTGATTGGCAAGTCCTAGGCTCTGTGGTTTAACCCACAGCGCCACCCGCTTCCCACCCCACAAGCAGAATTTGAGTGCAATAGCTTTGTTCCCAAGCGACTGACATCCAGAGGAATACTATAGAGCTCTGATCCTGGAGACAACATATAGCCCGTCGTGACCAGTAGCCCTTGAGAACCTTCTCGTCCATGAATTTTTTTAACGCTCAAGTAAAAGTTGGAATCCATCAAGAGAAAAAACTGGTGTAGAAATTGCATGATCTCGGCAAACGCTTTCATTTTCCCCAAAACCTTCCCGTTTCCTCGCCTTCAAGGGTTGAAAATGTGAAAGTCTCTCGCATGCCTTTTCCAGTGCCAACGTGAAAATCCAGTTTGCCGTGAAAGGAGCCCTATGCTCAACATCGTCTGCACCTTAAATTCCGAAGGCTTGTCTAAGTAAACTTGGGAGGAATGATTAAAAGAGGGAGCCAAGCATCTGATATTGATGAGACCCAGAAAAGGTGCTCATCTGGAGATTTTAACACCTGTATCTTCCAGGTAGTCTGGGCCCAAACCTTAACTTGCCGTGTCTTCCAGTCTTGGACTCGTAGTTTGCTCATCCCACCCCAAGCAAACTTTGGTTGTCTGGGGTGGGGGGAAACAAACCATCAGCCCAGGTGTAAAGGACACTGCAGTCTTAACACCTGTGGTTTGCAGCTTGTGACACAGCAGAGTGAAGGAATGCGGCAGAGACTTTTGTTTGATGTTGTCCAATATGCTGTCTGTTTGTGTTTAGCAACGGTTAGCACAGGAGCAGGGAACATACAGCCATCCAGATGTGGTTAAATTTCTAGCTTCCATCAGCCCAGCCAGAGTGACCAATGATCGGGGATGATTTTGAAATAAATTAAAAAATTGCCCAGTAGCACCTTAGAGACCAACTAAGTTTGTTCTGGGTATAAGCTTTCGTGTGCAGGCACACTTCTTCAGATACACTGACGACCCAGAACAAACTTAGTTGGTCTCTAAGGTGCTACCGGGCAATTTTTTAATTTTTATTTATTTATTTCGACTGTGTCAGACCAATTCAGCTACCTACCTGAATCTTATTTATTTGTTTGTTTGTTTGTTTGTTTTCTATGCCACCCTTTATCCGAGGACCACAGAGCAGTTTATGAACACAAAAATATGCGAGGCGGTAACAAACAGATACAATAAACCCTCTATAGGTAGTTTAATCAGCCAGAGGCCAGTGGGGCGGGGGGAGGAAAAGGAATGTTTTTGCCTGACATCTAAAGATATGTAACAATTGCGCCAGGTGAGCCTCCCTGGGGAGAGTACCCCAAAGACAAGGAGCCACCACAGAAAAGGCCCTGTTCTCATGTTGCCACCCTCCGGACCTCTTGCGGAGGAGGCACGTGAAGAAGGGCCTCAGAAGATGATCTCAGGGTGTGGGGCGGTTCATATGGGGAGAGGCGGTCCTTGAGGTATTGTGGTTCAAATTCCAGATGGGAACAACATCTGGAATGGCACTCATTCCCCACCCCTGCCTTAAGGTGTTGTGGCTTACCTGTTCCCTTCTCATATTGGGCTCCCATCACCTCCCAGCCGGCATGGGCAATGGTCAGGCCTGATGGGAGTTGTAGTCTGGTAGCTAACCATGGTCTACACCAGGCATGGCCAAACTCAGCCCTCCAGCTGTTTTGGGACTACAACTCCCATCATCCCTAGGTAACAGGACCAGTGGTCAGGGATGATGGGAATTGCAGTCCCAAAACATCTGGAGGGCCGAGTTTGGCCATGCCTGGTCTACACTGATTGGCAGAGACTGTCAGTGGTTTCAGTCATGGAATTTTTTCCATCTCTACCGGGGAGTAAGCACAAGACTTTCTGAACACAAAGCGTATTCTCCATCACTGGTCTGTGGCCCTTCCTGTGTTTAATCTCTATCATGGGGGGGAATATTTGTAAGTTGTTTGGGGTTTCTTAGGAACGGAAGGAACTGTCAATTTTGTTCTGCTCAGTTTCTATTTTTTCCCCACAATGTCAAATTCAATTTTCTACAGATCTGCAGCAATTTACATTTTTGTTTTAAACCCAACTGTCATGTACATTCCAGCATTTTTGTGTCATTTTCTCCCAATAAGCACATTTTTGTACTCAGATTTGACTCATGCACACCATTCCTTACATGGAATCATTTATTTTATTTATTTATTTTGCATGCTGTTTTCACTAGTACATTCCTTTTTACACATGCTTTCCCCCAATAATGGCATTTTGGTCAAATCGTTTGGTTGGAGAGATGTGCCACAAAGGTCAGGTAAGTGTGACTTTCATTGAATGGCTGTGCTTTGGTACTCAGGAAAGTGTGAATTGGATAAATTCGTCTTTAAATAGGAACTGAATCAAATTTATCACCCATCTCTAGTCCCCCCCCCCCACTTTGTCTACTGCACATATGTAATAACCGGGGGGGGGGATTCTCTGGAAGATTTTCAGCAGATGTGGTTAATGCAGTTTATCTGTATGAATTTTTTATTATTATTATTATTATTATTATTATTATTATCATCCAGAAATTGTCGTAGGCAATGGCAGTGACCTTTTTTCACACTGTCATATCTGGAAGGAGCGACTGCGATAAACAGGAATCGTCTGCAATATTGTTTGGGTTTTGTTCCTGTATTTGAGGAGAGTTTTCTAAGGACCCACCTCGACTTTTGCCCTGACTTTTCTTTAGGCGGGGGCAGCAAAAGTTGTGCTACGATTTAAACCCCCCCCCCCAAGTGCCCTGGTAAAATCAGGACACCCCGTTTTTTCGCACGAGAGCACGGTGGCCAATTTGGGCACCACAATCTCGCACTACAAACTTTTTAGGGAGCCGTGATCTCGCACAGTGCTCCCCCCAAGCCTGTCTTTTGGGGCCATGATCTTCCACACGTCACATGATTCGCACGGGAGCCCAGCCCTGGAAGATGCAAATCCCGTTTTTTTGTGTGCCCTGGTAGGAGGATATGAAAGCACACACACACATACCCCCCATGGAACATCTATGGCATTAAAAGTTACAAGATTTCAGCCACGGGACATGCCCCAATTGGAAACAGAGTAGTATTTATTCTGAAACCGTTGCAGGTTCTAACAATATTGAAGGCATGATCGTGTACAACTACGCGAATACAGTGGTGCCTTGCAAGACGAAATTCGTTCCGCGAGTCTCTTCGTCTTGCGGTTTTTTCGTCTTGTGAAGCACGGCTCTTAGCGGCTGTTAACGGCTTAGCGGCTTTAAGATAAAGGAAACAAGCTCGCAAGAACTCGCAAGACGTTTCGTCTTGCGAAGCAAGGCCATAGGGAAATTCGTCTTGCGGAACGACTCAAAAAACGGAAAACCCTTTCGTCTAGCGAGTTTTTCGTCTTGCGAGGCATTCGTCTTGCGGGGTACCACTGTACCTATCACAAGGGCGAATTATCCCGAAGGCAGAATAAAAATTATGTCTGTGGGTCGGAGGCAAGTCTACCATTTGGACTGGATTTGAAAATCTAAAATCTTAAGACGAGAACATGGCATGATACAAAACAAGGCGAGCCTTTGATTCCAGGAGAAAGTGATGCAGAACAAATATTAAGGGACACATTGGGTTTAATCATAACAGCGTAGAATGCAAATGAATGCAAAACAGTTTGGAGATGTAGCTGTGCTCTCTGAAAACCATAGGAAGTTGCCTTCTATTTTTTTTAAAAAAAATGTTTTTATTAAAGATTTACTTGGGCTACAAGAGTGTATACAGTCTGCTTTCAGTTCGTGGGAGTCCTTTCTACACATCAGTTATATTCTATGTGAAAGACTACAGTGGTGCCTCACAAGACGAAAAGAATCAGTTCCGCGAGTCTCTTCGTCTAGCGGTTTTTTTGTCTTGCGAAGCAACCCCATTAGCGGATTAGCGCTATTAGCGGTTTAGTGGCTATTAAAGGCTTAAGGGATTAGCGGATTAGCTGCTAAAAGGCTATTAGCAGCTTAGTGCCTTAGAAAAAGGGGGTGGGGAGTGAAAAAAAATCGCAGGAACTCACAAGACATTTTCGACTTGCGAAGCAAGCCCATAGCAAATTCGTTTTGCGAAGCACCTCCAAAACGGACAACCCTTTCGTCTAGCGGGTTTTCCGTCTTGCGAGGCATTTTCTTGCGGGGCACCACTGTATTGTTATAGACAGTATAACTTTGGGGGATGCCTGATGATCGTCTTCCAAAGCAACTACTCTATTCCGAACTTAAAAATGGAAAGCGTAATGCTGGTGGCCAACAAAAGAGGTTTAAAGACTGTCTCAAGGCAAATGTAGTATAAACACCAACAATTGGGAAACACTTGCCTGCGAGTGCTCCAATTGGAGAACAGCCTTTACCAAAGGTGTTATGGGCTTTGAAGACACTTGAACTCAGGACAAAAGGGAGAAACATGCTAAGAGGAAGGCACGCTTGGCAAACCCTCACCGTGATCAACTCCCGCCCGGAAACCAATGTCCCCACTGTGGAAGGACGTGCGGATCCAGAATTGGCCTCCACAGTCACTTATGGACTCACTGTTAAGTCCGTGTTCTTACTAGGTTATGAGTTCTCTGCTCTCATCATCATGAAGCGCATAAATTTGTGACACAGGATCTTCTCAATCTCATCGGCCTGCTTCACTGCGATGCTGACTCGCACAGAGTTGATTGACCCTTCAATTAGGACTTTTTCTTTCTCATTCCGGCTGATGATCACTGGCTGCAGCAGTAACTCCTTACTGCTTCTGACTTCCACCTCTGGCTTGTTGAGCCGCTCCACCACCTCCAGGCACAGGGCGTCATCGCCAAAGAAGAAAGGTTGGGGAAGAAGAGAGGAGGAGAGACAGATGGGTGTGTGTGTGTGGGGGGGAGAGATTGGTGGTAGTGAACTTGAACTTTCATTCTTTTCCATAGTGTTTGTGTGAGGTTTTTGTGCCACATCATGTGGGAAGGTTCTCTTCCTGTTCATTTCCTAGTTTTCATTGTTGGTGAGAGAGATTGAGTTAGACCAAGGGTCAGCAAACTGTCCCTCAGACCTTGTTGGGGGCCAGACTATATTTTGAAAAACAAATAAAAAATGAACGAATTCCTATGCCCCACAAATAACCTAGAGATGCCTTTTACCGGTAAATAAAAGCACACATTCTACTCATGTAAAAACATGCTGGTTCCCGGACCATCAGCGGGCCGGATTTAGAAGGCGATTGGGCCGGATCCGGCCCCTGGGCCTTAGTTTGCCTGCCCATGAGTTAGACCAGGCATCCCCAAACTCGACCCTCCAGATGATTTGGGACTACAACTCCCATCACCCCCAGCTAACAGGACCAGTGGTCAAGGATTATGGGAATTGTAGTCCCCAAACATTTGGAGGGCCAAGTCTGGGGATGCCTGAGTTGGACCCATGGCCCATCTATCTCAGTGGGTCTCCAGGAATTTCTGGGTGCCTTTTGCAAGCCTTCCTTGCCTGGAGTTTTTGGGGACTGAACCCAAAATATTTTGCATGCAGACCAGCTGCTCTACCGCTGAGCGAATTTTGCACCTTGAATTACATTTTATATCAAGAATCTCATGTGTATGTGTGTGTAAGAGAGGGAGGGAGGGAAGTGGGGGGCAATAAAAGTATACCTCGTTTGGAAATTTTCCCAGTAGTGATGTATGGAAGTGAGAGCTGGACCATAAAGAAGGCTGATTGCCGAAGAATTGATTCTTTTGAATTCTGATGCCGGAGGAGACTCTTGAAAGTCCCATGGACTATCCATTCTGAAGGAAATCAGCCCTGAATGCTGACTGGAAGGACAGATCCTGAAGCTGAGGCTCCAAGACTTTGGCCACCTCATGAGAAGAGAAGACTCCCTGGGAAAGACCCTGATGTTGGGAAAGATGGAGGGCACAAGGAGAAGGGGATGACAGAGGATGAGGTGGTGGGACAGTGTTCTCGAAGCTACCAGCATGAGTCTGACCAAACTGCGGGAGGCAGTGGAAGACAGGAGTGCCTGGCGTGGTCTGGCCCAGGGGGTCACGAAGAGTCGGACACAACTAAACGACTAAACAACAACAACAACAGTTCCGAAAGAATATGGCTTATTCTCACTTGCTTTTCCTCTATACCTTAAACCTGCATGCTCAAGTGCTCTTTTATCTTGCCCCCCCCCCCAAGATAATGGGCATTGCCATTCAAATGGTGCACATGTGAGGCGATACAATGTACCTTGGTTCTCAAACTTAATCCGTTCCGTAAGTCTGTTCCAAAACCAAAGCGTTCCAAAACCAAGGTGCGCTTTCCCACAGGAAGTAATTCAAAATGGCTTAATAAGTTCCAGACTTTTCAAAACAACCCCTAAAACAGCAATTTCACGTGAATTTTGCTATCTAACGAGACCATCGATCCATAAAATGAAAGCAATAAACAATGTACTGCAGTTACGCAATCAGTTGGTAGCTGAACTGGGTTCCACACAGTCATGAAAACAAAAGAAAAAAGAGCCCCCAAAACAAAAATGTAAAATAAATAGCAAAAACGCTCAAAATGTAACACTTAAAACGGAAGTGTAACACTCAAAACAGAGCACGTTCGGCTTCTGAAAAAAGTTCGCAAACTGGAACACTTACTTCCGGGTTTGCAGTGTTTGGGTTCCAAGTTGTTTGAGTACCAAGGCGTTTGAGAACCGAGGTACCACTGTATCATAGCTGTAAACCTTTCCCTTTTCTTGCGAGGAATCCTATTCAGAATAAGGGAATTTCCCTTTAAAAAAAGGGAAACGTTGACAGCGATGCACTGTATGTGATATTTATTCAAAATACTGAATATTTTATTCAAGTTGGCATCTCTGGGTGGCAAGGGGCTGCAGGGCTAAGCTGATCCTGGAAAGCTTTCTCTCTCTTTGTAGGAATGAGTTAAACTGTTCTATCCTTCCAGTCACAAATCCTACAGCTTTTGACCCAGAAGAAGCCCTTTCACATAGATAACAGCTGGCAGTCGTTTTAGATTGTACAGTCTAAGGACAAGCTAATCATGTTTTTTTTTTGGGGGGGAAGGAGTTTTGGACTCGACGTCTAATCGTTCCCCCACTCATTGGGCTGTACCAATGCTAGCCTTACTCACAGTAGACCCATTGAAATTATAAACATGGGTAACTTAGGTCCATTCATTTCATTTCGTATGAGGAGCTGTGTGTAATTACTTTTAAGATCCTTTCAAAACTGCTGATTAAAAACTCTAGGTGGTAGAACTACAAAAGAAAAACAATAAAGCAGTGTTTCTTTTCAATTAATATTTTATTATAAGAATTTTAGTTATAGAGAAAAAAGAGAAAGTGCAAATAAAAAAGTAAAAAATAATAAGTAAAAAGGTATAACATAGTACACTAAGTACAGTCAGGTACACTTCCAAACATTATTATATAGATATTTAAGTAGTATTATTGTCCTAATACATATATGATTATAAATAACCTACTATATTCTGTATAAACTCATTCCAAATGTCAACATATTTATCCAAACAAAGTCTGCGGCTATAAGCAATCCGTTCATATGTTGCGGCTGTTGTCTATTGATTAAAGGGTTTATTATTGCTTAATAAACTCAGTTTTTTTATATTTAAAGATTAAAAAACCCAGAGTTTATAAAATGCAGGAATTCAGTACTAAGAGAGTCCATTCTTATGGGTCAGGCAAGCCTGGGCAAAAATATATCGTATTTTTTGCTCTATAAGACTCACTTTTTTCCTCCTAAAAAGTAAGGGGAAATGTGTGCGTCTTATGGAGCGAATGCAGGCTGCACAGCTATCCCAGAAGCCAGAACAGCAAGAGGAATCGCTGCTTTCACTGCGCAGTGATCCCTCTTGCTGTTCTTGCTTCTGGGATTCAGAATATTTTTTTTCTTGTTTTCCTCCTCCAAAAACTTGTGGTCTGGTGCATCTTATAGAGCGAAAAATACGGGTACATCTTTATTTATTTATTTATTTATTTATTTATTTATTTATTTAGACAGTGGAATTTGCTGCCAAGGAGTGTGGTGGAGTCTCCTTCTTTGGAGGTCTTTAAGCAGAGGCTTGACAACCATATGTCAGGAGTGCTCTGATGGTGTTTCCTGCTTGGCAAGGGGTTGGACTCGATGGCCCTTGTGGTCTCTTCCAACTCTATGATTCTATGAAAAGTACATCCTATAGAGCAAAAAATACGGTAGTTTGAAGACGGCGAGACATCCCGCCAGGGAACACCAGCACATCACGAAGCAGAATATTACGTGGGCATTGCTGGTGAATATTATTCCAGTGGCAAATGCAAATATCAATGTCACAGCTCAATGGCAGAGCATCTCATTTGCATGCAGAAGGTATCGGGTTCAATTCCTGGCATCTCCAGGTAGGATTGGGAGAGATTTCCCATCTGGAGGGTTGCTTCCAGTCAGTGCTGCCAGTACTAGATGGACCAATGGTCTGACTCAGCATAAGGTAGTTCCTGTGATCCTAAATGTTTAAGATAGGGACACAAAGTCTCCCTTTTATTTGCATTTTTAAAAAATTCCTATAGAAAAGAGGGAGTCATTTTTTTAACCACTTAGGATGCACCCCTAACTCCACTTACCTGGGAGTTAGCCCCATTGAATTCAATAGGATTCAGTTCTGGGTAGGCTCTTAGCCTGTAATCCTATACTCACTCACCTGGGCGTAAGTCCTGTGGAACTTGGTGGGACTTTTATACATAGGTAAAGGGACCCCTGACCATTAGGTCCAGTCGTGACCGACTCTGGGGTTGCGGCGCTCATCTTGCTTTATTGGCTGAGGGAGCCGGCGTACAGCTTCTGGGTCATGTGGCCAGCATGACTAAGCTGCTTCTGGCGAACCAGAGCAGCACACGGAAACACCATTTACCTTCCCGCCGTAGCGGTACCTATTTATCTACTTGCACTTTGACGTGCTTTCGAACTGCTAGGTTGGCAGGAGCAGGGACCGAGCAACGGGAGCTCACTCCGTCATGGGGATTCAAACCGCTGACCTTCTGATCGGCAAGTCCTAGGCTCTGTGCTTTAACCCACAGCACCACCTGTGTCCCTTTCTATACATAGGGTGGGGCAGAAAATGTTCAAAAGTGAACTTTCTTGCCATAAGTTCATTATTTAAATGCTTTAGAGGAGTGGTTGCTGAACAGAGGCTGGGGAGAAACAGCTTTAAAGCTGGTTGCCAAGGCGACCAGGAAAGTGACAGAAGAAACTGCTGGAGATCTGTGATGAAGGTTTCTGTGATGTATCCTCCTTGTGCTGAAGAGGCAACCCACTTCATAGAAATACTGCTTGCCTCTTCAGTCATATGTCATTTGTTTTTATCTTGTGTTTTTATGCTGTGAACCTGCCTTAAGATCTACAGATCAAGGGTGGTACACAAATTTTATAAATATAATAAATAAATAAACGAACAAACTTGACAGTATATTGTAATGTCCCCTCCCCCTTTGCATACATATAGCATTGCTGGTCACGGCCACAAAGGGCAAATTAATGTCTGAGTTTGAATGTTTAGTCTTTATTCTCTCCTGTAGTTGCCAAAAGATAATACAACACAAGGAATTTCTGCAAAGATTAAACACTACAGAATAGCAGTTCTCGGTGCAAGAAAATGTTATGAGAATTATAAGGTCTAAGATATGGAATAAAGGTTCATAAATGTACCAGGCAAAGACATACTGTACATAAGGATATAAACCACGTGTCTGAAATGGTACAAGAGAACCATCTTGAAGCCATTTTGACTTTCCCAAATTGATCTCAAATCTTTCTCTGCAAGGAGGAAGGAAATGGGGACAGCTTTCAAATTGTCTTTGGACTGTAGGGGCTTACACCTCCCTGTAAATACAGTCTGGCAAGTATCTGTTAAACTGAGCAAACTATCAATATGTGCAAGAGATTCAGGAACTAAGTATTTACCATCTCCAAGGAATGGCCAGGCTACCCAGAAAAGGCGATCAGATAATAAGGCATTATCAGGTATCCTGGCAGACAGGAAAGAAGCAACACACTCAAATTTCTGCTGGGGACCACCTCTTTCTGTGATGTATGTATGATGTTTTGGGGGGTGGTCTTGAGCTACAGGGGAGGCAATTTCAAAAGTCTATTAATAAAGATCAGGCTTGCTAGCTGCTTTGCTTCTCAATATTCTCTGGTTGGCCTGTTGTTTTCTCCTACCCATAGACAACCTACATAAGGACTCTAGTATACGGGCTCTTGCGTACCCCATGAGGGAAAATGAGAAGTTTTTTCTTATAACAAAAGTTTAAGAGTTACTGCAGAGGGAGTTTCTGAGATCTTTGGGACTTGCAAGAGAAACAAAGATGTCATGGGCTGGAATCCATTGAAATTGTCCTGCATTAGCCCTGTGGGGTTCTTAACCAGGGATTCCTTTTCAGGATTGATGGAATAAGATACAGTGATCACCTCTGGGTTAGATAGGCTAACAAGGAGGTCGGATAAATTCATAGAGGAGATTAAGCCTATCAGAGCGGCATGACCTTTGGGGCTTGCGAAAGACGTTTCAGTGTGTCCTCCTCGCCTGCAGGGGTGCTCTTTTTTAGGGTTCCAACTTGCCAGCCATGCCTCCCCCCAAGGCACTATACATACATGCCCATTGCAAAGTATGGTATATTTGCAATGTATCCCTATGGGACCGCCTCTCCTGGTATGCCCCGCGGAGGACCTGGAGGTCCACAAATGACAACACTTTGGAGGTCCCAGGTTGCAAGGTGGTTAGATTGGTCTCAACTAGGGCCAGGGCCTTTTCAGTACTGGCCCCAACTTGGTGGAATGCTCTGTCACAAGAGACTAGGGCCCTGCGGGACTTGACATCTTTCTGCAGGGCCTGCAAGATGGAGCTGTTCCGCCTAGCCTTTGGTTTGGACTCAGTCTGACCCTCATGTTTCCCTCCCCTTATGGTTTTGATCTATGGGCTACTTTTAAAATGAGGCTGCATTTAAATTGCATTTTAACCTGTATTTTAAATTGGTTCCCCTCCCATTATGTTTTTACTGTGATTTTATTGGTGTTAGCCACCCTGAGCCCGGCTCTGGCCGGGGAGGGCGGGGTATAAATAAAAATTATCATTATTATTTATGTAATATACTGATATAAAACAGCTAATTAGTCTAAAAAAAGAACAAAGGCAGAAAGGAGAAAAATAATTTGAAAAAGGGAAACCTAAAGAGAGAGAGAGGAGAGAGAGAAAAGATTAGAGAGAGATAAATTAGGATAGCAGGACTTCCGGCTTTATGTCCTGCAGCTACATATGATATTAAGATCCAATCATTCTATCTTCCATAAACCAGTATTTTTTTCAATCTTCAGCTATGACAAGTTAATTTTCTATTTCGCGCAGAAACTCCACAAGAAATTTCCAATCCTTAATAAGTGTCAGGAATGATTTTTCTCTAATTAAACACGTTAACCTGGCCATCTCACCCAATAGTTTTGTCAGCCAATTCTCCTATACCTGGGAAGGCTGTATCTTTCTCTCGAAAGACCCGTGCCTCCCTCTCTCTGAGAAATGTACCTGTGCGAGGGGAACAGGAGCCTCCTAAAAGCTCTCAGCAGCTTTTTAACAAACTACAGCTCCCAGAATCCTTGGAGGGGGCAGGGATACAGATAAGTTTTTTCTCCCTTTCTCATCCCACTCGAATTGAGGAGGGACAATGCAAGGAAGCTGAGCACTGGAAGATTCAGGACAGAGAAAAGAAAGGCAGCGTATAGTTGAAACTATGGAACTCACTGCCACTGGAGGCAGGGATGGCCACAGACTCGGATGACTTTAAAAGACAGATCCAGCAGCTTCGCTTATGCTCTGGCTCTCAGTCAGGCCCTGAGCTGTGCCTGAGTTTCCACTTCGCCAGGGAGGGCCATAGATTGATGGTGTTTTGCGCTTAGAAGCCCTCAGTGTTTCTGGGCAAGGCTGGGTGTTATGTACTGAGTTGAATAGGATCCAAAATGCAGCAGTCTGATTGGTCCTAGAACAATAGGATCCAAAATGCAGCAGTCTGATTGGTTCTAGAACAATAGGATTCAGAATGCAGCAGTCTGATTGGTCCTAGAACAATGCAGCATTATGGTTGATCCGCAGGAGCCACCCAATCCAGCTCCAGGTGGAAGCGAATCCGCAACCTGATTGGCCTACAGGAGAATCCCGGAATTAGCCAATCACATGGGGCCCATTGTGTAAATAATGTATATAAAGCAGACATTCTGGGGGAACTTCCATTCCTCCTCACCACTATGAGCTGAATAAGGAGCATGAAATCCACTCTCGACTCCGAGTATATTCCACTGGGAGAGATTGCATGCCTGAAACCCTGAAGAGCCTCTGCCAGTCAGTGTAGGCAGCACTGAGCTATATGGACCAGCCAATCTGACTCAGTAGAAGGCAGTTTCCATCATCTACTCCCTCCCCAAGCACTTCTGCAAGCAAAGCATTTGGACTTCTGTAGCTGTTCTGAAATTCCCATCTGGCTCTCTGCCTTCTTAGCTTCTGTTGCTCTGGAAGAGATGGTGTGTTTGTGTTTGTGTGTAGGGTTGTGTCTCTGAGAGCTGGCCAGCAAGCCATGCGACTGGTGTGGGAACATTCAGTCCTGGGGCAAGCAAGCCCTGAGTTCAAGAGCACGCTCTTCCTCTGTGGTTTGCAACAACCGGTACTCAGAACCATACTGTCTCTGACAGAGGAGGTAGGGCATAGCTGTCAAACTCCGTAGTCATTGAAATCAAAGCCATCATAACCATTAAAATATAAGGTAAAGGGACCCCTGACCATTAGGTCCAGTCGTGGCCGACTCTGGGGTTGTGGCGCTCATCTCGCTTTATTGGCTGAGGGAGCTGGCGTTCAGCTTCCGGGTCATGTGGCCAGCATGGCTAAGCCGCTTCTGGCGAACCAGAGCAGCGCATGGAAACGCCGTTTACCTTCCCGCCGGAGTGGTGCCTATTTATCTACTTGCACTTGACGTGCTTTCGAACTGCTAGGTTGGCAGGAGCAGGGACCGAGCAATGGGAGCTCACCCCGTCGCGGGGATTCGAACCGCCGACCTTCTGATCGGCAAGTCCTAGGCTCTGTGGTTTAACCCACAGCGCCACCCACATCCCCTTATAGGCACCCATAATTAGCACCCAAAATATAAGCACCCATAGTTAAAGCACGCAATAAAATAACCCCCATAAAGCAGCACAGCAGTTAAAGCAGGGAATGCGAGCCGAGCGTATTATTATTATTTATTAATTTCTCCCCGTTCCTTGTCGTTTCCTTCTGAGCTGCGTTCTTCTGTGCATCCAGTAGGTGCCACCCAACTCCAGCAATCGGGAACTCAATTTCCTGGGCCCACATCAGAGGACAGACCCTTCTCTCTCAAGCAAGCAAGAAGGGGCCGTCTCACCCTCCCACAATGTCGTTTATTTCCTGCTAGCCATACGCTCACTCCTGCAGCCAAAGATTGAGATCAAAACCGACGTCTGAAAGATGACACAAATATGCCAAACCTTTCCCCTCTGCCTCTGTGACCTTGCCGCATGCTTGCTCCTGGATCTCCCCAGTCTGATAAACACCCAAAGCTCCCTAGTCGTGTTTCCTAGGGATAGAAGCACAGGACACACATAAAACAAATTCAGGCACAGGGGACATTCGCAGGGAAACTAAAATACTTGTTTCCAAAGCTATTGTACTAACAACCTGACTGTATGCTTGTGAAACATGGACCACTTATTAACGCCATCTCCAACTCCTCGAAAGATTCCATCAACGGTGTCTCCAAATTTTTTTACACATCATTCGGAAGCCGGGCGAACTAATATCAGTGTACTGGAAGAAGCAAAGATCACCAGCGTCGAAGCAATGATTCTTCAACATCAGCTTCGTTGGACTGGTCATGTTGTGCGGATGCCTGATGATCGTCTTCCAAAGCAACTACTCTATTCCGAACTTAAAAATGGAAAGAGTAATGTTGGTGGTCAACAAAAGAGGTTTAAAGACTGTCTCAAGGCAAATTAAAAAAAAAAGTAGTACAGTGGTACCTCGGGTTAAGAATTTAATTTGTTCTGGAGGTGCCTTCTTAACCTGAAACTGTTCTTAACCTGAGGTACCACTTTAGCTAATGGGGCCTCCTGCTGGCGCCACATGATTTCTGTTCTCATCCTGAAGCAAAGTTCTTCACCCGAGGTACTATTTCTGGGTTAGCGGAGTCTGTAACCTGAAGTGTCTGTAACCCAAGGTACCACTGTACAGTGGTACTTCGTGTTGCGTAACGTCCAGGTTACGGAATATCTTTGGGTTACGGCTACAGCAAACCCTGAGGTGTATGCTTCCAGGTTTTGCCGCTCACGCATGCACAGAAGCGCTCTATCACACCGCATGGGTGCACAGAAGCAGCGCCTCTAGTTACGGATTTTTGGGTGTGTGCACGGCACCCCGAAATGAATTAAATCCGTAACCAGAGGTACCACTGTAGAAACACCAACAACTGGGAAACACTTGCCTGTGAGTGCTCCAATTGGAGGCCAGCCTTTACCAAAGGTGTCATGGACTTTGGAGACACTCGAACTCAGGACGCAAGGGAGAAACGTGCTAAGAGGAAGGCACGCTTGGCAAATCCGCACCGTTATCAACTCCCGCCTGGAAACCTCTGTCCCCACTGTGGAAGGACATGTGGATCCAGAATTGGCCTCCACAGTCACTTACGGACTCATTGTTAAAACCGTGTTTATGGAAGACAATCTTACTCGGCTACGAGGGATCGCCAAAGAAGAGAGAATGATAGAATCGTAGAGTTGAAAGTGAGACTCTGTCGAACAAAATGATGGCTAGAGCTACTCCCAGGATTAGAGGTAGACTGCGGTCTCCTCTGGAGGCTCAGTATCTGTTGCCTCATGCGCCAGAGCCTCATTCTGTAGCTGTTTGGTTTCAGGCCCACAGCACCTGCCCTGTGGAATATGCTCCCCATAGAAACTAGACAGGAACCAACAACTGTGGTCTTTCATCATGTATTAAAAAAATAATAATCTGCTTCTTTTTCCAGAGAGATGGGCCTATTCACTGGCATTATTTGTTGACAGTATTTCATGATGTGCTTTTTATGTGCTTTATTACATTCTGCTAAACTTGTGTATCACTATGGTAAGGGTTAAGCGTTCTATAAATGTTTTCAAATAAATAAGTAAGACCCAATGCACGAGTTTGTTTCCACCCTCCTCCACCCCCATCCCCATTCCTTTTGTGCTATGTCTGTTAAATTGAAAGCCTGAAAGGAGGAACTGTCTTATTACCGATCTTTGTAAGGCCCCCCGGGAGCCCTTTTTGGCTGAACAGCAGGGTAAAAATCCTTCAGATAAATACATCGATCCAGTCTGCTTTGTCCTACAGATCTCTATAGGAGGTGCTGAGATTGCTCTTATCTGCTCAGCCGCCCCAATATATTGCCTTAATAGCTCATTCAGGATCTGCGCAGGTGAAGTTTCTCAGCATGGGTTATATACAATTCCCTGGCAGGACTCCTAACACAAGCCTGCGGCAGGTTTTTTTTTCTCGGCAAAGGAAAACGAGGGAAGCCGCAGGGTTAAGTCAATAATCCTGAATGCAAAACATCCCCTGACATTGCAGTAATTAGGTAAAGGGACCCCTGACCATTAGGTCCAGTCGTGGCTGACTCTGGGGTTGCGGCATTCATCTCGCTTTACTGGCCAAGGGAGCCAGCGTACAGCTTCCGGGTCATGTGGCCAGCATGACTAAGCCACTTCTGGTGAACCAAAGCAGTGCATGGAAACGCCGTTTACCTTCCCGCTGGAGTGGTACCTATTTATCTACTTGCACTTTGATGTGCTTTCAAACTGCTAGGTTGGCAGGAGCTGGGACCAAGCAAGGGGAGCTCACCCCGTCGCGGGAATTCAAAACGTCAACCTTCTGATGGGCAAGCCCTAGGCTCTGTGATTTAACCCACAGCGCCACCCACGTCCCATTGCAGGATTAGGCCAGCCTAAAAAAACTTATTCAACATCAACATTCCCATATAATAAAAGTTAACCTGGTACCTACTTTGTTATCATTTAGATCTCCCCCCTAAATCCTTTTCCTTTTTAGTTCCATCAAGCTCACAATTAATTAATTAATTAATTAATTAATTAAATGTATACCCCGTTCAAATGTAAGAAAAACTAAGCTTGTCTTCTGCTTTCTGTCTCTTTTAATGCCAACTATGGTTCTTGTTATATTTAGCAGCTGTTAAGCGCGTACATGTTTATTTACCACATTCTGTCCTTTTGATTGCTTGTACGAAAAGATTTTTTTAAAAAAATATAAAATAATAATAATTAAAACTCAAATTTTCGAATTGAAAATTTGTCGTCCTGGGGTTATTGAACAAAGAGCGGCACACATATTCCTTACATGAAATACAGTGGTACCCCACAAGACGAATGCCTCAGAAGATGAAAAACTCGCTAGACGAAAGGGTTTTTCGTTTTCTGAGGTGCTTTGCAAGACAGATTTTCCTAAGGACTTGCTTCGCTAGACGAAACGGCCCTGCCTCTCCCGTCATGGCGACGGTCACTGCACGCACGCTCGCTTCCCCGCTCCTCCGGCTCCCTCCCACCTTCCGGCTGACGGCTCCTCCGGCTCCCTCCCACCTTCCGGCTGACGGCTCCTCCGGCTCCCTCCCACCTTCCGGCTGACGGCCGACCTTCCGGCTGCCTCGCGCCGCTGCCCACCGCCCTCGCGCGCTCCCCTCAGAGAGCCATTGCCGCCAGCAGCCAGCGTTGCAGCCAGAGTCGCGCTCCTGAGCCCCGCCGCCCTCCAGCAGCTGCGTCACGCGGTGGCCACGACGCGCGGGTGAGTCTGAGGTACTGGCTGCGGCAGCTGTCCTGCTTCTCCCCACCCCTCCCCGCCGTTGTCAGTGTTTAAATGCAGTGGTGCTTCGCAAGACGAAAAAACTCGCACAATGAAAAAAATCGCGGAACGAATTAATTTCGTCTTGCGAGGCACCACTGTAAACCAAAGGCGTTGGGGAAAGCTGTCTTTGGGTAAAGTTTGCTTCCCTTTCCTGCTTGTTGGGGAACTCTGGGTAATCTTCTAAGGCAGGCTTCCTCAACCTCTGCCCTCCAGATGTTTGGAGACTACAATTCCCATCATCCCTGGCCTCTGGTCCTGCTAGCTAGGGATCATGGGAGTTGTAGGCCAAAAACATCTGGAGGGCTGAGGTTGAGGAAGCCTGTTCTAAGGGACCTCAGGGGTTCTTGCAATGCCCCTTGAAAACCACAACATTAAAGGAACTGATATCACACGTGTGGCTTGTATACTGCAGCAATCCCCCTGAAGTTTTAATTTTTCCAATTATACTGGAGGACCACCACTTGCAAACACAATGTTTTGCTTAAATCTGATTTCAGGGGGGCGAGTTCTGCTTAATTATGATGCTGCCTTGGAGATGTTGCTCTTAGGAGCCTTTTTTTCTGCCCCTGACATCCTTCTGACCTTTATCCTTTTCACTTTCCTGATTTCCACTCCTTTTGAGTCTCAAGTATTCTTCTCTGCGCTGCCACCTTTTCTTTTGGGAACAAGGATCCATTCTGAGTGTTGCAGCCTTTGAGATACTACTTGGCTGCCATTATTTCCGTTTCCCTCTTGGGTTGTTACGTATACCTTTGAAAGGAAATAATACCCCACTAGATAGTCCTTCACTGCAAGAATGGCTCTCCTGTATTTTTCAATTTACTTGCCAACCCTCCTCCCATTCCCCCTCCCTCTTGATGAGGCACTGCAAATCCTCCAATGGGAGGCTGTGCTCTGGCTTTATGCAAATCCAGCATTGTGATGTGGCGCAACAAATCCTCCAACTGGGGCCGTGTGATCGTTGTAAATAAAAATATGCCCTTTTCCCTTATGGGGTATCCAAGAGCCCATATAGAGTCCTTACATAGGTTCCCTATTGGTAGGAGAAAATAACGGAGGCCAACCAGAGAATATTGAGAAGCAAAGCAGCTAGTAAGCCTGATCTTTATTGATCTGTTGCAACAGGGTGCTCCCCTCACCCGCAGGAAAGGAGGAGGACCCACAAAAATGCTGTGCAAGGGCTTATAAAGACTTTCGAAATACCCCTCCTGTAGATCAAGACCACCCGCAGAAACATCATACATACATCACAGAAGGGGTGTAACCTAAGACCATCCCTCAGATACATCACAGAAAAGGTGGTCTTAAAACAGAAATTTCAATATTGTTTTTCTCTTATCCTTGTTTGTTTCCTGTCTGGCAGGTTACTTGATTGGATTGCCTGAGGAGCCTGGCCATTCTTTTGTAGAGATAAATAGTGATAAATACTTACCGGTAGTTCCTGGGCCATGTCACAGGCTCACACCCTATTCAAACATATCAACATACCCTTTGTTTGGTCCCAGCTCCTGCCAACCATGCTCCTCCAACCATCCTCTAACCATGCTGGTTAGGTGAGCACCCATATTGTATGGTTCAATCCTGGCTTCCAGTGCAAAGTATCATCAGTGTAAAAACTTTACACATGGAAACCCAGCTTGGAGCCGAGGCAATGCGTCCCTTTCTACTCTGCTCAGAGAGGTTGAAGGTGGTTGCGTAGTCCGAGTCCGAGCGAAGTCAAGGCTCTGGACAGTAAAGAAGAGTCAGAGATGCCACAGGTAATTGAACTCAGCTTCCAGTTTATTTGTAGAGCATCTTTGCATATGAAGTGCTTACGACAATTTACATCGAAACAACAATAATACAAGAGATGAACAAACAACAACAAACAAGCAATCCGAAATATCTAGGATAAGCCACTTACAACAGTGAGGCAATCATACATAAATCATATTTTATAGTCGGTTGTTTAAAATCCGGATATTTATTAAACAGCAAGGTATTAAACAGCAATTCTGTTAAAAAAAGGAGTTATCAAAATATAACAAAAAGAAATCCAGTCAGGTTAGCCACACAACAAAATCAGTTCCTAACAATGCTTTCCTATTCATAATAATGGTGCAATCTTAGAGGCATGTCTACTCAGAAGTAAGGCCTGCTGTGTTTAGTGGGACTCACACCCAGGTAAGCATGTATGGGATTATGCCCTAAAGCACGTAGTACCCCCCCCCCCGCCACAAAAATACCAATTTAGAAGACATAATTTTCAAAGCAATGATGCAGAATTTAATTGCCAAGAAATTCAGGAGCCTGGGAGCGCATGTTAATAATAAAAGTAATAAATTGTAAAGGCCAAAGTATTAAAAAGGTGGAATATGCTTGCCTACAATTTCATAAGCCCTGGACTTTATTTGGCCTGCGGCATTTAAATTACCAAGCACAGTACTTCAGAGGACTTTTTCCTGGCTGAGGAAAAAGGAGCAAAGCATGGAGGAGCCATTTAATAATGATTAATAATAATAATAATAATAATAATAATAATAATAATAATAGTGTTTATTATTTGTACCCGCCCATCTGGCTGGGTACAAATAAATAAAAACATGTCTGTGTGTGATTTTATGCTCCCTCCTGCTTCTATCTTGGAATATAGCAAAATATAACCCAGTGTTAGAAAAACGGAGTCAGAAGCGGGATGATAGACCAAGGGGGGCTGCTCCACTTGTGTTTTAGGAACTGGGCTGAGCAGTGAGTATTTTTTTCTCCTGAGCAGCATGGGGAATATGTGGTTATCCAGAGACTCCAACTCCCATCAGCCACAGCAAGTGTGGACGGGGATGATGGGAGTTGTAGTCCATCCACATCGGAAAAGCCCCAGGTTCTCCACCCTGACTCTTGAGCCTCAGCGTTATGTTGAATGCTATTGACACAAACACACATGATGCTGCCAAGGCTTATCATATGCAATTGGGCTGGAGGGGGGAGAATAAAACGATGAATTGATTTCCCCCCTTTAATTCAATGTGTGTTAGCTGCTGCTAAGATAAAAGCGAAGGTTTGTGGAAGCCGCTCAGATGATGATGAGTAGGGTACATCATCATCATCATCAACAACAACAAACTGTTACTCAGAGTAGGACCATTGAAATCAGCGGGTGCAAGTTAGTCACGGCCATTAATTTCAGTGTGTCTACTCGAAGGAACAGTTAGCTGAGTGCAACCCTTAGAAATAAGATCTTCCATTGTCCAAACTGCGCAGAAAACCCCACGGTGGCTCAAAGCATCAGAACGGTCCCTAAAACTATTCCACACTGCCAGTACATTTTAAGCATTGCAACGCAGGACGCGGCCTTATGCTGCATCAGACCATTGGTCTATCTAGCTCAGCATTGTCTACACCAGGGGTCAGCAAACCTTTTCAGCAGGGGGCCGGTCCACTGTCACTCAGACCTTGTGGGGGACCAGACTATATTTTGAAAAAATAATAATAATGAATGAATTCCTATGTCCCACAAATAACCCAGAGATTCCTGGACCTGCAGTAAAATATATACTGTATTGGCCCAAATGTAAGCCACACTTTTTTTTCTTCCAAATTCTGACTGCAAAAAGTTAAAGTACGGCTTATATTTGGAGCCGAGTGCTGGCACTGGCTTGGGGAGCAGGGCGCCGAGCGCCGGCCACCCCCCGTTCAGGGCGGTTGTGCCAGGAGGCAGGCTGCCCTCGCAAATAAGCCTTGAATTTTAAAGGTGCTGCTTATTTGTGGATGCGGCTTACAGTCAGGCCAATATGGTGTGTGTGTGTGTGTGTGTGTATTTGCAGGGGGTTGTCTCGGAGGAAGGGAGTTGTTTATTTTTTGGATCCACCTCATTTTTGTGATTGTAGGTTGCTTTAAACTGTTTCTAATACTGTACTGTGTTTTAATGTTGAAACCTACCCTGGGACCTTAGGGTGAAGTGGAGCAGGAGGAGGAGGAAGAAGAAGAAGAGGAGGAGGAAGAAGAAGAAGAAGAAGGAGGAGGAGGAGGAGGAGGAGGAGAAAGTGGAAGAGGAGGAGGAGGAGGAAGAAGAAGAAGAAGAAGAAGAGGAGGAAGAAGAAGAAGAGGAAGAAGAGGAAGAAGAAGAAAAGAAGAAGAGGAGGAGGAGGAGAAAGTGGAAGAGGAGGAGGAGGAGGAGGAAGAAGAAGAAGAGGAAGAGGAGGAAGAAGAAGAAGAAGAGGAGGAGGAGGAGAAAGTGGAAGAGGAGGAGGAGGAGGAGGAAGAAGAAGTTATTGTTTCCAAAATGTACTGGGCAACAATAATCGATTGCACTTGGGGAACCTTCTCTCCTGGGTGTCTTCTGGGACACAGAGGGTTCATGGGGCCATGACACAGGGCTCTGTGAGCGCAATACCTCAACACTGGCCAGGTGACCATTCAAAGAGGGGGCTGGGGTACATCACTATGCTCCTAGGTACATCAGAGTCATGGCGGTCAGGACAAACTGGGATGGTGAATTGTGGCTCAGCCCTGGCGAACCCCACCGAAAGAATAGCGAGCAAAGGAGAAATAACATAGCAATTCTAGTCTGGGTCGGTTGCCTTTATTGGAACATGGGTATATACATGGTGACTATCTTTACATATGCAAAAAAGCGACCTATTCAAGCTTAGAGGCTCTACAGACGTCTGAGCAGCTACACTCCCCTTGGTTCAGCACAAGGCCAAGCGCTCATCGCCAAGAGCCCTGATTGTGGCAAAGGAAACGGGGACCTATTTCCGGAGGGCGGTTGCCCTAGAATCTCGCTGAAGTGGCAAAAGAGAGCAGACACAGAGCGTTTAGCACTTGAGAACCCGTTTCATAAGACAGGTCACACCAGGGGACATGTTGGTCACTGGCTGTTAACAATGCAGATTTGATTTATCAGGGGTGGGGAACCTTTTCCAAGGGCCACGTTCCCTTCTGGGCAAGCTTCAGGGTGGTAGGGTGGGTACATGCCAGCAGTGAGGCAGGACCAGAGGCCAAAACGGGTAGAGCAACAAATGTAAATTTCAGCTTCGTATGGTAGGCTCGTTCCTACACTCACCCCTCTTGGTTCTCTAGCCAGGCCAGCAAAGAGCCATTCTTAAGAGTTAAAGGAGTTCATATTAAGTTTCTGGGGGCTGAGGTTCCCCACCCCTGGGTCCTGCATGGCTTTCCCGTAAGATTCCCGAGAACTGGAGGTTTCGCAAAGCGGTGAAGTTTCCATCTCTCCCTCGCAACAGTTCCCAGTGTTATTGGGCCATCACAGTGGCCGGCCCAGTCAGTTTCAGATGCAACATGCACACACGTGTGGAGGGCAGGGAGCTTATATTTATTTATTTCTCTCATTTATATTTATTTATTTTATTTTATTTATATACCGCCCCATACTCGGAGGTCTTAGGGCTGTTCACAATTCGCATAACCTCCTTCGGATTTTGCACCTCTCCGAATTGTGCAGCGATGCCCTCAGCTCAGGAAAGAACCAAGAAGCACTGATAAAAAAATGTGCATGCCAGAAGAATATATGCGTTGGGTACATTGAGATACCCTCACATACGTGGCGAAAATATACATAGCCAAATATCGGTTTAAATGCCAATTTTCATGTGGACTTTTAAAAATAATAATCGAAATGCAGAAAGGAAGGTGGAAGGGACATAGACAATGAACACATCTGAAACTGATACGGACTTGGAAGTAGCCTTTTCTATCCATCCCTGTACAAAAGATATATGAACTTGACCCCTCGGGCATATATACCGTATTTTTCGCTCCATAAGACTCACCTGACCATAAGACGCACCTAGTTTTTAAAGGAGGAAAACAAGAAAAAAAAATATTCAGAATGAAACAGTGGATGTATGATTTTTGTGGTTCATGCTGTGGCCACAGACATGTGATTTGACGGTGAGTTTGGGGTAGCCCAATGCAAAAATCCTGAGGATCCATGTGGCTCCGGGCTTTGTAACCACGTTTTTGTGCCATTGCGGCCCCACACAACAGTGGGTGCATGATTTTTTGTGTGCAGGCTGTAGCCATGGACATGGTATGTGATCTGATGGTGAATTTGGGGTGACCCAATGTAAAAATCCTAAGGATCCATGGGCTTTTACCTCCCAGGTAGCCTCCTTTATCGCTAGCGTTCCTTATCTCCCTCCTGATCGCTTGCCAATTAGCGGCTTTGTTTCAACACCCATTTCCCTCTTTCAAAAAAAACAAGCAAACAAAAAACATGATCTTTTTGCCCCAGGCAATTCAGCTCCAGGGACTACGCATTTGCTTCATAAGATGCACAGACATTTCCCTCTACATTTTAGGAAGAAAAAAGTGTGTCTTATGGAGCGAAAAATACGGTATATATATTATGCCATTCATATGGTTTGGCAAAAGCACCTCTCCCCTGGGAACGCTGAGAACTGTAGCCTTGTAGGGGAAGAAGAAAAACAATCCTTGGCACTTTGAGAAACTTCAGTCCCCAGAATTCTTCCCTGGAAGCCATGGCAAGTTAAACAGGTGCATAAAACCAACACAAAACAAATTACAAACAAATGCAAATGACAAGAAATGAGATTCTGGATAAACATCAGGAAGGACTTTCTGACGGTAATTGCTGTGGATTCGATGACCACAAAATGTGTTTTAAAACCGAGACTGGAGGGCCATCTTTCAGGGATTCTTTAGCTGAGATTTCTGCATTGCATGGGGTTGGAGTAGATGGTAAAGGTAAAGGACCCCTGGACGGTTAAGTCCAGTCAAAGGTGACTATGGGGTTGCGGCGCGCATCTCGCTTTCAGGCCGAGGGAGCCGGCATTTGTCACAGACAGCTGTCTAGGTCATGTGGCCAGCAGGACTAAATCGCTTCTGGTACACGGAGGACTGTGACAAGTGCCAGAGCGCACGGAAACGCTGTTTACCTTCCCGCTACAGCAGTACCTATTTATCTACTTGCACTAGCATGCTTTTGAACTGCTAGGTTGGCAGGAGCTGGGACCGAGCAACGGGAGCTCATTTGGTTGCGGGGATTCGAACCGCCAACCTTCTAATTGGCAAGCCCAAGAGGCTCAGTGGTTTAGACCACAGCTAACTCTACAATTCTATGATCTTATGAAGCGGTGCGGTTTAGACATGTCCTATGCGATGGGGTGAGCTCCCATGGCTCGGTCCCTGCTCATGCCAACCTAGCAGTTTGAAAGCATGTCAAAGTGCAAGTAGATAAATAGGTACAGTCATATTTTGGGATTAATACGCTTCAGCTTAAATATTTTCGGGTTGCGTTCTGCGGTGACCCGGCAGTAACGGAGCACGTTACTTCCAGGTTTCGCCGCTTGCGCATGCGCAGACCCTCAAAATGACATCATGTGCATGTGCAGAAGTGGTGAAACGCGACCTGTGCAAACACAGATGCACTGTCACATCTTGTGTTCCGTTTGGGATGCGAACAGGGCTCCAGAGTGGATCCCATGCGCATCCCGAGGTACCACTGTACTGCTCCAGCAGGAAGGAAAACGGCATTTCCGTGTGCTGCTCTGGTTCGCCAGAAGCGGCTTAGTCATGCTGGCCACACGACCTGGAAGCTGTATGCCGGCTCCCTCGACCAGTAAAGCGAGATGAGCACCACAACCCCAGAGTCATCCGTGACTGGACCTAACGGTCAGGGGTCCATTTACCTTCACCTATGCTTTTTAATGAGCCTGGTAGAATCTACTTTTGTATTGTTAAACCCTAGAACCAGGCATATATAGGAACACGTTCTAAGCATTTGAAACCCATGAAGTCATCTCATTCATGCAATGACTCCCGCAGGCCTCATTCTCTGCAGATGAAGGGGGGGCACTATCTCATGGACCAGGGACCACCTGACTGCATGCTGACCCCCTGCTTTATTTTGGGTTGAAGAGAGAGCCTAGTAGTTGTTACAGGCTATATGGTTGCTGGGCGGGGAGGCAGAAAATACAAAACTGACAGAGGAGGAAGCAAGGAGGTGGGAACGGATGGGGATTGGGGCCAGTGTCTGCTTCTCACGAGGTTTCACATGCATCACCAATGGAATGAGGATGTTGTGAGTCCCACATTCATGGCTAAGCATGCACAGGATTGCATGTTTTGCACAGGGTTTAAATGGAAGGAATTCAGTCTCTACAGAGCACAGCAAACTCTGCAAGTCTGATGCTCAGCTATTCAGTGCACAGGACTGCACTGAAGGATAGGTCTTCAGTACCAAAAGGTTTTTGAGCTGAAAAGCATGTCTCTAACAAGAGATGACTAATCTCAGGTCCAGCATTCCTCCAACAGCCATCTCCCATCCCAGGCATAATGCTCTAGCAAACCTTTGCCACTTTGGTGCCCTCCAGATGTTTTGAATGACAGTTCCCTTCAGCCTCAGCAAGCAGAGCCATGCACTAGATTGGCAAAGGATGCTTTAGGCCCTGCACCATGCACATTGATTTGAAATAAAGGTAAAGGTAAAGGTACCCCTGCCCGTACGGGCCAGTCTTGACAGACTCTAGGGTTGTGCACCCATCTCACTCAAAGAGGCCAAGGGCCAGCGCTGTCCGAAGACACTTCCGGGTCACGTGGCCAGTGTGACATCGCTGCTCTGGCGAGCCAGAGCCACACACGGAAACGCCGTCTACCTTCCCGCTAGTAAGCGGTCCCTATTTATCTACTTGCACCCAGGGGTGCTTTCGAACTGCTAGGTTGGCAGACGCTGGGACCGAACAGCGGGAGCGCACCCCGCCGCGGGGATTCGAACCACCGACCTTTCGATCGGCAAGCCCTAGGCACTGAGGCTTTAACCCACAGCACCACCCGCATTTGATTTGAAATGCAGAGCTGCAAATTGGAGAGAGAATCCCATCTTTGCTGATCAGGACTTCTCTGACCATGGTGCAGATCTGTCAGTTAAGTTACTGGCCAGCTGTTTGCACTTCCTGAATGTTTAGCCACGATCGTTTCTTTGAAAAAGTACCCCAAACTTTTAACAGTTCACGTTTTCAAAAATTGCATTTTGACCACGCAGCCTTATACACAACTGTTGAGAGGTCCTATTGCAGCCGAAAATGCACATTTAAATGCAAGATATCTTTGGAGATCTTGAAGATTAATGGAAAGAAAATGGAATGGAACAGACTTTTGGGTGAACACATGCAAAAATAACATGGAGCTGAAACAGATTTGTCCACCCCTAACTATGAGGTTTTTTTGTTTTTTGTCTTAAGTCATGGATAATAATCCATGAAGTTTATTGAACAGCAATAGTTTTTCTAAGTTGGAGCTGTCCAGAGATTTGGTCTCTGTCTGGCTTCCATCCATAATCTCCTCCCCTTATACTGCCTTGTCCTATGTGGGGTTTCAAGGCTTTCTGATATAGACCTCACCCGTTTCATCTTCCAGAATCTCTTCAATACGGCTTCTCTGTAAAGCAAAGCAAAGGAAACAGTGTGCAGATGGTCTCGGTTCGCATAGTTTATTAACAGTAGTTACAGAAGCAATCCCGTGTCCATTTCAGTTGAAGCAGTCACCGGTTAAGAAATTATCTCAAGTCCACCCTGCGGATTGTGAGCTGAATTTGTAATGTAAAAGATTCTCCAAGTTTGTTTTGACGCCTTGTGAAGGGCAGCAAGCAAGACTTCACATCTGTACATGTATTTGTCTTGGAAGACAAATAAATTTGGTAACTGTTTTTAAGATACAGTGGTACCTTAGTTCTTAAAAGCCTTGGTTCTCAAACGCTGAAATCCCGGAGGTAGTGTTCTGGTTTTCGAATGTTTTCCGGAAGCCAAACATCCAATGCAGTTGTCGGGTATTGTTTTCGGGGCACCAGCACCAATCAGAAGCTGCACCTTGGTTTTTGAACATTTCAGAAGTCAAATGGACTTCCGGAATGGATTAAGTTTGGCGCTTTTGTTTTTGCTTTTTATTTTGCATTTTCGTTTTAGAGGACTTTTCGGTTAATTTGTTTTTATGACTGTGTGGATAATAATTTCTGTCATCTACAATACTGTCTCATTTATTTTATAGCACAGTACACTGATTATTGCTTTCATTTTTTGGATCAATGGTCTCGTTAGATAGTAAAATTCATGTTAAGTTGCTGTTTTAGGGGTTGTTTTTAAAAGTCTGGAAAGGATTAATCCATTTTGCATTACATTGCCTTGGTTTTGGAACGGACTTCCGGAACGGATAAAGATTGAGAACCAAGGTACCACTGTGTTCAGTAAAGTTTGCGAAAAAGAAGAAGGAGGAGGAGGAGGAGGAGGAAGAGCAGGAAGAGTAGGAGCAGGAGGAGGAAGAGGAAGAGGAGGAGGAGGAGGACGAAGAGGAAGAGGAGGATTGGGCAAATTCATGGAGGAGAAGGCTATTTATTAGCTGTGGTCTGACCCAGCAGGCTCCCTTTATGTTCTTAACTATCAATGGATCCAGCCCCAGTGAGCTAGCTGAATGCTTTTAAAGAACCACTGAAGATGATGGCCATCACTTTGTCTTCCCAGGAAGCGGTCCACCATATGAATCAGGGGCGCCATCTAGGGGTGGCCGCGAGCGGTCTAGGACCCCCCCCCCAAAAAAAAATTAAAGGAGGGGGCCGGGCCTCCTCGATATTCTGCGGTGACATGTGCACGCTGTCTGCGGAGGGAACTGCGCAGCCCCACATTTCTAAGCGACCTTCTTTCTTGATGGGCCCCCCTTTCAGAACCGGGAAATGGAGAGATATGTCAATGGGAAGGAACTATTTGCCAGACAGTTTGTGTGTTCAACATACCTGGACTGTGTTCATGCAGTCTGCTAGTTTTCTAAGGTTCTTCCTGGGTGGGAGGAAGACCTCGAGCCTCACAGCACCTTTAGCATTCCTCTGGAAGGAGATCAGGAAGTTGATCTCTTGTGCCTGGAGTCGAAAGAGAATGAAATGAATGAAGAACTGAAGCTGCTTTAGACTGAACCAGTCTAAAGGTTCAGTCTAAAGCAGCTTTGGTCCAGTGCTGTCTACTCTAATGACAGCACTCTCTCCCAATCCTGAGACCTGAGTTCCAAACAAGGTGGTACTCTTAATTCAAAGTATATGCACAAAGTATCAAATGTGGTGGCAGTAATAATAATACAACAAAACAACAACACCACAAACTGGCTTATAAGTATAAAACCAAACTTACTAGAATAATAGCTAGAATAGAAATAGACTTGTAACCATTCAAACAACAAACATATTAAGGTGCCATGTGCAAGACAAAGCCTGGAGATACTGTAAACATGGAGTGGATAAATGTACAACTCTATCTTAAAAAGGTAAAGGTAAAGGTAAAGCGACCCCTGACCAATAGGTCCAGTCGTGGCCGACTCTGGGGTTGTGGCACTCATCTTGCTTTACTGGCCGAGGGAGCCAGCGTACAGCTTCCGGGTCATGTGGCCACCATGACTAAGCCACTTCTGGCGAACCAGAGCAGTGCACGGAAACGCCGTTTACCTTCCCGCTGGTAAGCGGTCCCTATTTATCTACTTGCACTTTGACATGCTTTCGAACTGCTAGGTTGGCAGGTGCTGGGACCGAACGACGGGAGCGCACCCCGCCGCGGGTATTCGAACCGCCGACCATGCAATCGGCAAGTCCTAGGCGCTGAGGTTTTACCCACAGCGCCACCCGCGTCCCAGAGATAGAGATAGACTTATAACCATTCAAACAACAAACATACTAAGGTGCCATGTGCAAGACAAAGCCTGGAGATACTGTAAACATGGAGTGGATAAATGTACAACTCTATCTTAACAAGGTAAAGGTAAAGGTAAAGGGGACCCCTGACTGTTAGGTAGCAACGGGAGCTTTCCCTCTAAAGTAGTGCTGGTGGTGGTGGCGGAATTCAGGATTGCGTTGGGAGAGGAAAGGGTGAAGTTCAACTCGCCCTGCAAAGCAGCTTTCTTTCTTTCTTTCTTTCTTTCTTTCTTTCTTTCTTTCTTTCTTTCTTTCTTTCTTTCTTTCGCACTTAATTTATTTATTATTAATGTTGCAATACATGTATGAAATCTTTACATATTGATACATGTCAGGGACCTGCCATCGGAGCCAGAAGGAGAGGGAGGGCTCCAGAGGGATTCCGGAGAGCGTCCCGGGAGGGAGAGAAGCAGCACATCTTCTGGGGAAGGAAATCAGCGTAGCACCAGTGGAGGAGGGGGGCAGATGGGGGAATCGGAGAGGAGGCTCCAAGACTCCTCGCCGGGGACCAGCGGGGAGAGCACGGGTCCTCCGATGCCCACACCCTCCCTGCGCAGAAGGCTTCCGCGCAGGGAGAGTAGGAGGAGACTAGGCGTCAAAGAACTTTTATGCTGGAAGACGTTCAAGAAACGCCCACTGACGGATTCTGCCAGCGATTGAGACAGCCATGGGTGAGTGGCTGTCCGGACAGGAAAGGTTCACTCAGGCAACCCAGCCAGGTGTTGGCACTGGTTTACACACGAGCAACCCCTAGAACCATTACAATACATATACATTATATTTGTAAATTCACATTTTCACAATTCATTATGTACCGTTATGCTAATTCAATCATTTCCCAAAAAATATTTTGCCAATCTTTCAATGTTGGTACTTCTTCTGATTTCCAATTTTTTGCAAGCAATAACCTTGCGGCAGCTGTTGCATATAAAAACATTCTCTTCATGTCTTTTGGGATGTCATTTGCAACAATTCCTAAAAGGAATTTTTTCCGGCTTCTTACCTATTGTTGTTTTAAACATATTTTCAGTTCCTCATGTATATTTCCCCAAAATTTCTTAATTTTATCACATCCCCACCATACATGATATAAGGATCCCTCTGATACCTTACATCTCCAACACAGATTTGATGTTAGTTTATAAATTTTAGCCAGTTTTACAGGGGTTAAGCAATAGAATACATATTGCAATGTGATTTACATGAATATATGCCCTTTGCTGAATACTTTACTCCAGCGTGTGCAGTTTTCGATACAGTGGTGCCTCGCAAGACGAAATTAAAGCCCATAGGGAAATCCGTCTTGCGAAGCAGCTCAGAAAACGAAAAACTCTTTCGTCTTGCGAGTTTTTCGTCTTCCGAGGCATTCGTCTTGCGAGGTACCACTGTACATTCTTTCGATGGAGGACAGCATTGCAAAATTTGGAGAAGTGCACATTCTGAAGGATGGCTGTGTTTTTTTGAGCTCCCATTGCTACAGAAAGTGCAAATGAGCTTTGCCTTTAAATGCAAATTTCTCCTCCGCCCCTCGTCACAGCTAACTTGAACCCAAACTGATTTCATTGGGCTCCAGTGTCCCAAACACTCGTCTGTCGAGGCCTCAGCCCTGTCACGTCCATTTGCCTAAATCTAACCATCACCCTAGGCACAATCCCTGAAAAGCCACTGGGTTTTCTTGGGAGATGCATCTCTGTGTACATATTGCGCTGATTGTTGCCAGGTTTTTGGGAGCCTGCAAAGGGCGGGTCGTTGTTTATTGCCAGTTACAGACCCCCAAGAGAGATGCTTTGTTTCAGAATAGCCCCAGTCTTGGAAGGACAGAAAAGGCTTTGTTTTGACAGTAGCAGCAGCGGCTGCAAAGTCCTGTTCCAAGCTTGCTAACTATAGCATATTTTATGGCAAGAACTGTAAATAACAAGCCCAGAGTTACAGCAGGGGCCAAGTTATGACATCATGTTGTTTGGGATTATAGAGTGAGCGAGCGAGAGAGAAAAAATACCTTCCATGGAGGCAGTCTGGTCTAAAATAAGCAACTTTTCCAGAACTAGCTTTCTCACGGGGATTACACAGGGAAAGTTGGAGGGGCATTGATAGTGCGTTGGCAGGTTATTCCAATAGGTCTCGATGGAGCTTTCCCAGGGTTTGCATTTAGGAATGGCATACAATAACACTTCCCAAACCCTAAAAAACTAAATCTGTGCATGGACCAGGAATTCTGGGCTGTTTCTGCCACACACCCTTGCTGTCTCTGGCTATGTCCCCATGAATGGTGCTTCCATTTCCCAACCTCTTTGCTGCTCTCAGGATGAAGTAGATGCCCCTATAAAAGGTAAAGGTACCCCTGCCCGTACAGGCCAGTCTTGCCAGACTCTAGGGTTGTGCGCCCATCTCACTTAAGAGGCCGGGGGCCAGCGCTGTCCGGAGACACTTCTGGGTCATGTGGCCAGCTTGACATCGCTGCTCTGGCGAGCCAGAGCCACACACGGAAATGCCGTTTACCTTCCCGCTAGTAAGCGGTCCCTATTTATCTACTTGCACCCGGGAGTGCTTTCGAACTGCTAGGTTGGCAGGCGCTGGGACCGAACAACGGGAGCGCACCCCGCCGCGGGGATTCGAACCGCCGACCTTTCGATCGGCAAGCCCTAGGCGCTGAGGCTTTTACCCACAGCGCCACCCGTGTCCCCCAGATGCCCCTATAGTGAGATGAAAATGAGTGTTGGAGGCTAGAGGCCACAGGGCAAGCAGGATCAGCCAAATATATTTTCTTGCTGGAAGTAGAGTGGTAAACATGCTCACCCTACTGAAGTCAGGGCGCACAGTACTCTTTGATACTACGTGCCGATTTAGCATAGTGGCTAGGGTGTTGGACTAGGAGCTGGGATACTGCAGTTCAAATCCCCGCTCAGCCATGAAGCTCATTGGGTGACCTTGGGCCAGTCGCTCACACTCAATCTGTCAGGTGTGCGTGCAGGAGCCAGGCCCTGTGACCAATAGGACTTTGGAGGACTGGGGCCTTCCTAAGTTTGTTCTGAAGAAGCAAGGCGTGGCCTCACAGGTGAGGCCGATTGGTAACTCACAGCACCTGGTGGCAAGAGCTGGGAAGGGATATAAGGTCAGCATTTCCCTTTGGCTCTTTGCTACAGCAACACGTTCCTTGCCTTGCTGCATTTGTCTTCTTGCTTCCTGATCCTTGAACCTAGGCTTCTTGACTCCTTGCTTCTTGATCTTGGACCCCTGACTTCGTGACCCCTTGCTTCTTGATCCTCGGACCCCTGACTTCATGATCCCTTGCTCCTTGATCCTCGGACCCCTGACTTTGTGACTCCTTGCTTCTTGATCCTCGGACCCCTGACTTCGTGACTCCTTGCTTCTTGATCCTCGGACCCCTGACTTTGTGACCCCTTGCTTCTTGATCCTCGGACCCCTGACTTTGTGACCCCTTGCTTCTTGATCCTCGGACCCCTGACTTCGTGACTCCTTGCTTCTTGATCTCGGACCCCTGACTTCGTGACTCCTTGCTTCTTGATCCTCGGACCCCTGACTTCATGACTCCTTGCTTCTTGATTCTCGGACCCCTGACTTCGTGACCCCTTGTTTCTTGATCCTCGGACCCCTGACTTCGTGACTCCTTGCTTCTTGATCCTCGGACCCCTGACTTCGTGACCCCTTGCTTCTTGATCCTCGGACCCCTGACTTTGTGACCCCTTGCTTCTTGATCCTCGGACCCCTGACTTCGTGACCCCTTGCTTCTTGATCCTCGGACCCCTGACTTCGTGACTCCTTGCTTCTTGATCCTCGGACCCCTGACTTCGTGACTCCTTGCTTCTTGATCCTCGGACCCCTGACTTCGTGACTCCTTGCTTCTTGATCCTTGGACCTTTGACTTCGTGACTCCTGGCTCTCTGACCCTCGGACTCTTGGCTTCCTGACTCCTGGCTTCTGGACCCCCGTTCCTGCTCCCCCCCCCCGCCATCTTGCCCGCGGTCCTGACATCCCCTGCCAGGACTTTGATTGCCCATGAACCGGACTGTGACACAATCTAAGCTACCCCATAGAGCTGAGAGAATGAAGAACTATGGTTTCCTCTTGGTTAGGGGGTCTCCAGCTCTCCTCCTCATCTAGCCTGTCCCTGACATCGCTCCCCCCTCCCCAAACCCCATACAAACTCACTCTCAGATTCTGGTACTGGAGCCTCGTGTTCCGGAGGCGGTTCCGAGCCTCGGTGGCCTTTAGGACCCCGATGAGGTTCTTCTGTTCCGCCACCTTTTCCTCTTCCGGCACCAAATTCCTGTCCTTCATGAGGACGGCAGCCAGCATCTCTTTCACCTTGGGCTGACTGGGGTCAGCGAAGGCCAAGTAGCGCGCCATCTGCGCCGGAGTCATCTTGTTCGCTTCGCTGGCGCTCGAACGCTTCTGGTGTCGCACGGTGAACTTATTTCTCTGGAGAGCTCCACCTTTGGACATCTTTGCTTATCTCGCCGACTTAGATTGGATTGATGCTTGGCAGGAGGGCTATGGAAGAGAGGAAGACCAAACAGCTTGACCATGGGAATAATAATAATGCACTTTTATTATACCCCGCCCTCTCTGGCCAGAGCCGGGCTCAGGGCGGCTAACACCAGCAAAATTACAGTAAAATCATAATAGGGGGGGAAAAACACCAATTTAAAATACAGGTTAAAATGCAATTTAAAATGCAGCCTCATTTTAAAAGTAGCCCATAGATCAAAACCACAAGGGGAAGGAAACCTAAGGGTCAGACTGAGTCCAAACCAAAGACCAGGTGGAACAGCTCCGTCTTGCAGGCCCTGCAGAAAGATGTCAAGTCCTGCAGGGCCCTAGTCTCTTGTGACAGAGCGTTCCACCACATCGGGGCCAGTACTGAAAAGGCCCTGGCCCTAGTTGAGACCAATCTAACCACTTTGCGACCTGGGACTTCCAAAATGTTGTCATTTGTGGACCTTCAGGTCCTCCGCGGGGCATATCAGAAGAGGTGGTCCCATAGGTACATGGGTCCTAGGCCGCATAGGGCTTTAAAGGTCAAAACCAGCACCTTAAACCTGACCCTGTACACCACCGGGAGCCAGTGCAGTTGGTAAAGCACTGGATGAATGTGATCCCAAGGCAAGAACCCTGTAAGGAGCCTCACTGTGGCATTTTGCACCCGCTGGAGTTTCTGGGTAAGCTTCAAGGGCAGCCCCGTGTATAGCGAGTTAGAATAACACAAGGCTATTTAAAACGCTGAAATAACACTTGAAATGCATTATGCTTTCCAACTCTGTACATCAGGGGTGTCTAATGCCCAGTTCAGGGGCCTGACCAAGCCCCCCTCACTACTCCCCCCTGCCCACTTTTGCTTCCCAATTCTGAGTTCCCCACTGCTCAGATAACAGCAGAAAGACGGATGCCTAGGGCTGCCTGCTTTTCATTGGGCCCTGCAGCCACCTGCAGTTGATGTTTCTCATGGCGTGGAAGCAAACAGTACCCCCTGCTAACGGTTTCAGATCAAGCCGAACAGCAAAAAAAGAGGCTTGAGGGTCTGGCTGAAAAGCTGGCCATCCTAAAACGTGCGTGTTTGTTTTCCACAACAGATATACGAAGGGAAGAGAAGAGAAAACGAAAATAGAAAGACGTGTCAAAAGAGGAAAACGCTCCCCAGAGCCAGGGTCTCCTGAGCCTGCTAGCAAGAAATTACACAGGATGTTTCAGATAAGAAAGAGGAAGCGGTTTCATGGCTGATACCAGAGCCTTTTAACTAGAATTTCAGCCACAAGCTAGAAGCGGACAACTCCTCAGTGCCAAGTCAGCGCCTTTGGCATTTTCTGCCTGGCTTCTGACGAACCACGACTCGTTCAGCAAGCATTTTTTGGGCTGGAAGGCGTGATGGCTCACAGCCGGAACTCGCAGATGGACACAGGCTTAGATTTGCTGCAGAGGGTGTTGCTCTTACAAAACCCTGTCCAAGAATGGAAACATTTTTTAAAAAAAGTATTGCTGGAACAGTTGGATGGGAGAAGCCAGCCATGGAGAGCCTCTTGTGCAGATCACAGAATTAGAAGGTGCAGAATGTGATTCTGTCTGCTCCATGCAGGTTCTTAGAATCATAGAATCATAGAGTTGGAAGAGACCACAAGGGCCATCGAGTCCAACCCCCTGCCATGGGCCAGGTAACCACCAGGCTCTGAGACCTGCGTTGCCCATCAGCTACATGACACCCGGTTGAGACGTTTGGGTTCCCCACGCTGATGCTCCCCACATGCCCCATGGCACATTCCTGCTGGCCGCTTGGAGGGGCACCATTGGCAAAGGCAACCTTAGCTTCCAGCGCTTACTCCCCCAAAGGAAATAAATCCTGTTATCTTGTTCTGTTAAATGCATCATCCTACCTGACACTTATGGGACGCGGGTGGCGCTGTGGGTTAAACCACAGAGCCTAGGACTTGCCGATCAGAAGGTCGGCGGATCGAATCCCCACAACAGGGCGAGCTCCCGTTGCTCGGTCCCTGCTCCTGCCCACCTAGCAGTTCAAAAGCATGCCAGTGCAAGTAGATAAATAGGTACCACTCCGGCGGGAAGGTAAACGGCGTTTCCGTGCACTGCTCTGGTTCACCAGAAGCGGCTTTGTCATGCTGGCCACATGACCCGGAAGTTGTACGCCAGCTCCCTCGGCCAATAAAGCGAGATGAGTGCCACAACCCCAGAGTCGTCTGCGACTGGACCTAATGGTCAGGGGTACCTTTACGTTTATCACTTGGGAAGACAGGTGAACTAATGCCAGTGTACTGGAAGAAGCAAAGATCACCAGTGTCGAAGCAATGATTCTTCAACATTAACTTTGTTGGACTTGTCATCTTGTAAGGATGCCTAATTATCATCTTCCAAAGCAACTACTCTATTCCAAACTTGGCCAGTAAAGCGAGATGAGTGCCGCAACTCCAGAGTCGGCCACGACTGGACCTAATGGTCAGGGGTCCCTTTACTTTACCTGCCACTTGTCCAGTGCTTTCCTTAAGCACCACCTTGCTCATTAATCCTCACCCCAGCTCTGGAAGGCAGGACTTTACTACATTTAAGCCTGGGCAAATATTGCTATTAAACACTCACACACACCCCTTTGTAATGACACTTACCTTTGGGGAAAGTCAATGGTGAGTGTGTGTGTGTTGTTGTTTTTTTTTTTAAAAAGCCACTTCCTTGAGAACAAAACTTCAGTCTCAGAGGGTCTTTAGATACAATGCAAGACAATAGTTTCCCTGTTGGTCAAAAAAAGAAAAGTGCCAGGTCATGCTTTGCTTTCCAGAGTGCATCATGGGAAAAGTGGCAGGACAGGACAAGACAGGTTACCTGTGACCTTGATGGTGAATTTCCTAGTTGTGGTTGGTGCCAGCTATTGGCGAGGTCCAGCACTAGCCCCCCCCCAGGAGCTCCTGCCAGCCTGACCCAGTGTCAGGAGCTGGAATCAAGCTCAGGTCAGCAATAAAAATACCAGGGTCTCAAAGAAACTAAAGTAGCGCAGGTCTAGTGATCCCTGCTCAGTGCCTGAGGGCCCAAGTCCTGCCACTCACCACCTGGCCTAGGGCGGGACCTGATGGGCTCTATAAAGGACTGCTGCCGCTGCTGTCGCTGGGCAGAGAGGGCTCCATTTTGTTTTGGTTTTTGTTTAAACTGCTGTTATTTTTTACCTATGTCATTTTAAACGGTGATAATAATGCTGTATTCTTAGTTTTAGATTTTGATTTATGTGGAAATTGTTTTCCATATGGTTGTGCATTTTTTGATGTGCTTTATTTATTGTTTATGACTTTTGTAATTATGCAAATCTTGTCATGCTGTAAGCCGCCTTGAGCATTGTTTTTTTAACTGTGGAAAGGCGGCATACAAATAAAAAATGATGATGAACCTAGCAACTCTTCCCAGTAGGTCTTGGTCTAGCAAGGCACTTGTGAGTGTTAGGATATAGTTCCATTCCACCTTAAAAGGAACAGGCATGACTGTTGTGTGTCACATGCCTGTTTACTTCCAGCACAGGCTTGCTGGCAACTTCCTTTTGTATATTGCTTTTGCTATTGCTGTTTTGCTTGGACACAAAGGGAAGCAGACATGTTTTTCCATTGTCCTGCTGCTGAATAAATGCTGTAAATATGCTTACACATGTCTCTGTCCGCTACTTCTGCTGCAAAGAGTTTTTTCTCTGCTGGCTTGCGTGCTTAAGCCTCTGAAGGCTTCTGAGGCTTGGGTCGCAGTTTTGATGCTGTTCCGAGAACCGGAGTTTTGCCCGGCTGCTGGCTGGAGCTAGCTAGGGGCCTGCCAGACGCCCCCGTCTCCTGGCAGCACCCCAACAGCGAGGACTGAAGGTCCCTGTGTTCCAACACTCTCTAAGGCTCTTCCTCTCATGGGCTTTCCCCAAGCAATCTCAGACTGCACCTGCACACAACTAATCTCTGCTCTGCTCTTTTCATTTCTCTGCATGTCCTAGGAGACCAGTGGGGAGGGGAGCTGGTCGTAACAGAGGATGACAATGACACCCTGGCTTCTTCAGCAGCCAGCACCTCTGTCTCCTGGCCCCATCCCTCTCCAGCCTCTGCTTCAGCCTTGAAGTTTGAACTGCCATCTGTCACAACCTCTTCCTGCTCACGAAACCCTGTGGCCTTTTCGGCTTCCAATGCCTCCTCCCCGAAGTCTTCTCCCTCTGAACACTTGCCATCCTCCCACCACCAACCCCCTGGTTCTGAACCTTCTTCCCTTGGGGATTTCCCAACTGGTCCCTCCCATCACTCCTCTATCTCCAGCCAGTCTATGACACTCAACTGCGACACCTCTCAGCACCTCTCTGTCAGCCCCTTGGACATTCATTTTAGGAGCCGGTGAGTGGCAGTGCTATTTTTCAATGGGAGCAAAGCTCAGCTCCCATACTTGGTGGCTGCCAGCCTTCTTAATTTACCCAAAATTCAATGCTCCAGCCTATATAGTCCTATGAAATCTATAAAACTCAGCCTCATAGACCTTATGGATTTAAAGGTTGGGGCATTGCATTTTGCTTAAATTAAGATGGCGGGCAGCTGCCATGGATAGGAGCTGACTTTGTCTCCCATTCAGATGAAGCAATGACATTTGCCCACCATTAAAATCCCATTGGGAAGCCTTGGAGGATGAGTGGCAGGTGTAGCGTTGTGGTTATAGGGTGGGACTAGGACCTTGGAGACCAGGGTTTGAATCCATGAAACTGGCCCTGTTCCTGTATGTCACTGCCAAGCAGTGCTTGAGCCAAAATAATAAGCCAGTGAAGAGGTCCAAACCACCCACACAACATACACTCAGTTAAACTCCATTATTGCTCCATTGGTGCTGGAGGAGACTCTTGATAGTCCCATGGACTGCAAGAAGATCAAACCTATCCATTCTGCAGGAAATCAGCCCTGAGTGCTCACTGGAAGGACAGATCCTGAAGCTGAGGCTCCAACACTTTGGCCACCTCATGAGAAGAGAAGCCTCCCTGGAAAAGACCCTGATGTTGGGAAAGATGGAGGGCACAAGGAGAAGGGGACTACAGAGGATGAGATGGTTGGATAGTGATCTCAAAGCTCCTAACATGAGTTTGACCAAACTGTAAGAGGCAGTGGAAAACAGGAGTGCCTGGCGTGCTCTGGTCCATGGGGTCACGAAGAGTTGGACACAACTAAATGACTAAACAACAACAAATTGCCCCAACACCCCCATGTTCTTTGCATCCCAACATTCTCTCTCTCATATATATAGTATTGAATTTTGTTTTGCAATTTTAAATACTCAGTTAAACATCCTTAAGATATCAATGACTTCCCTTCTTCTCTATCCATGGTTCATTTTGCATACCATAAATCACTGCATATTTTACATAAACTGAACCATTCTGTATTCCATTATTGCATCCATCAAAACTTATTTACACTGTTGAATTTATCTTAATGCTGCCAACGTTTCCAAGTGTACACAATTTCCCCCCATATATTCAATAAACGTTTCCCAATCTTCTCTAAATGTATGTTCTTTTTGTTCTCTTATTCTATATGTTAATTGACATATTCTATATGTTAATTGTGCAGTCTGCAATCTGTGCATATTCTGTCAGCTTAAGTTGCCATTCTTCTTTGGTTGGGACCTCACTTGCTTTCCATTTTTGGGCTAACAAAACACGGGCCGCAGTAGTGGCATACATAAATAACCTGTTTTGACACCTGGGGATTTCCGTCTGAATTATCCCCAACCAAAAGGATGGGTAAATCTGTCCCATTTTGCTTTCTCTCAGTTTTTTCACTCTTAAGATCTGTTCTCCCCATGTGTGATCTTTTTTTAAAAAGTCTCTTGAAAATTCACCAGAGTTTTCTCCTGCTACACGTTACACAATTCTACCCAATAGTCACATTTCTGCAAAGCAATCTTCCCTAATATGTTATATTTTTTTCACTAATATATGCATTTTTAGGCACACTTTACCCTGGACAGTATATATGCACACATCATTTGGTTAGGGAACCGCCTTGCAAAATTCAGAGGAATACGGACTTTGAAGGAAAGCTGTGTCTTAGTTTGCATAGTTTTGGCAAGTGAGAATGTAGGCTGATTTGCCTTTGAAATGAAAACTGTGTCAAACTTCTTCCCATGCAGAGGCAAATACATCCACGAGGGAAAGGACAGGAGTGGGGTGGTGATATAGGGGTGAAACACAAGGTCCCAGACTCCCCCTTACCCTAAAAACCCCACTTTTCGGTTTCTCCCACTCTGTGACCCTTCTCTCACCTGCCAAGTCAGCATCCTCTCCTGCGGCTCTCAGGGCCTTGTACTGGTCTGTCCTTTTGGTCCAGGCCTCCAGTGTACAAACGTCTCCATGGTAACCTAGTTGCCAGGCAACTCAGACAATGGCAAGGAGGCTCCCAGTCTGCCCAGCTTTCACACACATGCACTGACCAGCAAGCCGGCTGCTTGCCGCCTGCTGAACTGAAACTTAGAGAGGGAAATGGTGAGTTAAAGAAAATGTTTAAAAACACTTTTGTTAAAAAAAAACCCAGAAGCTTTTTTATCGGGTATACAGTGGTACCTCGCAAGACGAAAAACTCGCAAGACGAAAGAGTTTTTTGTTTTTTGAGTTGCTTCGCAAGACGAATTTCCCTATGGGCTTGCTTTGCAAGACGAAAACGTCTTGCGCCTTTTTCTTAAAACCATCAATGCATTCCTATGGGAAACCGTGCTTCGCAAGACGAAAAATTCACAAGACGAAAAAACTCGCAGAACGAATTAATTTCGTCTTGCGAGGCACCACTGTAGTGGGTAAAGAGATACCGAGACAAGAAAAAAAAATATTGCTCTTATATGCAACAACTGCGGCAAGAATTTTGTTAGCCCAGAGATGGAAACAACAGATGAACAGATGAAGTTGATGGACTTTGCAGAAGTGATGAAACTGATGGGAAGAACCCGGAACTAGCAAGACCAAGCATTCCAAAAAGACTGGGATCAAGTCATATTATATTTGAAAGATAACTGTAAGCAATTAACATCACTAGCAGGGTTATCTGAAGATTTGTAAGATGAAATTGCTACCTATTCAGGCTGAGTCATTTAATGTTTTAGGTAATGATGTAGCAAGGATAGGAAATGAAGTGAAATGTAAAGATGCAAAGTTTAATTTTGTAAACTATTAGACGGGAGGAAGGGAAGTTAGGCTCAGCCAAAGAGATAAAATAAGAGGATAGGATGTTACATAATGCGATTACCGGTATATGCAAAACCAATAAAAATCATTAAAAATAATAGAGGGGAAAATGGGGGAGGGGTGGAGTGGGGAATACCTAGAGGTTGTGACTAGAGGCTGGGGCTGAGGAGATTTCACCCCTCCCATATCCAAGAATCTCCTGAGGAGTCTGCTGATTCTGCAGAGAGGAGGAGGCGTGTTCTGCTCTCTACTTATTCTGCTCCAGCACCACATCAAAGAGTCGGTCAGTGAGTCGGTCAGTGAGTGAGTCGGTCAGAGAGAGAAAGACTGAGTGTTAGAGATTGTATGTATAGATAAGGTTGCTGCTAAGAGCAGTTGCAGGCACTCAGTGCGGTTCAGCATTCTTTATGCTTAGACCTATTTAGCTCTGTATATAGTTGTATAATAGTTGTAGATAGAATAAAGAAGATATTCTACAGAGCTGCTCTCCGAGTTGTTTATATACTCTGCTAGACTCTGCTGTACTCTGCTGTGCAACGACTGTCTACTTGTGGAAGTGAATCCGGTGCTCACAACTCTAAGCTGTGAGTCCACAGCACTTTGACCTGTTCCTGTGCAGAAGGTGGTCTCTGGAAGTGCTACCCAGCTCGCCTAGCCCAGTCGGGGCTGAAGTGGATGAGTCCAGTTAGTGGCACTGGCTCAAGGGCGATGCTGACAGGGGCTTCTAGGAGCAACTGCACTAAAAAAAATATTCATTGGTTTCTATCTAATTGATTTCTATCTAATGGCTGCATCTGTCTGTCTCAAGAGACCATGAAGTGTGGCTCTGCGGGTGAAGTCAAACGGTTGCGTTAGCAGGACAGAGGTGACGTCCCTGAGGCACAAGCGTGGGCAGTGGGAGGTCCTGGGCTGCCTCGATGTTGGGATACTGCTGGGGAGACGGGGGCATTTGGCAGCCCCCCCAAGCTGGCTCCAGCCACCGGTCAGTAGCCAGACGAACACCAGTCTCCCTTGGAGCAGCATCAATCAGCGACACGAGCCTCAGATACCTCAGATACGTTTAGAAGCTGTGCACGCTTTTGTCAGCAGAGTGAATAAATCCTCACAACGGAAGTGGCAGACAGAGACATGTGCAAGCATGATTTACAGCATTTATTCAGCATAGTTCAGGAACAAAGGAAAAACATGTCTGCTTCCCTTCGTCTCCAGCAAAACAGCAAAAAGCAAAAGCAATATACAAACGGAAGTTCCCAGCAGACTGTGCTGGAAATGTAAACAGGCATGTGACACACAACAGTCATGCCTGTTCCCTTTTAAGGTGGAACTATATCCTAACAAAGACCCTCCTCTTCACCTTGCTAAAGGAAAGCAGAGCGAGATGTTTGGCACCAGCCTGGCTGCAGAAGTTGCTGGAAGGAGGCGTATAAGGCACCATCCAACCATCTTAGGGACTCCATTCCCGATTTGTGTAGCATTTACTCCTTAACCCTTTCTTTTAAGGGAGCTGGGCATGTTTAGCCTGGAGAAGAGGAGAAGAGGAGGTTAAGGGGTGATATGATAGCCATGTTCAAATATATAAAAGGATGTCACATAGAGGAGGGAGAAAGGTTGTTTTCTGCTGCTCCAGAGAAGCGGACACGGAGCAATGGATCCAAACTCCAAGAAAGAAGATTCCACCTAAACATTAGGAAGAACTTCCTGACAGTAAGAGCTGTTCGACAGTGGAATTTGCTGCCAAGGAGTGTGGTGGAGTCTCCTTCTTTGGAGGTCTTTAAGCAGAGGCTTGACAACCATATGTCAGGAGTGCTCTGATGGTGTTTCCTGCTTGGCAGGGGGTTGGACTCGATGGCCCTTGTGGTCTCTTCCATGATTCTATGATTCTCCCAAAGATGTCCTGCAAGGTAGCAGAGATTTAGGGCCAGAGTTTTCCTTCTCCTCAATGGCGTCCCTTCCCAGGTTGATGATCCTCAACTGTCCCTCACTTCCTTCTACAGCACAGGCAGAAGCAATCATCTTCTCTTTATTTTTTTAAATTAACTTTCTTTTTCTCATAACCAATATCCAATATCAATAGCATTCATTTTCCAATTTCCCCACTCCCTATTGACTTCCCTCAGCTACCATTTCTGGTTTATTACGTCAAACGTTACATTCTGCTGTTCAGAAGCCAGAAGCCATCTTCTTGACTGTTAGACCCACTATTGTTCTCAGTCTGCTGGAGCCTGTCTTCACAAGCAGCGCAAGTCCCCAACTCACAGAGGGTTTGAGACCCATCAGCTACCCTCACCTGGTTTAGCTGGCCATTCGAAATTGTTCCTGGCAGTGGCATGTGGTCAGTGGACATGGGGAACTAGGCTAGTCCCTTACATGTTCCCCTGGTGCCTCCTTCCTGTGGGATGTGAAACACAAGAGCAGTCAAGTACAACATTCCTAGAGTGAACATGTTTACACATGGGGAGGAATGTTTGTCCAGCCAGCAGGTGAACTTCCTGTTTCCTTCTGGGCTGGGACAGACTCCCTCTGCATGTGACTAGAGGTGGGCGTGGCCTCACCTGTGCAGGTAACGACAAAAGCACAGGGCAGGGCAGCCATCTCTCTCCCTTTGACTACATGCATCGAAGAAGCAACATCTGCTTAGCCAAAGATGCTTCCAGCCAAGAGAGGACAAAGGGACTGTCTCTTTATGGGATAGTTTCCTGGTGTATGTTACTTTTCTAAGCTAAGTCTGCCTTCTGGGATCCGATTGTGAACAGAATGCGAGTAAACTCTTTTTTTATACTTTTATAGAAGACTGTGTCACGTCTTATCTTTTATGAGGGAATAAGGGGAAAATACCAGAACAGTTATTATAGAGGCTTTCGCGAGCCTGAGCAAACGCATCCGCTGTAAGTTTAAAAAGGGGAATGTTACTCTGCTAAATTGTAAACTTGTTTACACAAGTTGGAAAAGCTATAATCAAACAATATATCCTCTCCTGCATCCCTGAACATTCCCACACTTCCCAAAGCCCAGGAAGCTTCTGCTCAGCTTAGGGAGGGCAGCTCAATGCTTCAACGAGTCCAAGAGCCATTCCGCCACTTTTCCAAAGCCCTCCCAACTTTGGGAAGGAGACAGCAGGGCTCTAACATCCTGTCAGTGTCCTGACACTTCCTTCCCAAAGCCTGGGAGGCTTCTGCCTGGCTTAGGGAAGGTGGCACAATACCCAACTTTGCGACATCGCCCCACACCACCCTCGCAAGTTGGCTCCTCTGCCCTAATTCTTCTCCCACAAAAAAAATTATCCACATGCTACTGGTTCCTGGGGTGTGGCTGCTGTCTCATGCTTTTTTAAAATAACATTTTATTAATTTCTCAAAAATAACAATAACAAAAAAGAAAATAACACCACAAACCAATTTTTGAACCATAATTCTTTTTTTCTTCTCTTCTTTTTAATTTTTTTGAAAAGTTTTTATTGTTAAAATAATTCAGCATTAATACACACATTGCGAATATGCAAACATACAAACATACATTTCATACAGTCCTTTAAAATGTTCAAACATACCTACACTCAATCCCACAGATAATTCCTTTTCCCATCACCATCCACCACCCCTCACCCCACCTTTGTGTTAGACTTCCAATCTACTCAATTGCAGTTTCTTTCCACTTCTATTACTTTCTATCACACACCTTTAACCTAACTTCATGCTTCTTTTTCTATTACTCATTGTTATCCATCTTATTTAGTATTCCAGTATTTAAAACGGAACTTGTTTATTCTAATAGGAGTTCTGATTTTTCAATATGGTTTTGCAAGTATCATTTAAACGCCTTCCAGTCCCTGTCTATCTTCTCTTTTGAGATCCTTCCAATTTCTCCCATTGTTTTGGATATATTGTAGTACTCCAATAATTTGGCAAGCCGCTCTATTTTTGTTGGTATAATACCACTTTTCCAATTTTTCGCAATCAATAGCCTTGCAGCTACTGCTGCGTATAAGTATAATGTCTTGTTTTCTTCCTTTAGGCAAGAAGACAATTTTTGAACTATAATTTTTTGGTTGACTACCTCCACTCCCCCTCTTGGTTTCATTATTTAATACTTGTTCATGCATGTTCATAAAATTTTATATTCTTAACAATCCAATTTTTAAACCTTCATCTTATTACAAATGAGTTTTAATAGTCATACTAATGTGGAAGTCTATACACAAAGCTTGAAGGATATGCAGTAAACCTTTACCCCTTCTTTAAAGTTCAAAGCCCCTTTTCTTTCTCAGGTTTCAAATTGGCCAATTTGTCCTGCATAGTTCAATAATTTATTTTCCCAATCTTCTTCTTCTTTGGCGGAGGTTTCTTCCTTCAGTAGGAGCTAGCTGGTCTTGGACTTTTGATCCACTCTCAAAGACAGGAACAAAGTCTTTCGCTCAATAAGTCCATCAAGTCCTGTACCTCTCAATATCGCAACTTCAATTTTTTTAAACAACAATCCTTTCCCACATTCTCTTCAGGTCTTTATATATTTCCCCCCAGGCCTTTTTAATAATTTTACATTCCCACCACACATAATACAGTTATACCTCTGATTACAGATGCTTCAGGTCGCGTTTTTTCAAGTTACGGCCCCCCCGAAACCCGGAAGTACCTGAATGGGTTACTTCCGGGTTTTTGGGGTTGTGCATGCGCAGAAACGCTAAATCACGCTTTGTGCGAAGACACAAGATTCACCCACTCTGGAAGAATGGCAGATGAAGGTGATGGACTATATGGAATTGGCGGAAATGACCGGCAGAATCCGAGACCAGGGAGAAGAGTCGGTGGAAGAAGATTGGAAGAAATTTAAAGACTATTTACAGAAATACTGCAAAATTAATGCATGTTAGAATGATGTTGGATTGAAGTTAAGTGGTTTTTTTAGCAGCAATGTTATAAAGGAATATGTAAAAATGGGCTGTTAACAGGTGATAATCTAAAGCTACAATATATTAAGATAAAAGATTAAGATAAAATCAAAGAGGGAAAGGATTTGCTGAATTAACTAACTGAGCTGGAATACAAGAAAGGGAGGCGTGAGGAGGTCAGGGAAACAAGCAAATGAAAGATAAGATATGGAAAGACTGATTTGTTTTTAACTGTTTTCATTTTGTATTTTCTTTCTCTTTTTACTCTTTTATTTTTGTAACGTTGAAATTTCAATAAATATCTTTTAAAAAATAAAATAAATCACGCTTTGTGCATGTGTAGAAATGCTAAATCACACTTTGTGCATGCGCAGAAGCACCGAATTGCAACCTGTGCATGCACAGACGTGCAGCTGCGGGCTGCGAACGCTGCAGGTTGCGAATGTGCATCCTGTACGGATCACGTTTGCAACCCGAGCGTCCACTGTAACATCTGTAACAGTGTAACAGAAGGACACTGTAACAGAAGGACACTGACAAACTGGAACGTGTCCAGAGGAGGGCAACCAAAATGGTCAAAGGCCTGGAAACGAAGCCTTATGAGGAACGGCATGTTTAGCCTGGAGAAGAGGAGGTTAAGGGGTGATATGATAGCCATGTTCAAATATATAAAAGGATGTCACCTAGAGGAGGGAGAAAGGTTGTTTTCTGCTGCTGCAGAGAAGCAGACACGGAGCAATGGATCCAAACTACAAGAAGGAAGATTCCACCTAAACATTAGGAAGAACTTCCTGACAGTAAGAGCTGTTCGACAGTGGAATTTGCTGCCAAGGAGTGTGGTGGAGTCTCCTTCTTTGGAGGTCTTTAAGCAGAGGCTTGACAACCATATGCCAGGAGTGCTCTGATGGTGTTTCCTGCTTGGCAGGGGGTTGGACTCGATGGCCCTGGTGGTCTCTTCCAATTCTATGATTCTATGATTCTATGATCTTATGCTTTTAGCCCTCCCTTCTGTCCGCTGTCTCAGGAGCATGACATGTCTCCCACCAGAGGTAATATCCCCTCCCCTAACAACACATGAATCCCGGTTTTTGTTGACACGCATACAAAAATTGCAACGCACAATTGCAATTGCCAAATGGGGATGTCCAAGCAACTAATGATGAATATAAAAGCACATCGTAACATCAACAATAAGTAAAGTTTCAACCACTCTATCAAATCAAAATATATATGCAAAAGCAGCAGTAAAGAAGCTGGATTTAAAAAAATAATAATAATCTAAAAGACGAAGTGGAAGGGAAAACTTGCTCAAGTTTTTCAATGGCAATGGATCAGTGGCAGAGAAGGAGATAATTTGACCTCACAGGGATGGGGTGGGGTGTGGGGTGGGAGGTTTCTGCATATTGGGGGTCACTAAAGAGGAAGTCCAGACTAGAAGAGCAGAAGATGTTGCAAATCAGATCAAGAGAGGAAGCTGGGGAACCTGGCAGCATCGCCGTTGTGATTTTTAGCTATTTCACAGGGTCATTGTTAAAGTGTGCTGAGACCTGCAACTCACGACTTCAAACCATTAGTATGTTTGTAAAAAACCCCAAACTGTTCTATACTGATTCTTTGTTCCTTTTCCATTCTTCCCCCCACGCCCTTTAAATGCCCTCCTAAGAGGTGAATAATATTGGAGATCAGCTAAGAGCATTTTCATAATAGGAATGATGAAGCTTTGAAAAAAAAAGGGGGGGGGGGGAATGAAAAACCTTTCAGAGGATATGAGAGATGCCTGTAAAGACTGAATATACCCACAACCTCCCATTTCTGCTCCTGGCTCCATTCTAGGATTATACGAGGGGAACAACAACAACAACAACAACAACAACAACAACAACAACAACAATTTATACCCCGCCCATCTGGCTGGGTTTCCCCAGCCACTCTGGGCGGCTTCCAACCAAGTATTAAAATACAGTAGTCTGTTAAACATTAAAAGCTTCCCTAAACAGGGCTGCCTTCAGGTGTCTTCTAAAAGTCTGGTAGTTGCTCTTCTCTTTGACATCTGGTTGAAGGGCGTTCCACAGGGCGTGTGCCACTACCGAGAAGGCCCTCTGCCTGGTTCCCTGTAGCTTTGCTTCTCGCAGTGAGGGAACCGCCAGAAGGCGCTGGACCTCAGCGTCCGGGCAGAATGATGGGGGTGGAGATGCTCCTTCAGGTATACAGGACCGAGGCCATTTAGGGCTTTAAAGGTCAAGACCAACACTTTGAATTGTGCTCGGAAATGTACTGGGAGCCAATGTAGGTCTTTCAAGACCTGTGTTATGTGGTCTTGGTGGCTGCTCCCAGTCACCAGTCTAGCTGCTGCATTCTGGATTAATTGCAGTTTCCAGGTCACCTTCAAAGGTAGCCCCACGTAGAGCGCATTGCAGTAGTCCAAGCGGGAGATAACTAGAGCATGCACCACTCTGGCGAGACAGTCCATGGGCAGGTAGAGTCTCCAGCTGCGCAGGAGACAGTGCCCCCAGCTCCCAGCCCCTCAAGACGGTCCAGAAGGATGTATAAATAATCTATTATTATTATTATTATTATTATTATTATTATTATTATTATTATTATTATCCAAAGAGGGCAGCCGTGAGAACCTTATCCATCTCCAACCAGGAAGAATGGTGTTTTACAGTGGAACAATAGTGGAAGCCAGTGGAGTCTTTCCTTCCTTGGAAGTTTTAAAGCAGAGGTTGGATGGCCACCTCCCAGGAATTCTTTAGCTACAATTCCTGCTTTTCAGAGGGTTGGACAAGATGACCTTTGGGTTCCTTTCCAACTCTGCAATTCTGAGATTCTACGATCCCTCGTGGGACTCGGACCCTCAGCCTTGTCCTTATCAGGTCCACCCTCAAGGCAGCCTGGCTAAATTTGCAAACCAAACTGATGCAATGTGCACTTTGAGGGGAGTGGGGCATTCATCCACTGGGAACACCTTTGGCTACTGCTGCCATCCCATTAGCAGGGTTTAATATAAAACGCTTAAGTTCTTTCAGTCATTTGTGTCACAGCAGCAGAGTTCAGTTCCCCCAGGGGAAGCCGAGGGGCGAGAACACAAACACTATGACAGAAAGGCCGCCTTTGTTGTGGGTCAGGTGGAGAGAGATGGCTATCGCTTGTTGAGCTTGCCTGCTAATGAGGATTAGCAGAACAGAAGCAGATTCTTGCAGAATGGCCTTTGATGGATAAATGTTTTCTTCTTCAATGTGCTTTAACCAGAGGGGAGGGAGGGGAATTGGGCCTCTTCTTGTGCTTTTAGCATCCAACTGAGCTGCAGAAATCAGGAGCAGAAGCTTGTCAGTTTGTGGTTGATTGTCACACAAGAACATCAGAAGGTCCTGCTGGATCTGACCAGTGACCCATCTAATCCAGCACCCTGGTCTCGCAGTGGCCAACCAGTGCGGGATATAATCCACTGGGAGCAGTCAAATATAACTTTCCTTGTTTTCCTAGAGTGGACATGCAAGGGGATGCTTGGTCCAGCCAGTTGAAACTTCCTGTCCCTCCTGGCTGGAACTGTCAGGAGCTTGTCCTACACTCAAGTAGGACCCTGGCAGAGACACATGCCCGACTGGCACGTTCTCTCCCTCCTGGTCGATCGTTTGGTAGCTTCAGAAGCTTTCTTCTGCCTGTACATCACAGCGACTGATGCCAACAGACATTGGCACACTTAGGGATCCGCAGAGTTTGCACAGCTTGCGTGACAGACCTCAGCAACCCAGCACTTTGGCTAATCTACTTTATTTACATATAAACACACATGGAGCACTGCAGCATGGCCCCCCCTCTCTCTAGCATCAGACGGCAAAGAGAAAGAACAAAGGACAATAGTCCCACTTCACGGAACACAGTAACGCAAACTTCCTGTCTCCGTCACTTCCCACTCTGTGGAGTCAAAACATACACCGTCATGTGAAAAATCCCATGACTGCAATCATGGGGGCAGGGATTCTAACAGGAACATCCTTCCTTGCATGTGACTAGTGGGTGGGCATGACCTTTCCAGATATGGTAAAAGGCCAAGGCATACTGCCACTTTTCCATCTTCCTTTCGTCCTGCGAACTGCTGGACTGCTAACCTGCAGTCACTAGGTAAATCTCCCTTATGGGGTAAACCTGTTTGTATATGCTTGTAACTTTAAGCCTTAAGCCTTCCTTTGGGGATCACACTGTGCTGTGCCTGATCATGAGTAAACTTTCTTTTTCTTGCTTATGAATAAGACTGTGGTGTCTTTATGATTTTAGGAGAAATTCAAGGGGTCTTACCAGGAAAATATCAGAACACATTTCAATCTGGACAAACCAGATGGAATTGTGTATTGTCTTAAGAAACTCACACGAGTTTGCAACTACAGTGGTACCCCGCAAGACGAATGCCTCGCAAGACGGAAAACCCGCTAGACGAAAGGGTTTTCCGTTTTTTGATGCGCTTCACAGGACGAATTTCCCTATGGGCTTGCTTCGCAAGATGAAAATGTCTTGCGAGTCTTGAGATTTTTTTCCGCTCCCCACCCCCTTTTCTAAGCCGCTAAACCGCTAATAGCCTTTTAGCAGCTAATCCGCTAATCCCTTAAGCCTTTAATAGCCGCTAATAGCCGCTAAACCGCTAATAGCGCTAATCCGCTAACCCGCTAATAGGGTTGCTTCGCAAGACGAAAAAACCGCTAGACGAAGAGACTCGCAGAACGAATTAATTTCGTCTTGCGAGGCACCACTGTAGTTTTCTGCTGTGTAAAGGGGAATGCACTCTGCTAAGTAAAGGAACTTGCTAACAATATATCCTCTCCTGCCGCCCTGAACATTCCCACAACCAGATGCCTCTGGGGGATCAGCAAGCAGGATTTGAGCCCAAGAACACTCTCGATTCCAGCAACTTGCATCCAGAAGCATTTCTTCCTCTGAGCGTGAAAGCAGAGCATAGCCATCATGGCTAGTAGCTGTCAATAGCCCTCTCCCCCACGAATTTGGCTAATCCTCTTTTAACCACCCTGTCTGAATGCACCCTCAGTCTCACTCAAATCAGCTCGATTTCCTGGATTTGAAATTTACTGCAATGCGTTAGACAAGATGAGTCAAGCCCCAGCTACAGCTTTCATATTGGATTTCAACACACAGTCTGTTGTTCAACCTTGAAAGTCAGTTTAACAGCTTGAGCTGATTTATCTCAAATATTGACACTGATGAGCGCCGTTAATTCATGGTTTTTAGCAGCAGCGGGATTCAAGTCAAACGAGGCTGGCTGATTAGCAATTCCCCGATGAACTTAGCAGACTTTGGAGGATCTGCAGATGAGACGTAAAGTTAATACCGGAAGCCTCATCATAAGAAGAATCCAAAGATGCTTCTACTCATCCTTTGCCATTCAGTGACACTGTTACTTTTGCTCTCTTGCTCTCAGACAAAAAGCCAGCTCCAAACATTATGTCACACTCCTGTGTGACCAAGAAGTAGCAGGCAGAATAGCACGATGCAGGTGTACAGGGAGGCAGTGCAGATTGGAGCAAGCTGGATTCTCAATGGCTGTGACCATCTGGAACTAAGGGCAGGTTCATTCCCCAGGACACTGGGATTCTTGAGTACACACTATCACTTTCTGCCACACAATCGCTCCACCAGGGGTAAGCATCTAGGGGGCACTGCTGTAATAATAATAATAATAATAATAATAATAATAATAATAATAATAATTTATTATTTATACCCCGCCCATCTGGCTGGGTTTCCCCAGCCACTCTGGGCGGCTTCCAACAAAGATGAAAAATACACTAAAATATCACACATTAAAAACTTCCCTGAACAGGGCTGCCTTCAGGTGTCTTCTGAATGTCAGGTAGTTGTTTATCGCTTTGACATCTGATGGGAGGGTGTTCCACAGGGTGGGCGCCACTACCGAGAAGGCCCTCTGCCTGGTTCCCTGTAACTTGGCCTCTCGCAGTGAGGGAACCACCAGAAGGCCCTCGGAGCTGGACCTTAGTGTCCGGGCAGAACGATGGAGGTGGAGACGCTCTCCTTCAGATATACTGGACCGAGGCCGTTGTGAAGGTGATCCATGCCTTCTGTCAGGTAGGAGGTGGACCAGTCCATATGAAGGGGATCCTGCAAAGGGTTCATTTTGTTACAAAAGCTGGGTGCCAACCCCACTCTCTGCCAAGACCCAGGGGGTTCCAGGTACTCACCTAGGAAATCACTTGGAGAATTGAGACATGGCGGAGGCTGCTGTAGCTTTAAGAAATACGGTTTATTCACCTGTTGACACCTTCAGTCTGTATGGGGGGAGTCAATGACCGCTTGGTCATTTCAAAAGGGGCTTGTACCCCACAGCCATGGAGTCCAAGGCATCTCTCCCAGCCAGCCTTCAGCCAGCCAGCCCAAGATGGAGCCCAGTCTTTCTGCTTCCTTCTTCTTCCCAGAACACCTTGCTTAAAACTCTCTTTTCCCGTCACTTCAAACATACATCCTATCACCTTGGCAACTTCTGTCTACCAAGCCAAAGGAGTCCTCTCAGATAGGGTTGCCATATTTCAAAAAGTGAAAAAAGAGAGAGAAAAAAGATGTTTTTGAGCTATTTTTCAGGGAAATCAGCAAAATGACATGGCCGACACGGGTTGCCGTATGTTTGGATTTTCCTGGACATTTTTGCCGATTTGATGACACTGCTTCTGACTGCAGTATTCTGGGTGTGTCCGGGAAATTCCGGATGTATGGCAACCCTACTCTCAGATGGCCCATCAACCCCTTTTGTCATGTTAACAGATTTGCTGGTTTGCATAAGAAAGCCCAGGGATTCTTTGTCTGGCACAGTTCTGCAGCTTGCACTTTCATCCACATCCCCATTAATCCAAATCCTACCATTTATTTATTTCTAGGATTTTTGGGGGTGAAAGGTGGATCCCCCTCAAATCTAGAACAATACGTATCTCCATTTACAGAATGCATAAATAATAAAAAACATAGCTGCGCTGGGAAGGGATGCTAAATCATTGTTTAGTGCAGCCTTCTCCAAGTAGACCCATCTTCTCCTTGCTACTGTCTCCACAGCTGATCCACTTCTGCTTAGAGCCAATTTGGACCCCTTTGGAGGGGACAAGACAAAGGGAGAATGCATCTTCTTCACCTCACTTTTCACTGCTTCCATACTCAGATTTTGAAGTCACGAGAGCTCTGGGAGTTGGGGCAAGGGAGCTTGGCAGATGCCCCAAAATGCTAAACTCTGATGCCAGCCTTGCCCTTTGCCAAGGAGACAGATCTTGCTGTTAGAGACCCAAGAAGGTTTGGCTGGCTGCCTTTTGAAATGGAATGCTGGCGCTTTGGCCTGATCCGCCAAAGCGAGGTTTACATTCTCAGAAGAGGAGAACAAAAATAAACAAGCAACTCCACATCGGGTCCAAACATTTCCCAGCCAAGAGCCAACTTCTTGCACGCTTTGCCAGTGGGAAACCAGAGTTATTTCTAATTATAGCTGACCGACCAGCTTCACATTTTGCAAACTATCTGTTTGGGAACTGAGAGGCTCCAGGGGATGATCTCAAATGTAGAATTCACCAGGCAGAAGTCCCCAGGTCCTGTACATTTGCAGGAGCATCCGAGTGGCTGGAAATCTGTCCAGAATTTGCAGTAGTTGTAAATTTAGGACGGGGTGGGGAAATCTTTGGGCTCCAGATCCTTTTCTGTCCCCATCTGTGGGCTGACATTGGCAGGTAGGTGGGAGAACACACCTGCTAAATCACATGGCGAGGCATGATTGACAGGTAGGTTCCACCCACCGATTAAAATCCCTTACACAGAGGTTCCGAAGTGCCCAACAGCTGGTTTGCAAGCCCTTTGCAGGCATCCTAGTGTTGTTTCCCTCTCATGTCAGCAGGGGCGTAGCAAGGGGGGTGCGGTAGCTGCGGACCACCCTGGGTGTCCCCACTGAGTGGGGTGACAAAATGGCGGGCGGCACTCACCGCTGGGCCTGCAGCGCGCCTGAGCCACGTGTCTTGGGCGCCTGCAGGCTCCACGCTGTCCACCCGCTGCCTCCCCCCAGCTGGAAGGCAGCTAAGGCGCCACATCCCTATGAGTGCCTTGCCCCCGCCCCTCCCCTCCCTAAGGGTGCTTCGTGTTCCGTCCCCTCCCTATGTGTGCCACACACCCTGTCCCATCCCTCCCTAAGGGCAGATGTGCACCATGTCTAAAACTCCTGGTAGAGGACAAGGATCTAGAGATCACGCTAGGTAAGGTAAAGATAAAGGGACCCCTGACCATTTGGTCCAGTCGTGGCTTACTGGGGTTGCGGCGCTCATCTCGCTTTATTGGCTGTGGGAGCCGGCATACAGCTTCTCGATCATGTGGCCAGCATGACTAAGCCGCTTCTGGTGAACCAGAGCAGCGCACGGAAATGCCGTTTACCTTCCCGCCGGAGCGGTACCTATTTATTTACTTGCACTTTGACGTGCTTTCGAACTGCTAGGTTGGCAGGAGCAGGGACCAAGCAACGGGAGCTCACCCCGTCGCAGGGATTCAAACCGCCGACCTTCTGATCGGCAAGTCCTAGGCTCTGTGATTTAACCCACAGTGCCACCCACGTCCCATTGCAATAATTAGGCCAGCCTAAAAAAACTTCTTCAACATCAACATTCCCATATAATAAAAGTTAACCTGGTACCTACTTTGTTATCATTTAGATCTCCCCCCTAAATCCTTTTCCTTTTTAGTTCCATCAAGCTCATCAAGCTTCTGGATCATGTGGCCAGCATGACTAAGCCGCTTCTGGTGAACCAGAGCAGCGCACGGAAATGCCGTTTACCTTCCTGCCGGAGTGGTACCTATTTATCGACTTGCACTTTGACATGCTTTTGAACTGCTAGGTTGGCAGGAGCAGGGACCAAGCAACGGGAGCTCATTCCGTCGCGGGGATTCGAACCGCCAACCTTCGGATCGGCAAGTCCTAGGTTCTGTGGTTTAACCCACAGCGCCACCTGCTAAGGTGTGGCTAAGCTAAGGTCACGCTAAGGGTGGCCAAATTCTGTGCAACTGCCATAAGACTTAGGGAACAAGCTGTACTACCAAAACGATTAAGGTTTTAAATGACAATTTTAGGTTATATTTTAGTGAACAAGATTTAATATGTATTTTTAACAGCCGCTATATCTGAATTGTCTCCGTTATACCCAATTGCAATTCAATGTATTCCTGTTGTGTTTTATGATTTTCCTGATATTGTAAGTGAGACGGAACTGGTCTGTGATGGTAATAATAAATTCATTCATTCAATGTGTGTCCTGTCCCTCTGGGTGCCGCCCGCCCCCTTGCCAGTCCACAATTTTGAGCACACTTTGAAGTTCCCCGATTGTGCCTTGTCAGCTGAGTTGCTACCAGTACCCACAGCCAATTTCACAAAAAAGAGCGGCTTGGTTTGACAGGGAGGCAATAGATTAAAAATGTGCTTTTTTGCCTCTCTGGTCCTTTAGGAGAAAGAGTTCTTGATAACTGCACTCAGCCTGCCTCCTAGTGGTGATGTTTTCGATCCAGGGCTACCCAAACATTTCAATGGTTTTGTGTCATTGGAATGACGGTCCTTCAGTGATTCAGGCCCCTGCAGGCCGTTCCCTTCTCGCTATCTGTATAAAAAACGCCTTATATCATAATCTGCTTATCGTTCCCAGGCCAGTCCAAACCCCTTCTGAGGCAGAAGACAAATTGGGGGCTCCACCCTGCTCATTCCATGTTCAAAAGCTGTCCCAAGTTGGCTTACAGATAAATATAGTAAAGGTAAAGGGACCCCTGACCATTAGGTCCAGTCGTGGCTGACTCTGGGGTTGCGGCGCTCATCTCGCTTTATTGGCCGAGGGAGCCGGCGTACAGCTTCTGGGTCATGTGGCCAGCATGACTAAGCCGCTTCTGGCGAACCAGAGCAGTGCACGGAAACGCCGTTTACCTTCCTGTCGGAGCAGTACCTATTTATCTACTTGCACTTTGACATGCTTTCGAACTGCTAGGTTGGCAGGAGCAGGGACCGTGCAACGGGAGCTCACCCCGTCGCGGGGATTCGAACCGCCGACCTTCTGATCGGCAAGTCCTAGGCTCTGTGGTTTAACCCACAGCGCCACCCGCGTCCCTATATATAAAAATAAGAACAGATTAATATAAGAACAGCTAAAAACACAGAATTTTTTAAAAAGCAATTAAAGATCGATAGAATAAAGAAATATATATAACCTACTAAAATCTATTATTAATTTATCTATTTGCTCCAACACTCAGCCACTCTTTCAGAAACAAAGCACGGAGAACCAGTGCTGTTTCTGATATCCAGTGTCTTCTTTCTGTTTTAAATTACAAGTTTGCAGTTATGAAAATTATAGAGGAAGAAGAGACGGTTTATTTACTCATTTGCAGCTTTCTCAAAGACCCGCTCATTCTCATTCTGCTCATTCCTTTTGGTTTTGGTTGGGTTTCTGTTTGCTAAAAAACAAGATCTTTCTAGTCAGAAAATTTATGTTTTCATTTGAGAATTACATGCCTTTCCTCAACTAGGAGAGTAGAAATGCCGAAACATCGTGTCACATTTCAATGTGACCGAAAGCAGGGGGTGGATCTGCAGATGAAGGGGTGGAGCTAAACAAGGACCAGCAAACTTCATTCCCAGTGGCTCAAGGTCCAGGCAGAGAGCTTTGAAGGCCACACTCATTCTTGTGGTGCAGGCAAGTACTGATGTAGAGTCCAATGATCTCATATAAGGGAGCTTCTTGTGTTGTGGTGCAAAAGAGAGAAACCTACTTCTGCAAGAAATTCTAGGTGTTGACATGCCCCAGTTACTCATGGAGAAGTAATTGTCAACAGAGAACCAAAGCTGAGAGCAGGGGCGGAGGAAGGGGGACGGTGGGGGTGGTTTGCCCCGGGTGTCATCACCAAGGGGGGTGACATTCGGCAACCTGCCTGCCCTGTCGGGAGTTCAGCCTACACTTGAGTAGGACCCTGGCAGAGACACATGCCTGACTGGCATGTTCTCTCCCTCCTGGTCGATCATTCAGGAGCTTCATAAGCTTTCTTCAGCCCGAACATCACAGTGACCGATGCCAACAGACATCGGCACCTAAGGGATCCTCAGAGTTTGCGCATCTCACGTGACAGAACTTAGCATTTTGGCTAATCTACTTTATTTACATATGAACACACACGGAGCACTGCAACATGGCAATAGTCCCACTTCACGGAACGCAGTAAAACAAACATCCTGTCTCTGTCACTTCCCACTTTGTGGAGTCAAAACATATACCATCATGTGATAGACAACAATCCCATGACTGCAATCATGGAGCAGGAATTCTAACAGTTCGTGACTCCCAAGCCTACCCTGAGCCATCGGGGGAAGGGACGGAGCTGTGCTGCCTTCCCGGTGGCTTTCCCGCCTTCCTCCTTTGTTTTGACAGCTTGGGGAGGCTTGGGAGTCGTGGGCGGGCTATGCGCCATTGGCCCCCCGCTACTGGGCTGCTTCCTGGGGGGGGGGGAGCCTCCCCTGAGCTGTCAAAGGAAGAGGGAAGGGTGGAAGGCTGCTGGCAAAACAGCTTGGCTCCCTCCCTGCCCAGGAAGCAGCCCGCCATGGGCATCTCGCCTACTGGGAAGCTCGCCACGGCACCCCCCTGGGATGCTCGCCCCCCCCCCCAGGATGCTCGCACCGCCACCATGGCCCCACTCCCGGATGCACAGCATGTGCATCGCTTCAGGTACCCGGAGCAGCTAGCTCCGCCTCTGGCTGTGAGTTCCAGTTCCCTTACAGATGGAATGTCAGAACTCACTGGAAGAGAGCATGCCAGAAGGTGGGCATTGAGAAGGAACTGGGAGAACCAGGAGGAAATGTTCTCATTATCCTGAACTTTACTCAGGCTAATTAGCTGTCATTAAACAGTGAATTAGCATCAGGAACAGCTGTTTCTGTTTAGCAAGGAGATCAGCCAGAACCAAGTCAGGAGCGTCGGCAGCAAAGGGGACTCCAAATTGTTAGCGTTTTCTCCAGGGTTGCAGCCGTTTAGTGCGATCCTGTGTCACTTCCTGCTGGGGATGCTGAAAAGAGCACGCCGAGGCTCCGGATGGGCTTGTGGGTCTGGATATCTTAGGGGGTTGTCTCTGTGTGCTGAGCTCCTCACCTCTGTCATTCCTGATCAACCCATACATCGGTTTTAGGGAGGACAGGGTCAGAAATCCTTGGTTCCTTCCAGTGCGCAGGGTCTGCCATTGCCGTTCATGGTGCCTCTGATTGCACAACGAGGCAGCCAGCTAGCCAGCAGGCTGCTAAATTAATGCTCCGAGTCATGCTTCATCTCATTTCCTTCTGACACCCCTCCTGTGTCAAATCACTGCCTGGAGCCTGTCCCTAATGGAGCAGGCCGCAGTAGCTGGGGGTGAAATGGAAAAACGCCACAGGACGACTGCATCCCTCGTGCAGAAGCCAAAGCCTTGTAATTGTCTGTCATTAGCATCGCCATGCAACGCAAAGACCTAAGCAGGTTATATATATGTATGAAATTTGATGCCCCAAGAATGGAGGATGCAAGAGCAAAGAGAAGGAAGGAATTGTTGGACTGGTACCGGCTCAGAATATCTTTTTTAAAGATCAAAGTATGAGATGTAGCAGAAATGAAATACCGTACTTTTTGCTCTACAAGACTCACTTTTTCCTTCCTAAAAAGTAAGGGGAAATGTGTGTGCGTCTTATAGAGCGAATGCAGGCTGTGCAGCTATCACAGAATCCAGAACAGCAAGAGGGATTGCTGCTTTCACTGCGCAGCGATCCCTCTTGCTGTTCTCGCTTCTGAGATTCAGAATTTTTTTTCTTGATTTCCTCTAAAAACTAGGTGCGTCTTGTGGTCTGGTGCGTCTTATAGAGCGAAAAATACGGTAAATATGAAGAATGGGTAGGGAATTCCCAGGTGGTCAGGCTTTGTTCAGTAATACAGTTCCTGAACTTAATCCGTTCCGGGAGTCTGTTCGATTCCCGAATCAGTTCGGGAACCAAGGCGCGGCTTCTGATTGGCTGCTTCCTGCAGAATATCTTTGTAAATGAGCAGTTATCTTTGTAAATTACCAGCAAGCGACAAACTGGTTGTCACAGCAACTGGTTAGAACATGGAGGCCGTTAGTCCTCTGTGGGAATGTTGCACTTGACTGCACCTTTACATCCCACACAGTGAACTAAGACTCTGTATTCCAAATTACAGTTTTGAGGATCCCTTGGAAAAACCCAATGCTGGCAGAGCTGATAGGGCAGATTTGCCTACAAGGCATCTTTCGCCAAACTAGCTTCAGAGCCACGTAATGCAAAGTATGACTCATTTCCCGGTTCCATCTTCTGCCTCCTCAGAAACCCTCTCCAAATTCTCCCCATAGCTCATCCTTCTCAAATGCTTGCCTTGGGGCCATGTTATAGCCAGATAAGTTTGTTTTCATTGATGGTCATTTTATGGCAATGGCCTTTTATGAGTCATTCAAGAAATAATTACCGGAGTAATTAGCTGCCTTTAAAAGGACTGCTGATTGTTAATGATGTTAGGCTGGTTTTCTAAGCGACGGTCCCTTTTTCTTCCAGTCTGCTTAAGGCTCCTTGCCTGTACAGTGGTACTTTGGTTTAAGAACAGCTTAGTTTATGAAGAACTTGGATTAAGAACGCTGCAAACCTGGAAGTAGGTGTATTGGTTTGTGAACTTTGCCTTGGAAGCAGAACATGTTCCACTTCCTGTTGAGTGTGTACCATGTGTAAATTGAGTCCCCACTGCTATGGGAAAGCACACCTTGGTTTAAGAATGCTTTGGTTTAAGAACAGACTTCCGGAATGGATTAGGTTTGTAAAACAAGGTACCACTGTATTTGGAAGAAACTTTTTAAAGGAAGTAATTCAGCCCAGAGCAAAGGCTTAGACTAGGAGCGGAGAACCTCTGGTCCATGGGCCAGATTTGGCTCAGCAGGCATCAGCTGTTTGTTCCGCGAGGCCACACCCTCTCATCCCACACCTGGCATCATATTTGATCTCAGGTGTGAGGCAGGGAGAGATGCGACTGTAGACGCAAAATGTAGCACTTCCCAGAAGGGAAAGAAAGTGCAACATTTCACCCAGTCCCTTTTCAAAACACAGAAATGCAGGATAAAGGAGAAAGCAGTACAGTGGTACCTCGGGTTAAGCACTTAATTTGTTCCAGAGGTCTGTTCTTAACCTGAAACTGTTCTCAACCTGAAGCACCACTTTAGCTAATGGGGGTTCCTGCTGCCGCCATGCCACCGGAGCACGATTTCTGTTCTCATCCTGAAGCAAAGTTCTTAACCCAAGGTACTATTTCTGGGTTAGCGGAGTCTGTAACCTGAAGCGTATGTAACCCGAGGTACCACTGTAGTAGAAAACAACAATTTTGCCAGAGATGCTTAATCCTACATCGTGTTAATGAGATTAAAGCCACCCACTTAGCTCTTGGATAATAAAGTACAGTGTGATTCCTAGAAATTGAGATTCCTGGGTATAGATTAAAATGAAAGACCTTTAGCCAAGGGTGGTTTTAATTTTCAAAGTACAGAAAGGTTCTTAGAAATCAAGATTTCTAGGTGCAGATTATTCTTCTGGGAATAATAGCAACTCCTGCTACCCACTCCCTGCCAGGCCAGGCAATTCTTTCTTAATAGTATTTAATTTTCTTGCCTTGTGATTGCTGTGTGAGTTAAATGGAAGCATCCAATACAAGAAGCTTCAGAGAAGATGGCAAGAGTTATGGAGGGATCAACCCAGCTACTCCTGTCCTAGAATTCTTCCATCAACCTCCCACAGAGGGTATTTGCTGTGACAGCCCATAAATTGTAGAACCCCGGATTTAGGTTTGACGAGGCTTTAAGCTACTGACGGTAAAGGCTGTTCTCCAACTGGAGTGCTCACAGGCCAGTGTTTCCTAGTTGTTGGTGTCTATAGTACATTTTTTTTAGCTTTGCCTTAAGAGAGTCTTTAAACCACCAGCATTACACTTTCCATTTTTAAGTTTGGAATAGAGTAGTTGCTTTGAACATCACCTTGCCAACAAAGGTCCGTATAGTAAAAGCTATGGTTTTCCCAGTAGTGATGTATGGAAGTGAGAGCTGGACCATAAAGAAGGCTGATCGCCGAAGAATTGACGCTTTTGAATTCTGGTGCTGGAGGAGACTCTTGAGAGTCCCATGGACTGCAAGAGGATCAAACCTATCCATTCTGAAGGAAATCAGCCCTGAGTGCTCACTGGAAGGACAGATCCTGAAGCTGAGGCTCCAATACTTTGGCCATCTCATGAGAAGAGAAGACTCCCTGGAAAAAACCCTGATGTTGGGAAAGATGGAGGGCACAAGGAGAAGAGGACGACAGAGGACGAGATGGTGGGACAGTGTTCTCGAAGCTACAAACATGAATCTGACCAAACTGCGGGTGGCAGTGGAAGACAGAAGTGCCTGGCGTGCTCTGGTCCATGGGGTCACGAAGAGTCGGACACGACTGAACGACTAAACAACAACAACAACAACAAGTTGCTTTGAAAGATGATAATTAGGCATCCGCACAAGATCCTGCACAACAAAGTTGATGTTGAAGGATAATTGCTTTGACACAGGTGATCTTTGCTTCTTGCAGTACACTGGCATTATAGAATCATAGAATCATAGAGTTGGAAGAGACCACAAGGGCCATCGAGTCCAACCCCTGCCAAGCAGGAAACACCATCAGAGCACTCCTGACATATGGTTGTCAAGCCTCTGCTTAAAGACCTCCAAAGAAGGAGACTCCACCACACTCCTTGGCAGCAAATTCCACTATTGAACAGCTCTTACTGTCAGGAAGTTCTTCCTAATGTTTAGGTGGAATCTTCTTTCTTGTAGTTTGGATCTATTGCTCCATGTTCGCTTCTCTGGAGCAGCAGAAAACAACCTTTCTCCCTCCTCTACGTGACATCCTTTTATATATTTGAACATGTAATTCAGCCCAGAGCAAAGAACATTAGTTCGCCTGTCTTCCCAAGTGATAAAGGTAAAGGTACCCTTTGTCAGAATATGAGCTCATCGCAGCTGCGGACATCTAGCTTGTTGCTATCATGTGATCTGGGTGACTGTGGGAAACAGCGTTCCAGTCAGTTCACAGAGCAGTTCACCGGAATTTGCTCAGAGTGTAATATGCTACCTTCCTCTTGTCATTGTACGGGAAGTATCTTTCACTTGTTTGCCGATGTTTAAAGAGAGCAGACATGATTTCTGTAATGCTGAAGAGTCAGAAATAAAGCCATGTAAATAGACGTTTCCGACTATCTCTTTCCCCTGCCGGGGGAGCAGGAAAGAGTGGGTGTGCTCTTCCCACGCTGGGGAGGGTCGCCTATTGAGACCTAGCCTGCGTTTGCTGGGGAATGCAGCCAAGGAGGTCATCGGAGATCAAGCCAGGTGCCTGGGAGTGATGCCAGCTTCTCCCTATAGAGGCTTGAATTCCAACATTCCAACATAATTGCTTTGACACTGGTGATCTTTGCTTCTTCCAGTACACTGGCATTAGTTCGCCTGTCTTCCCAAGTGATAAAGGTAAAGGTACCCTTGACCCTTAGGTCCAGTCGCAGACGACTCTGGGGTTGTGGCGCTCATCTCGCTTCATTGGCCGAGGGAGCCGGCGTACAGCTTCCGGGTCATGTGGCCAGCATGACTAAGCCGCTTCTGGCGAACCAGAGCAGCGCATGGAAACGTCATTTACCTTCCCACCAGAGAAGGTACCTATTGATCTACTTGCACTTTGAAGTGCTTTTGAACTGCTAGGTGGGCAGGAGCAGGGACCGAGCAAGAGGAGCTCACCCCGTCACGGGGATTCGAACCGCCAACCTTCTGATCGGCAAGCCCTAGGCTCTGTGGTTTAGACCAGAGCGCCACCTGTGTCCCAAGTGATACTGGGTTGTAACTCTCCCTTCACTCCCTGTCCCTCTGTGTCAGGCCCTTCCCTCTGTCTACGGTAAGCCCCAAGGGACACTCTCTGTTTGGCTCTCTGCTTGGCAACATGCAACAGACACCTTGTTCTGGGAGTGGGGCTGGGGCTTGCAGGCTGCCAGCAGAGAAACTGCCAGGGTGCCTCTGGGCAGCTAACTCCTAGGGGCCAAGATCCCTTCTCCCCCCTCCCTAAAATATTTGAGAGGGATGGTTCCCCCAAAGTTGATGGACACTGCTATTCAAATGGTGTGCTTGTACCGCATTTTGCGATCAATTATGCGGGGGTTACCTGCCCCCTCCCCAATGTTTTATTCAAGTTGGTACCTCTGCCTCCTTTCTGCAGTCTTAGCCACTCTTCAGGTCCGAAATGCATGCTAAGAACATGCTTTTTCACAAAGCAGGCTGAGACCCTACCTGCCCTGAGATTGTCTCGCCAGAGCGGTGCATACTCTGGTTATCTCCCGCTTGGATTACTGTGGTGGAGCTGCCAAGTCTGGTTCCTGTCCCTGCCCTGTGTAAGCTCTCAGCCTCCAGTACTTCCCAGCTCTCCACCTCCTCTGAAGTGTATCTGGTTTCTCACCACCAGGAGCCTGAATCCAAATTCTCTTCCTCTGTGCTTTAACTGGGGGGCTCTTCCACCTCATCCTGCCAGTCCCTGACAGCCATGGAGATATTGATGGTGTAAGGTGCCACACCCCAAAATCCAGATACCCCCGTCTCCATGTATCAGCAGAGTAGCAGAAGCATATTGGACACGTGGACAGCAATTACCGGGATGAGTTCAAAAACAACACACTCGGGCAGAAGGAAATTCTTCAGTAACTGTTTACTGAGGTTGAAAAGCATGCAGTTCTTGCTGAATTTCATCAGGTTCTAAACTTAGCTCCTGAGAGCAAATCCAGTTTCCAGCAATACAGGATAAAATATCCAGTGACACACAGATAAAGATATTGCAAACGAAAGGAAGAGATGTAGAATGAGGTGGCGCAGTGCTGAAGCCCTTGGGGAGTAAAGGCAGCCCCTCTTCTGTCTTTCTGTCACTGCCTTTTCTTTTTTTTGTTCTCAGCTCCCCTTTCTCTCTATTTTTCTGACACCCGCCCTCCATCTCTCCTGCTTCTTCCCTGCCCAGTGAGCTGCAGGCAGGTGAATGGTTGCTTCTTGACAGAGGCCTCAATTGCTTGTTTGCAGAGGGCTCTTGAAATCAGGCAAAAGGCTGGATGTGGGGCCCTCCTTGCTGCAGAACTGGGCTTTGCAGCGCATCCATTGCACCACTCTTTTCATCCACATGGTGGAGTGGGCTGGGGTACGTCCACAGCGCAATCTCCCACCCTGGAGTGGTACAGTCCCACTCTGCAAGGGACTGTACCACGCAGCCCACGAAAGAGGCCCAGATCCAATCTTTCTGGAAGTTCAAGCAATGCAGCTTTGTCCCCTTGTGTGGCTGTGTTTTTAAATTACAAACCACAAGGAAGACTTTAAAAAATAAATAAAAATAATGACATAATTAGGCTACATTTCCCCAGAGACAACACATTTTCTTTTCTTTTGAAGGCAGCTTTCCACTCCTTTGCCCCTGCATTACCTGTTTCCGAAAGGGCAGATAGCACTTGAGGGAGACCATAGTAACAGAGGGACATGTTTACTGCATTGCTTTTAAGTTGGTATTTTTAGCTGGAAGTGCAGCAGGATGGAGCTGACGGTGGAGGGAAGGATGAGAGCCAACCTCCATTCTCTCCTCTGCCACCAAAAAGGAAGAAATATCACGTTTACTTGTGCAGAAATTAGGGATGTGCTAGTCATTGTCGGTTTGCAAGCCCCCTCCACAGAGGCTGGCCTCTCTCATTGTCCTCGGAGCTTGCATACCGGTAACCTCCTCTGGCTGACTTCCCGGACAGACCAGGGAGATTTTGATAGGCGACATTTTCCCAAGCGTGGGTAAAATGCACAACCCCTCCCTCCTGCTTCCGCAGGGGAAAGAAAATAAGTCAGAAATCTATTTACATGATGTTTATTTCTGACATTACAGCACTAGAGAAAAACACGTCCTTTCAGTTCAGTTCTTCTAGCACGTCTGACAAACTTCCTGAACATGCGCAAACGGAAGGTTTCAAATTACACTCTTCACAGAGACTTATCCAGCCTGTGAACGTCATGGGAAATTCTTCTTTCCCACAGATAGGTGCATCATGTGATGTCAACAATCTGGGTGTCTGCAGCGGTGATGTTTCCATATACTGACAGTCCTGTGGGTTACCTGAGAGGCGAGGTCCAAGTCCGGTCCGTAGTCAGAGGTGCAACGTGGAGGCAGTCTGTAGGAGCTGAAGCTGGGTGCAGGACAGGGAGTCGGGTGAAGTCAGGAACAGGCTAGCAAGCAGGGAGCCAGTGCGGGTCAGGAGCTCAGGCAGGAAAGCAGGACAGGGTTCAGGCAGGAACTAGCAACCAACAATGTTGCTCCCGCAACTTGGGACTGGGGCTGGCCGGCTTTTATCTGCCCCAAGGCATAGGGCGGCCCCGATCCTCTGGTGACTTGCCTCTTCTGGCCTGGAGGCGAGCACTCCTCCTGCGGGAACTTAGTTCCCTCCGCCTCTCTGCCCTGAGCCTCTGCAGCTCAGGAGAGGCTGGAGGGTTCCTGGACCCAGAGGCAACCTCAGCTTCCACTGACGGGGCTGAGAGTGGAGCACCTGCAGGCAGTGGGTCCTCCATCACTTCAGGAGCCAGAGCAGACTCAGCTGATGCCTGCACCTGAGGACCCAGCACAGGTGAGGACTCTTCAGGCTCATGCCCCAGCCCCGGCTCAGCTGGTTCTGGAGGCGGGGAATCCTGTGCAGGCTGGGATCCCTCAGGTTCAGCATCTGAGTCCGAATCCCAGGCCATCACAGGGGATAAGACTGAAACTGGTTCCCCCCCAAATCTTTCTTAGCCAAGCAGTACCTGCCTTTTCAACCCCCCTCCCAACTCATTGACAAGCCTTTTTCTCCACCCCGGTTTTTTTTTATATTATGATATTGATGCTTGGTTTCTAGACCTGTTTTCCTCTTGTAGCTTGAATCATAGAGCTGAAAGGGACCCCGAGGGCCATTTAGTCCATGTTAGGATATTGATGTTCTGTCCCACCTAAACAGATGTGTGGAGCTGTTGTATATGTCACATGCCTGTTTACATTCCAGCACAGCTTGCCGGGAACTTCCGTTTGTGTATAGCTTTTGCTTTATGTTGCTTCTTGCTCTTGGACATGAAGGAGAGCAGACATGTTTTCTTTGTCCTGATCTATGCTGAATAAACTGCTTGTAAACATGCTTTACATATGCCTCTGTCCGCCCTTCCGTCGTGAAGAGTTTGTTATCTCTGCTGGCTTGCGTGCCCAGCTTCTGAAAGGCTCCTGAAGCTCTGAGTCTCAGTTTTGATGCAGAACTGAGGACTGGAGTTCAACAGGCAACTTGCTGGTGGGCTGGAGCCAGCTGGGGGCCTGCCAATTGCCCCCGTTCCCTTGGATGCAACGCAACAGCCCACCCCCTGAATCTCAATTAAAGCATAAATTGCAAAGTTCTCAAATGAGAGAAGTGAGAGAGTCAGGGTGGTGAAAGTGTCCAACCAGGACCTGAGAGACCACTCAGCCATGAAGCTCGCTGGGTGACCTTAGGCCTCTCAGACTGACCTACCCCACAAGGTTGTTGTTGCTGGGATTACACGAGGAGGGGTGAACATGCTGCCCTTCCTACTTCAAGCCCCTCTGGGTTCTAGGAGACAGAGGAACAGGAAAAGGTGGGGAGCTACTGACTCCTCTGTTGCGGAACAGACTGTTCTTGTTCCACCACATCTTGAGGGTCTTCCTCTGTCTTGGACCTCCCTGACTCTTCCTCTTTCCCTTTCCTTGGTTCCTGCCTCCAGGTGGCAGCAAACCCCATAAATCACTGATCCCCTCTTTTAAGCCACTCCTCTGACCCCCTGCCTTTGCCAAACACTCTTCAGAACCCCGGGCTGGCGAGATGCAGAAGAGTATTGGGAAGCACCAGCTGAGGGACCTCAAGAGAAGAAGAAGATTCAGAGCCAGGGGATTGGTGGTAGGATGATGATGAGCGGTCAGAGGGAGAAGAGGGAGCAGACAGGGAGGAGGAGGTGTCGGAAGCTGAAGAGGTAACAGGGCTTAGTGAGCAGGGAGCATCTGTGTCAGAGAGAAGTTCAGAATCAGAAACAGAAGCAGAAGCAGGGCTCGAAAAATGGGAAAACCTCTGGAAACACAATATTAGATTCACGGCATGCTATACGATTAATTCCCACCCCCAATGACGATGTATCAGTGGTATATGACACCAGAAAACAGGCTAAAATATATTTAAAAATCAGTAATAAATGCTGCAAGTGTAATCAAAAAGAGGGGAATTTTTTCCCTATGTGGTGGACGTGTCCCAGATTAAAAATATTCTGCGACATGATTTATGAAGAAATTAAAAAAAATGATTAGACACACGTTTTTTTTAAAAAAAACAGAATTATTTTTATTAGGAATTTTCACAACGGACATCCCAAAGGATAACAAGAGTCTTTCTATACGCGATCACAGCCACCAGGATCGTGATAGAGAAACACTGGAAATGTAATACAATACCAACAAAGGAAGAATGGCTCTTAAAATTAAGTGAATACCTAGAATTGGCTAAATTTACAGACTCAATAAGAAATCACTCAAAGGAGAGAATAAGGAGAGAATAGGATGTTTTTATAAATTATATGAAAAAGGAGGTTCCCAGATCATCACTTGGCTTAGTGTAGATTAAAATCCCACTGGCAATCAGAATGTTTCTCCACAGACTTACCAACGAAATACAGATATTTAGAAAAAGGAATTATTAAGTACGTTCAAGGGTAGCGGGAAGTCATGTTACGAATTGAGGAGTCAAGCCAGAAGTTGCAAAAAGATGGCTTGTACTCCCTACATAGAAATGTATTTGAAAATGTTTGTTTTTGAGGCTCCCCCCCTTTTTCTTTCTTTGTATGCTCTTTCTTTTTTCTATTTCTTTGCATATTTGATGTGTGTATGTATATACAACACACACACACACACACACAAAACCAAAAAATCACAACAAAACAAAAACCAGAAGCAGGAGGAGGGAAGCCAAGAAGCTGGCTGGAGATGAGGCATGGATGTGCCCCCTTCCTGCTGAGGCAAGCTGCCCTTGCCACTGGACTCTCAGGACCAGGGGAGGTATGAAGTGGGAGTAGCAAAGACAGGCTTGTCAACATAGTCTCAGATTGTTTGGGAAGACCCTGGGAGAGGAGGAGACTTCGGCAGCTGTGGGAAGATGGAGAACTTCAGTCTCCACAACTGTCTTACAGGGACAAGACCTACCGAGAGGAGTTGCTGCTGTCATTAGGCTTGGATTCCATTATTATTATTATTATTATTATTATTATTATTATTATTATTAAAATATATTTTTATTGAAAAATTTTAACAACCAGATTATGAATCAATATATCCAACTACATTCCTCCCCCCCTCCCCCCAAGGACCTCCCTCAGCTCCTCTCTCCATAGGGACGTGGGTGGCGCTGTGGGTAAAAGCCTCAGCGTCTAGGGCTTGCTGATTGAAAGGTCGGCGGTTCGAATCCCCGCCGCGGGGTGCGCTCCCGTTGTTCGGTCCCAGTGCCTGCCAACCTAGCAGTTCGAAAGCACTCTCGAGGTGCAAGTAGATAAATAGGGACCGCTTATTAGCAGGAAGGTAAACGGTGTTTCCGTGTGCGGCTCTGGCTCGCCTGAGCAGCGATGTCACGCTGGCCACGTGACCCGGAAGTGTCTTCGGACAGCGCTGGCCCTCGGCCTCTTTGAGTGAGATGGGCGCACAACCCTAGAGTCTGTCAAGACTGGCCCGTACGGGCAGGGGTACCTTTACCTTTACCTTTAAAGAGTTCCCATTCTTCCTCGAAGTCACGATTGCCCTTGTCACACAGTTTATATGTCAGCTTGGCCAATTCCGCATAGCTCATCAGTTTTTCTCGCCACTGTTCTTTCGCTGGGATTTCCTCGTTCTTCCATCTTGGTACTAACAAGGCTTGGCATTCCTAAGCAGACCTTGTTTTGCTGAGTGAACTTCGCTTGTTCCATGTGATTTATTGCTGGCTTTCTTCTGCCACCTGCCACAGCCTCTGACGCTCTTGGGGACTCCATCCAGTGATACATTACTGAAAAATGTCTGAGTGTGACCTTCCGCAATGAACCTCCAAAGGGAATTTCTACTCACACTTGCTGAGCTGATCATCTCATTTCCCATCGTAGCCCTGGGGATGCTGAGAGATGCAGGTTTGAGATCCAGGAAGGAGCCAAGGCAACCAGCAGGAAGACCCCAATGCTGCAGCTGGAATGTTGGCATCAGAAACCTCTGGAATTATGGGTCCCTGGGGTTCTGGGCTTCTTTGGAGAGTGTCCTGAAGAAGAAGAAGAGTTTGGATTTGATATCCTGCCTTTCACTCCCTTTAAGGAGTCTCAAGGCGGCTAACATTCTCCTTTCCCTTCCTCCCCCACAACAAACACTCTGTGAGGTGAGTGGGGCTGAGAGACTTCAAAGAAGTGTGACTGGCCCAAGGTCACCCAGCAGCTGCATGTGGAGGAGCGGAGTCGCGAACCCGGTTCCCCAGATTACGAGACTACCGCTCTTAACCACTACACCACACTGGCTCTCAGTCCTGCTCCCAGTCCTTGGAGATCTCATGGTTTGGACACAGCTGGAACATGATAAAGCCGGGGGTTGTACCCACTGCTCCACCACTGATCTATAGCACCTGGTGCAACGCTGATGCAATAACAGCAGCAACATCAACAGTGACCACCAACAATGACAATGCTCTGAATTAAGTGCCACAGAAACTGTTAATTCTAGTTGACTACAGGATTGTAGATTTCATCACAGCCTATAATTATTCTGTCACGACTCCTGGGAAGGATAGGACCAGGCTGTGTTATTGAATTGATTCATTATTCATTAATGACAGCGAGAATGTTGGTAGCTTAGCATTGGAAAAATAAAAAGCAGATGCGCTTATGATAATTGCATGAGAAATCAAGAGCTAGCCCTTAATTAGCTATGTCAGATTGACTTTTTGGGTGAAGAAAATGACAACAATTTTAATTACTCCAATAAAATCTGCTGGAAGGAATTGAACCAAGTTGGTGAATTATTATTTTTTAAGTTTATGAATTATTGAATACATTGTAAAATTGGTTATAAGATACTATGACCGGCTTGGAATGGATTTATCTCGTTGTGTTTTAATCGTGTCCCAAGTCTCCTTGAAAATCGAGATTGAGAGGTAAAGTATATAGACTTCAGCTTGCCAGTACTTCAGAACTACATATTTACAATTAATATCCATTTCCAAGTTCATTATTACAGAGCAATTTAAATAGCAAATAATGGAATCGTGTAACATAAATCAGAGCAACAGGATGCAAACCATGAGCCCATTTAAATCAAAATCAATTTGAATTATGCATCGTCTTGTGCAGCAAATATCTTTTTGATAACATTTTGACCGCGTTTCTTGGTACTTGCATTTTTTTTTTTTAAGAGAGAGAGCCAAGAACGGGAATTAAAACAGAAAGATAAATAAGAGGGATCTCCTTGGCATCTTTCATCATAGAATCATAGAGTTGGAAGAGACCACAAGGGCCATCGAGTCCAACCCCCTGCCAAGCAGGAAACACCATCAGAGCACTCCTGACATATGGTTGTCAAGCCTCTGCTTAAAGACCTCCAAAGAAGGAGACTCCACCACACTCCTTGGCAGCAAATTCCACTGTTGAACAGCTCTTACTGTCAGGAAGTTCTTCCTAATGTTTAGCTTTGAGCAGATGGATTCCTGTTTGTTTACCATGTTTACTCTGCACGCCCAAAGGCATCTGCAGAAAGTCAGAACAGCAGGAACACCAAGCACCACTACCGCCCACCTCCTGGTGGAGAAAGATGTTTCTCTTTGATGCTCTGCTGCAACCAAGGAGGCAGCTGTCCAGGTGCTGAACAGGAACGTTGGCAGGGAGCAATTCTCTAGCCACCACAGGTGAGAGGATGACACAGAGGCAGCTGCTCAGGGACCTCAGAGAAAAGTAATGGGCAAGGGGAACAGAGACGTTGTTTCAGCAGGAAACAGGAGCACTCCGATTGAGCATCTACCTGTACACATCATGTATTCAATGGATTAGGAACTAGCTGTCTATGAAAGCTGTGATATATTGATGAAAGTCGTGATATATTGATTATGGTGCCAACAAGGCTCATTCTTGCAAGTGGCTAATGAATCTGTCTGTCTGGGAAGACAGACGAACTAATAATAATAATAATAATAATAATAATAATAATAATAATAATAATTTTTATTTATATCCCGCCCTCCCCAGCCGAAGCCGGGCTCAGGGCGGCTAACAACAATAAAACAGTACAAAAGTACAGCACAAACAACACTCTAAAATCATTCATTATAAAATTAATTAATTCAAGCCACTGGCAACCATTGGGCCAGAGCTCCGCGAAGTTTGCTGAGGGAGGGAGTCAGGCTGTGCCCTGGCCAATGGCCTGGTGGAACAGCTCTGTCTTGCAGGCCCTGCGGAAAGATATCAAGTCCCGCAGGGCCCTGGTCTATTGTGACAGAGTGTTCCACCAGATCGGAGCCACGGCCGAAAAAGCCCTGGCTCTAGTTGAGGCCAGCCTAACTTCTCTGTGGCCTGGAACCTTCAAGATGTTTTTATTTGAAGACCGTAAGTTTCTCTGTGGGGCATACCAGGAGAGGTGGTCCCGTAGGTACGAGGGTCCTAGGCCGTATAGGGCTTTAAAGGTTAAAACCAGCACCTTAAACCTGATCCTGTACTCCACCGGGAGCCAGTGCAGCTGGTATAGCACCAGGTGAATGTGATCTCACAGCGAAGACCCCATAAGGAGTCTTGCTGCAGCATTCTGCACCCGCTGGAGTTTCTGGGTCAGTCTCAAGGGCAGCCCCACGTAGAGCGAGTTACAATAATCCAGTCTGGAGGTGACCGTCACGTGGATCACAGTGGCTAGGTCAGGGCGAGAGAGGTAAGGAGCCAACTGCTTAGCTTAGCGGAGATGGAAAAATGCCGCCTTTGTTGTAGCTGCAATCTGCACCTCCATGGAATAATAATAATAATAATAATAATAATAATAATAATAATTTATTATTTATACCCCACCCATCCGGCTGGGCTTCCCCAGCCACTCTGGGCGGCTTCCAACAAAATATTATTATTATTTCATCAGTTTTTTCTAGGGTGGTACAGTGTCAGACTTTGGGATCTCAAATGGCAGCGATGCTCTGTGCAATGCCAAAATTTGGCTCTCCCCCCCCCCCGGCTCTCGCACTCCATTCTAAATAATAGTTGCAGCATCCCCTGCTCCCCCCCCACCCCCCCGAGGCTCCACACCCAGTGTAACGGAAGTCGTCAAGCTCACCTAAATCTGCCTCTGGGTGGAGGAGCAGAGAAAAGATAAAAAGAAAATCTTCCACTGCTGATGGACTTCCACAGGATTCTGCCCCCCCCCCCCCGGGCAGTGGCAAATTAAAATATGTACTGAAAGGTGAGATCAGGCTAGTTTCTTTCCCCTGACCCCCAAATGAGAGTAAAACTGTTTGTACATTTCGCCTCTTGTCTTTGTCCATGGAGTTTTCTTGGCAGGGATACTGGAGTGGCTTGCTGGTTCCTGCTCCAGACAAACCTAGACAGCATCTTAAAAAGCAGAGACATCACCTTGCCGACAAAGGTCCGTATAGTTAAAGCTATGGTTTTCCCAGTAGTGATGTATGGAAGTGAGAGCTGGACCATAAAGAAGGCTGATCGCCGAAGAATTGATGCTTTTGAATTCTGGTGCTGGAGGAGACTCTTGAGAGTCCCATGGACTGCAAGAAGATCAAACGTATCCATTCTTAAGGAAATCAGCCCTGAATGCTCACTGGAAGGACAGATCATGAAGCTGAGGCTCCAATACTTTGGACACCTCATGAGAAGAGAAGACTCCCTGATGTTGGGAAAGATGGAGGGCACAAGAAGAAGGGGACGACAGAGGATGAGATGGCTGGACAGTGTTCTCATAATCTGGTGAACCGGGTTCGATTCCCCGCTCCTCCACATGCAGCTGCTGGGTGACCTTGGGCAAGTCACACTTCTCTGAAGTCTCTCAGCCTCACTCACCTCACAGAGTGTTTGTTGGGAGGGAGGAAGGGAAAGGAGAATGTTAGCCACTTTGAGCCCCCTTAGCGTAGTGATAAAGCGGGATATCAAGACCAAACTCTTCTTCTCGAAGCTACCCGCATGAGTTTGACCAAACTGCGAGAGGCAGTGGAAGACAGGAGTGCCTGGCGTGCTCTGGTCCAGGGGGTCACGAAGAGTCGGACATGACTAAACGACTAAACAGCAACAACATTTCGCCTCATACCTCTGATTCTACAAAGGCTCTCTTTTAAAAATGAAAACTGTGAATCTGGGGGTTATGTTTCATCGGGGTGGGGGACTGACCCCCTTGCCCTAGCCTGTGGACACCCGCGAGTGAATCCCAATTGGGTGTTGCAAAATTTCTCCTCCTCCTGGAGGTGTTTTTCAGTGAAGTGGAACCGCTCTCCCCTTACACATGCACACACTCTACACAGAGTACAGAATTTCGAGAGAGACCCTTTGTGCACTGATTTAAACACAACAACGAAATGGCAGGAGAACCACAACATAAGGAGAGGAAAATGGCTAAATGCACCTGCCTTGCTGTTGCTGGGAAGCCAGCCAAATCTCTCGCTTTGTTTGGAAGTCGTATTATGAAACCAGTCCAGCAACATGCCTTCAAAGAACTAGGCACTGCATGAATACCCCTCAAAAAAGATGCTCCGTTGGCCCCTGAAAATCAAATGAGGCAAAATGCAGAAAGGTGATGACTAGCACAGCTGGAATGACTTTGCTTGTTCCACATGTTTTGTTTGATTTATACAGAGTTTTGCTTGTTTTGTTGTTTGTTTAGGGAAGCTTTTAATGTGTGATGCATTACTGTATTTTAACATTTTGTTGGAAGCCGCCCAGAGTGGCTGGGGAAGCCCAGCCAGATGGGCGGGGTGTAAATAATAAATTATTATTATTATTATTTTACTCTATGACTTTATTGTTGCAACCCTCCCTTAGCTGGCAGGCAGGTAATGTATGCTGGATGCATATTGGCAGGATGGAAGGGCCAGTCAGAAGAGATAAGGATGGAAGGCCCATAAAGGATGGCACTGAATCAGTGCGCCCAAGCACTCCTTTGCGCATAGGAGCATAGGAACATAGGAACAAGCCGTCAGCGATGGTTTCTCGGAAGGAATGCATCTGAGTAACGGCACGTTCTTTCATTCCTTCGGCTGTCTGCTACTCAAGACTGACATAGCACCTCTTAGCTTTGATGCATTCCTCCTGCCTTTCGGAATGAATTATGAATCGGCAGAAGGGGAGGCTGATGAAAAGAATTCCCGAAAGGTTTTAAGTCTCAGGGTTGGCTGTGAATAATTGCCTGCTTTAGGAACAGCACCAAGGCCAAGATATATGAAGCAGAAGTAGATTTGGAAAATTAAAACACAACAAAAAAATATCCTGTGAATTGCACAAGCTCAGTAATGGGAGAGATGAGGGCCAATAAACTGAAGCTACTAGCCATGATAAGGGACGCGGGTGGCGCTGTGGGTTAAACCACAGAGCCTAGGACTTGCCAATTGGAAGGTCGGTGGTTCGAATCTCCGCGACGGGGTGAGCTCCTGTTGCTCGGTCCCTGCTCCTGCCCACCTAGCAGTTCGAAAGCACATCAAAGTGCAAGTAGATAAATAGGTACCACTCCAGCGGGAAGGTAAACGGCGTTTCCGTGCGCTGCTCTGGTTCATCAGAAGTGGCTTAGTCATGCTGGCCACATGACCTGGAAGCTGTACGCTGCCTCCCTCGGCCAATAAAGCGAGATGAGCACCACAAACCCAGAGTCAGTCTCAACTGGACCTAATGGTCAGGGGTCCCTTTACCTTTATTACTAGCCATGATGGCTTGACTCTGCCTCCAGGACTTGGGAGACAGAGATGTTTCTGAATCCCAGTTGTTGGAAAGGGTTCTTGTACTTGCGTCCCACTTGTAGATTTCCCACAGGCACCTGGCTGGCCACTGCGAGAACAGAATGCTGGCCTAGACAGGACATTTGGCATGATCCAGCAAAGCTCTTCTTGTGTTCTTATGTCCACTGCTCTGCAAATCCCCACCAGCGGTGGGCGGGAGTTCGGATTGTGGCTCTGTATATTTATAATGTTTTGCCCGCCTGCCAACTAAAGGTCCCAGGGCGGGTTGCAACAATCTAGTCATACAGTATAAAAAAAGGAAAGCTCTGTATATATTGAACAAAACAGGTGGGACAAACAAGGTCATTCCAGGTACGCTAGGCATCAAGTTGCTGGACTGCAGCTCCCATCATCCTTGACAATTCGCTAAGACGGCTGGGGATGATGGGAGTTGTTGTCCATGAACGTCTGGAGATGCATAACTGAAGTGCACCCATGTAGCGAATGAGACCATTGGCCTATTTAGTTCAACACTGGCTGTCCGCACTGGCTGTCATCGATTCTCCAGGGTCTCCAGCCCTACCTGGGGACACCAGAAATCGAACCCAAGGCCTTCAGAATGAAATGCAGATGCTCCACCACTGAGCTCTGGCCCTTCCCCAATTATTTTGTTGACTTGCCAATTATAGTTGTGTAGGTGGCGCTGTGGGTAAAAGCCTCAGCGCCTAGGGCTTGCCGATCGAAAGGTCGGCGGTTCGAATCCCCGCGGCAGGGTGCGCTCCTGTTGTTCGGTCCCAGCGCCTGCCAACCTAGCAGTTCGAAAGCACCCCCGGGTGCAAGTAGATAAATAGGGACCGCTTACCAACGGGAAGGTAAACGGCGTTTCCGTGTGCGGCTCTGGCTCGCCAGAGCAGCGATGTCACGCTGGCCACGTGACCCGGAAGTGTCTCCGGACAGCGCCGGCCCCCGGCCTCTTGAGTGAGATGGGCGCACAACCCTAGAGTCTGTCAAGACTGGCCCGTACGGGCAGGGGTACCTTTACCTTTTTAATCAGGGCAAATTATCATTACTGGATCATATCAGTTTCCTGCTGCTTCCTTTTAAAAGCCGCTCCTTCCCATTTCTTATTACTCTTTCCCCAGGACTTTCTTCCTACAGTGAAGTTGGATGTGTGTGTGTGTGTGTGTCTGTGTGTCTGTAGCCTCCCTCCCTCCCTCTGTGCATTCAAAAGGACGATTACAAAAATTACTGCCACATAAGTGTTTACGTCTCAGTTCTCAGCACTTCAGAGAACTTAAGTTTCTCCTAAAGTGTTCTCGGAAAATGATATGCTACGTCCCACTTCCTGAACTCGTGGCCCTCTCCTCCCCCGCAGGAAACCAATCAACCTCCGGCTTAAAAGACAGCACCAACTTCTGCTTTGCTAGCCTGAAACAACGTGTTCCTGGCCCCTGATGATGTGGGTGGGGGCTTGATACTTGCTTACGTGGATTCTCACCTGAAAGGCAGTCCAAAGCATACAGAATTCAGCATGTCAAACTCAGCTCTCAAACACCGCTGTGATAAAGTCATCATTTATAAAGCAGCGTCCAGTATATCTGAAGGAGCGTCTCCACCCCCATCAGTCTACCCAGACACTGAGGTCCAGCGCCAAGGGCCTTCTGGCGGTTCCCTCACTGCGAGATGCCAAGTTACAGGGAACCAGGCACAGGGCCTTCTCGGTAGTGGCACCCACCCTGTGGAATGCCCTCCCACCAGATGTCTTCTAAAAGTCTGGTAGTTGTTTTTCTCTTTGACATCTTTCCTCCTCCTCCTCCTCCTCCTCCTCCTCCTCCTCCTCCTCCTCCTTCCTCTTCCTCTTCCTCTTCTGCCTCTAACTGTGGAGGCAGCCATCATAGCTAGTAGCTTCATTTTATAGGATCACACTGTAAAAAGGCTTAAGCCTAAGTAGTCCTCCTTAACTAATTTCTCGATTCAGTTTTCATCCTCTGAGATGGAGCCCTACATTTTACTGCAATTGATGCACCCATCATTGCTAACATAAAGGAGGAACGAACATTCTGCTTTTTCAGAATTTTAAAGGGTCCGTTCTATCTCAAGATGGTTGGAAATTCAGATATCTGAGCCCAGTCCTGGATCCTTGAGTTGCAGAATGCCACCTCTGAAATATTGAAATGGGCGGCTGTTGGATAATTAAAAGGCAGCAGGTTGCTGAAAAGCCAATTAACCTTCTGGCTGTCGAACGTCTCTGCTCAAACCTCTGGCCTGCTATGGAAACAGCAATACTGAAGCATCTCACCCTTTCATAATTCAATAATGGCTAAAAGCTCTCTATTCCCTGTCCAGGCAGATGAAAAATTGATACAGACCAGATAGCAAAGTAGTTTACCAGGAACACAACCCATAAATCGGTTGATGGATGGTTTTGGGAGTAAACCAGTTTCGCGACTGTTTTGCATAGCCTTTTCTGAGTTGATGACCTGACTCAATTTACACTTCAGGTGGGCACCTGGCAAAATGTTCCTCCAACTGCTCCTCACTTAGTTTCCAGATGACTTGGCAACCAAGATTGTGATGAATTAAGTGGGGCAGAAACTTTGGAGCAGAGAAGCACCTAGTGGTCAGCGAGAGATATCCCGACTAGCTATGTTAGATCAAAATCATGACTACCGTATTTTAAATACTTGTGGCTGGTTAATAGGGGATTGGCTCTCCTCCTCAACATATTTTGTTTTACTCAACCCTAAAGGTAAAGGGACCCCTGACCATTAGGTCCAGTCGTGACCGACTCTGGGGTTGCAGTGAACCAGAGCAGCGCACAGAAACGCCGTTTACTTTCCCACCAGAGTGGTACCTATTTATCTACTTGTACTTTGATGTGCTTCCGAACTGCTAGGTTGGCAGGAGCAGGGACTGAGCAACGGGAGCTCACCCCGTTGCCGGGATTCGAACCGCCGACCTTCTGATCAGCAAGTCCTAGGCTCTGTGGTTTAAGCCACAGCGCCACCAGTGTCCCTTACTCAACCCTAGCATACAAAAATGGAAAGACACTCCATCTTTTTAGTACGTACACACCTACAACTGTAACCATGGTATCTAGAAACTTAAAATAACAATAAAAGCAAAGATCCCCAGGATTCTGGTGAGCTATACACAACCATGTCTTGCTGGTGAAAGATTTCAAGTAGGGTCTCAAATTCTGTGTGTTGAATATTTTTTGTAAGCCATGCTAATTTATGTGACATTATTGAGTTGAGTTGCATGAAGTATTTTAATAGAATCATAGAATTGTAGACTTGGAAGGCACCCTGAGGATCATCTAGCTCAGGGGTCTGCAACCTTTAAGACAAAAAGAGCCACTTGGACCCGTTTCCGAAGAAAAAAAAAACTGGGAGCCGCAAAGCTCGTCATTATAAAAATAACTTTTTTGTCACTTTTTTATTATTTCTTTGTTTGACCCCTCAGAATTACTCCTCCTCATAGAAATAAACGTTAAATTAACAAGTTACCTTTTTGTGTGTGTGTGTGTTCTTCACTCCCCTTCAAAACAGTGACCAGCGTACATGCCCCCTTTCAATGCAGTGACCAGCGTACATGCCCCTTACAATGTAGCGGGCGGGCGGGCGGGAAGCTGATGTCAGGACGGTGAGTGACTAATGCACGCACCGCCCCCATGCGACGTCACAGCCAGTACAGCGCCCGCCACAGTGGGGAGTGTCAGGGAGCATAATGCGCCTCCTCCCCTCGCTAGTATCTGCCCCGGAGCCGTGGCAAAGGTGTAAAAGAGCCACATGCGGCTCCGGAGCCGCGGGTTGCCGACCCCTGATCTAGTCCAACCCCCTGCAATGCAGGACATGCAGCTGCCCCATACAGGGACTGAACAAATGTTCTCCTTGTTAGCTTATTCTATGTTAAATCTGCAAGCTGTGCATATTCTGTCAACTTAAGTTGCCATTTTGAATACTGGTGCTGGAAGAGACTCTTGAGAGTCCCATGGACTGCAAGAAGATCAAACCTCTCCATTCTGAAGGAAATCCGCCCTGAGTGCTCACTGGAAGGACAGATCCTGAAGTTGAGGCTCCAATACTTTGGCCACCTCATGAGAAGAGAAGACTCCCTGGAAAAGACCCTGATGTTGGGAAAGATGGAGGGCACAAGGAGAAGGGGACAACAGAGGACGAGATGATTGGACAGTGTTTTTGAAGCTACCAGCATGAGTTTGACCAAACTGCGGGAGGCAGTAGAAGACAGGAGTGTCTGGCGTGCTCTGGTCCATGGGGTCATGAAGAGTCATGACTAAACGACTAAACAACAGCAACAAAGTTGCCATTCTTCTTTGGTTAGGACCTCGCTTGTTTTCCATTTTGGGGCTAACGAAACAATCAGCACCATGTTCTAACCAACTGAGCTACCCTGTTTTGATTGCTTAATGCTTATTTTTCCCATTTAGAATCCAGAATTCTTTGCTCCTTTTTTGTTGTTGTTTCCGTCCTGGATTAGGGAGAAGAACCTGGGGCTCACAGAATATTAAGGAGCTCAATGGACACTGAAAATGAGTCATTGAGACCTATGGGAAATGGCCCTGAAGCTTAACAAGAACAGATCTTTATCCTCCTGCTAGAACTCATGGAGCCTGTCCTTAGCATGGTCTCGCAGGTAATCTGGAACCATGTTGTTAAGGGCTTGGTATACTAATAACAACAACTTGAACTTGGCTTGGTAGCATAATGCCATTTTGTATAATGTATTTAATTTGGTTTTTATATATTGCATTTAATTTTGCTTGATTACCTTTACAAGCTTTTTTAAACAAAAAGCAGCATATCGTTAAAACATATAAATATATGCATAAATAAATAATATAAAAAGGTAAAGGTACCCCTGCCCGTACGGGCCAGTCTTGTCAGACTCTAGGGTTGTGCGCTCATCTCACTTAAGAGGCTGGGGGCCAGCGCTGTCCGCAGACACTTCCGGGTCACGTGGCGAGCCAGCACCAGCACAGCACACGGAAACGCCATTTACCTTCCCGCTATAAAGCGGTACCTATTTATCTACTTGCACTTAAGGGTGCTTTCAAACTGCTAGGTGGGCAGGAGCTGGGACCGAACAACAGGAGCTCACCCCGCCGTGGGGATTCGAACCGCCGACCAGACGATCGGCAAGTCCTAGGCACTGAGGTTTTACCCACAGCGCCACCCAGCGTTTTTTAAAAAAGTCTGTTTCGGTACCACAGTCTTTTGTAGTAAGTCATTTTGTGGATTATATTTCTTCTGCTTGCAGTCACTTTCTCACTCCTCTCATGGAGGGAACTGAGCTTCATATTTCCAGTAACTCACTACCAATATAGTTGGTTTTGATACTTAGGATATTCCCTAGCTTTTCATACCAGGAAAAATAAACAGGGATGCAGCTACTGCTCTGAAAGATCAGATAATAAGGGGGTCAGTTTTTGTCTGACTTCTCTGAGCAGTAATTGCATCCTTGTTTATTTTCCTAGTATGAAAGGTCTTGTAATCAGCCTTAGTAAAGACTGAAACTAAGCATTAAAAGCAGCTTTAATGAGGACCCTTTTGTTTGGGGGGTCCACATTAAAAGCTGTGCAAATTCAAACAAGCAAATGAATGAGAACAGGATTATCTTAATAACCACAAAATACTTTGCCAGCCATCGCATAACAAAACCCTCCAGCAAATCGTGGGACATTATTACAGTGGAACCAACGATTCATGTTTTGCTAGATAATTTGCTAGAGAGAACTCTGTGAGATCATTTCCTTTATCTGCCAACTTCCTGCCTGGGCTGCCTCTTCTTGCTCTATCATGCTCCAAGCTGATAATCTGATTTATGCACTAGCATAAGTCACAAATGGAGCAAAGCTGGCCAAACATTAGGGTTGCCATATGTCTGGGAAAACCTGGACATGTCCTCTTTTGGGGAGTCAACATTCCCATCCAGGTGGATTTTTACATTTTAAAGGAAATGTCTGGGTTTTTTTGGGTCCGGTTTTTTTTGAGCGGCTCAGGCTTGGACTTGGGCTGCTCTGCTGCCAGCCCGAGCTGGGGAAAGAAGCACATAGGCGTGGCAGCGATGGCCCCGTGCGCCTCCTTCCCCAGCTTGGGCTGGCAGCGGCTTGGGCTGTCCTCCTTTATTGCTCTTCAAGATATGGCAACCCTACAAAATGTGTGCCAAGGGTCAGGTTCCAAAATCACACCTAGACCTCACCTTACTGTCGTTGGCATCTGTCTGGTCTCAAGACACAACTGAAATACTTTATTGTCACTTGTACAACTTGTATACAGTGAGATTACACAAGCACCCTCCACTCAGCTTTCTTAGTCTTAATTCCCCTCGTTTACTGACGCACACCCACCAAACCCACAAATCAGTTGCCCCGTTGTTATCTTTTCATTCAGCAGCCTAACAGCCCAGGGATAGAAGCTGTTCTTTACCCTGTTGGTGCGACTAATCATGCTTCTATATCTTCTGCCCGAGGGCAGGAGATCAAGAAAGTGCCAGCGAGGGTGTGACTCATCCCTCAGGATTTTCCTCACTCTCCTGAGGCAACGTTCTTCTGCTATTTCATCCAGCGGATTCACGGGACAGCCCATAATATCTTGTGCTGTATTCACCACCCTCTGTAGGCACTTCCTATCAGTTGATGTCAAACCAGCGTCCCACACCGTGATGCACTATGAAAGGAAGGGATAATGATTTTTGGAGTGGAAAATAAGAGAGGAAGGATCATTTTATTGCTGTTAATATATTTCCATGACTACACAATGGCGTGCACCTCCAGGGGTGAAGTCAAGCCGTCGGAGAATCACAGCGCCTGCTGTGGCTGTAGAGACCCGTAACTTATAGCTGCTACCTGCTGTGTTGATTTTGCTGCGTTTGTAGCACTGAAGTGACCTCCCTGGGGTGGGAGCCTGGGCAGTGTGTCTGGAAGAAGAAGAAGAAGAAGAAGAAGAAGAAGAAGAAGAAGAAGAAGAAGAAGAAGAAGAAGAAGAAGAAGAAGAAGAAGCAGCAGCAGCAGCAGCGTTTGGATTTGATATCCTGCTTTATCACTACCCAAAGGAGTCTCAAAGCGGCTAACATTCTCCTTTCCTTCCCTGCCTCACAACAAACACTCTGTGAGGTGAGTGGGGCTGAGAGACTTCAGAGAAGTGTGACTGGCCCAAGGTCACCCAGCAGCTGCATGTGGAGGAGCGGGGAAGCGAACCCAGTTCACCAGATTACGAGTCCACCGCTCTTAACCACTACACCACACTGGCTCTCTGGAGGTCCTGGGCTGCCTAGACGGCAAGACTCCTCTCTCGGCCTCACTGATGTGGTCCAAAGTACAGCACAGCAATACATTGGGCAGCTTACTGTACTGTGGACATTGATTTAGGGGCAGAAGATGAGCCTACATGATCAGGCCAATGGCCCATCTAGTCCAGAATCCTGTTACCACAGAGGCCATGAAAAACCAGCAAGCGGAACCCAAGCACGAGAGCATTTTCGCTTCCTGTGGTTCTTAGCAACTGGAATTCAGAATCATTGCGGCCTCCTTCAGTGAAGTCAAAGCAAGCCATCTATGATAGCCTTGCCCTCCTTTAGCGGGAGGAACTGTTTGCAGCTCTTTCCACGACAGTTTTTCAGGCTGCGAGCTCTTTTGTGGCTCAGAGCTGGTCACCCAGAGCAGCGGCGATGAGGCAGTTTGTGGCTTCATTCCAAAGACTGCCGCAGACGTCGAGTGCAACTGAAGCTGGAAATAAATGAGTCTCGGCTGCTTGCCTTGAAGATGCAGGAGCGTGACAGAAGGCCCATTATGAAGGCCTCTTCACCGAAACCTGTTACTTCATTACCAGCCAATTAGCCTGGCTGCCGGTGGATCCTCTTGAAGCCCACACAGTTCAGATGTGTCATAATGAATGTCAAGATGAGAATGGAGGACTTGAACGTGACTCTATAGGTACTGTCCAAATAGAATCAAAGAATTGCAGAGCTGGTTTTCGTTGGCTGCGAGAGAATTCTTTCTTTTTGAGGGCATGGTTGGTTGCCTTCAGTCAACGGCAGTGAGTTTTGTTTTCCTTGTGTGAAGGGGAAGGAGGTTGTTGGGTCAAATTAGCCATATTGATAATGATAATAATAATAATAATAATAATAATAATAATAATAATAATAATATTTTTTATTTATACCCCGTCCTCCCCAGACAGAGCTGGGCTCAGGGCGGCTAACACCAATAAAATCACAGCAAAAACATAATTGGGGGGGGGCCACAATTTTAAATACAGGTTAAAATGCAATTTAAAATGCAGCCTCATTTTAAAAGTAGCTGATGAATCAAGACCATAAGGGGAGGGCAACATAAGGGTCAGACTGAGTCCAAACCAAACGCCAGGCGGAACAGCTCTGACTTGCAGGCCCTGCGGAAAGATGTCAAGTCCTGCAGGGCCCTAGTTTCTTGTGTCAGAGAGTTCCACCAAGTCTGGGCCAGTACTGAAAAGGCCCTGGTGCTAGTTGAGACCAATCCAACCTCCTTGAAGCTCGGGACCTCCAAAGTGTTGTCATTTGTGGACCTTAAGGTCCTCCGCGGGGCATACCAGGAGAGGCGGTTCCGTAGGTATGTGGGTCCTAGGCCAGAGTCAGGGTTTTTTGTTGCTGTTGTCTTGTTGGGCTGTGGACACCGGGGTGAAGGCTTCCTCTTTTGTTTGCCCCTGTGCTAGTTTCAGTGGTGCTAGGGGTCCATGCTCCCTCCCTCCTCTAGTTAGGATGTTCCTAGACGCTGAGAGTAGGTGGCTTATGAGTTCTTTGTAGTGGAATGGGGGGGAAAGAGGGCATTCACTGCAGAGCTCACGCAGTGAGAGAACATCAGAGAAGTACAAGAAGTGGCAAAGAAATTCCTTTGTTTGAAGAAGTATTAGACGAGAGAGCTGCTCCTTTCTTTCCGAGTCAGAAAAAATACTGGAGCTCGAGAACAACCATTAAAAGATTAAAATTACCTCTTGCTGGTTGCTCCTGTCTTGGAGGAATAGGAATAAATTTGCAATAAAGTCGAGAAAGAGAAAGGAAGAGAAACCTGGCTCGTTTTGAAGAATTCATAACTCTTTGATGGGGAGGCAGGCCTGGGTGCAAAAAGAAGGATGATAACTGCCTTCAATCCAAAACCCCCAACCTGAAAATAAATGGGGAAGGGATAATTATTTTTGGAGTGGAAAATAAGAGAGGAAGGATAGCTTTATTGCTGTTAATATATTTCCATGACGACACATCTCTTCTCTAAAGCAATCTTATGTAAGCAGTTTTCAGAGACTGGTTACCAAGGAGCGTATATTACCTGAAGCAACTTCCCAATTGTCTTTTTGGCACCTGCTAAAGATGTTTCTTTATCAACAAGCCTTCTAAAAATCTATAGTATCTTGCATTGGAATTGATTTTATGCTATTGTTGCTTGAAACTGTTTTTATATTTATACTTGTGTGCGTGTGAGTTTTTTTTTTTAAGAAAAAACATGGAATCATAGAGTTGGAAGGGATCCCACCCCGAGGTCATCTAGTCCAACCCCCTGCAATGCAGGAATCTCAACTCAAGCATCCATGAAAAATAGCCATCTAATCTCTGCTTTATATATTTGTAGATGTTATATATTTATATGGGAAGTGATTCATAAATGAAATAAATGATAAAGCTGGAAATCTATTCTGCATTGTGCTCTGGTTGGCTGGGGGAGTTTGTGCTCCAAAGCATTTGGAAAGTAGGACTTCCGGGTTAGCGCCACTGGCAATGGCGGGCTTCCTCTGTTCTAGAGGAACCCGCTCTGTGAAAATTAGGGTCTGGACCGCCACGGCAAGGCGGAGACCCATCGAAACCACAGGCGGGAGAAGCCTGTGGACCTGGGATTCGGCTGGCACCTTTTGCGCCTCGCCTACTCGCGGGGAAACCCGATTTCGGGGATCCGGAGCGACGTGGGGTGAGCGGCACAGTGCTTCGAACTGATTGCTCTTTTCACGGAGTGAAGCCGCATTGCTGTTGTCGGAGAGAGTTAACTTTTTTCCTGTGGACAAATTGGACTCTAAACAAGTACCCGTGAGTAGAACGGAAAATTGGATTATTAAATTTCATAATTTGGCACCGGAGCGGGAAGGTCTAAACAGGAAGTCCGCCTTTCCGCTTTTGTAAATAGTTTGAAGCAAAGATACTACAAACTAAAGTCTGGAAAGCTATTTGTAAAGTACTAAACTTCCATCGATTAAAGTCACAAAACCCCCCTTGGAAGCAGGAGAAGAGGGGGGAAATTCTTAAACTATTTAAGCCTGCAGGAGAGGGAGTAAAGAAAGATAAATTTCTATCGTCTTGAACCTGGGAACACCAATTTATTTTTTAAATATTTGCCAAATTACTAGTGACAACAAGGGCAGTGATGACTAAATGGTATGCAGCTCAGGACCCCTATATCTCAAGGGCTGCCTCTCCCCATGTGCACCAACCCGGATTCTGCATTGCAGGGGGTTGGACTAGATGACTCTTGGGCCCCTTCCAACTCTATGATTCTATGATTCTTCGAGTGCCCCTGTGACGTTAACATATGAGAGTGCTGGAGGTGAAATAGTCTCCCACGAGAGGTTGTGGACTCTCCTTCCTTGGAGATTTTTAAGTAGAGGTTGGATGGTCATCTATCATGGATGCTTTAGCAGGAGGTTGGACTAGAGCAGGCATAGGCAAACTCGGCCCTCCAGATGTTTTTGGGACTACAACTCCCATCATCCCTGACCACTGGTCCTGCTGGCTAGGGATCATGGGAGTTGTAGTCCCAAAACTTCTGGAGGGCCGAGTTTGCCTAAGCCTGGACTAGAGGACTCTTCATGTCTCTTCCAATTCTATGATTCTCTCTCTCTCTCTCTCTCTCTCTCTCTCTGTGTGTGTGTAGACACTAGTGCCCAAAGGTCCTGGGAGCACTGCCAGTCAGAGGAGACAACACCAGCCTAGCTGGACCCATTGTTATAGGACCTCATACTGAATCAGACCATTACTCCACCTAGATCAATGTCCTCCACACTGGCTAGTAATGGCTTTAGAAGTTTTCTGACAGCGAATCATTCTGCAGCCCTACTTAGAAGTGTTGGGGATTGAATGTTGGGCGCTCTGCACTCAGAACAGATGCTGAAGCACTGAGCTACAGCCAGATCTGTATATAAGACTGTTTTCTAAGCATGGTACATACAGCCTACCTGAGACACAGCAACAACGCAGCCAGCTTCAGGGAGTGATGAACAAGTTCTTTAACAGGTTTTGCATCTCCCCATCACTTCCACGAACCCCTTTAAATCTCCAAGCAAATTTGATCAAGATATTTAGGACGGATCAGTAAATTATTTCATCTGGCTCACTGCCGACCTGACTGAAACAGGCAGCTTTCATCATCATTACTCGGCGAGTCTCTTAGCACCCAGGTCGAAGATGAGCAAGAAGGAATTAATCTCGCATCCTGTCATTCCAGCAGATCAAGAAGTCTCTTTGCAATTACGGAACTAGCGGAGCAGAGCAATGCACACCATGTAAGAGGTCTCTGATGTTTTTATTGGGCCCTGAAGATCAGTAGCCTGCCTCTCCAAATGTTGAAAACTCATTAGCTGGTGTGGACAGGGATGAGGGTGTAAAAATAACTTGGCAATAAATAATTCAGCCTGTTAAGCCAAGATGGAAACTCATAAAATCACTGAGTAAAACTGGGAATGCTGACACAACAATTCCCTGACATGCACTGCAGGCAGAAATTGCATCTTTCCTACCTTTTGTCTCAAAAGAGGATGGCACCTAGGACCCAAAACACTTTGATGTCTTTTTCAAAGACCCAAGAGCAAAGTGCCCCTGAGCATATGCAGAGCGGCTCTTCTTTGGGAAGGAGATGCTGATTCACCTTAGCAGAAGAAGAAGAAGAAGAGAAGAGTTTGGATTTGATATCCCACCTTTCACTCCCTTTAAGGAGTCTCAAAGCGGCTAACATTCTCCTTTCCCTTCCTCCCCCACAACAAACACTCTGTGATGTGAGTGGGGCTGAGAGACTTCAAGGAAGTGTGACTGGCCCAAGGTCACCCAGCAGCTGCATGTGGAGGAGCGGAGATGCGAACCCGGTTCCCCAGATTACAAGACTACCACTCTCAACCACTACACCACACTGGCTCTCAGTAGCAGGGCTACTGAAGAATCTGATGCCCTTTATCAAATCAAATACCCTTTATTAGGCATAGCAAACCACACATTATCAAACAGACACCGTATACAAATTGGGCAAAATACGAGCTCAGCATAACAAGGTTTGCGCCAGTCAGATCTTTAACTCCAGAGAAAATCAATTTGCATAAATAATACAATCCAACACTACCACATCACCAATCAATTAAGAACCACTAATCTCTTTATAATGGCCCAGCCTTTCTACATGGACGGCGCTCAAAAATTCAGCCACTATTAAAGTAATTTGATCAAGAATGGCAGATGAAGCTGATGGACTATATGGAAATGGGGGAAATGACTGGCAGAATCTGAGACCAGGGAGAAGAGTCGGTGGAAGAAGATTGGAAAAAATTTAAAGTATATTTACAGAAATATTGCAAAATTAATGAATGTTAGAAGAATATTGGAATGAAGTTACATGGTTTTAGCAGAAGTGTTATTAAGAATTATACAAAAATTAATTGTTAATGCGCTAAAGTGGAAAATTTAAAGTTAAACTGTGTTAGGATAAATTATAGAACAAAAATTGAGAAAGAGGGAAAGGATTTGTTGAATCAGCTAATTTGAACTAGAATACAAAAAAGGGAGGTGCGAGGAGGTCGAGGAAACAAGCATATGGCAGATAAAGAAATGAAATTTGGACGTGTTTTTAAATGTTTTAGTTTTTTCTTGTTGTTCTGTGGTATTGTTTTTTCTTTTTCTTTTTGATGTATTGTCTGTTAAATTTTTATTGTTTCTTCTTTTCTTTTTTCCCTTTTTATTCTTTTTCTTTTTGTAACTATTAAACATTTAATAAATATTATTTTTTTAAAAAAATAGTATAAAAAAATAAAGTAATTTGATCATTCCTGTTCGAATGTAGGTTCTGAACCATTGGTGCTGCCCTTTATCTCTGGACCTCAGCATACTTGCCTCGCAGAATCAGTCCCCTGCTTCCCAGAACCAGCTGTGTTTGAGCAATAATATTAGACCAAGTCCTCCAGAGCGAATTCAGAAGGAGCTTGCAGGAGCATGATCAGGAAGCACCCATACATGCACAAAGGCCCCACATGGTTCCAGACCATCCAAGGACTCAGCTACATTAGCAAAGAAACAGCAATTTAAATGCGCTATAAACATGCATCAGCATCACCTTGCCAACAAAGGTCCGTATAGTAAAAGCTAAGGTTTTCTCAGTAGTGATGTATGGAAGTGAGAGCTGGACCATAAAGAAGGCTGATCGCCGAAGAATTGATGCTTTTGAATTATGGTGCTGGAGGAGACTCTTGAGAGTCCCGTGGACTGCAAGAAGATCAAACCTCTCCATTCTGAAGGAAATCAGCCCTGAGTGCTCACTGGAAGGACAGATCGTGAAGCTGAGGCTCCAATACTTTGGCCACCTCATGAGAAGAGAAGACTCCCTGGAAAAGACCCTGATGTTGGGAAAGATGGAGGGCACAAGGAGAAGGGGACGACAGAGGACGAGATGGTGGGACAGTGTTCTCAAAGCTACAAACATGAGTTTGACCAAACTGCGGGAGGCAGTGGAAGACAGGAGTGCCTGGTCCATGGGGTCACGAAGAGTTGGACACGACTGAACAACTAAACAACAACAATAAACATGCAACAACAGATGGCACCAGAGAGCATGGATAACGCTCCCCCTTATAACGATCACATTTCCGACTTCTTTATAGTGTTTTTCCCCCTGTGTGTAGATCCACCCCAAGTGTCCCTATTTTCCAGGAAGTGTCCTGGATTTACAAAAGACACCCCGGGTTCTGATTTGATCCCGGAATGTCCCCCACCCCTTTCAAGGTAAAGGTAAAGGGACCCCCAACTATTAGGTCTAGTCACGGCCGACTCTGGGGTTGCGGCGCTCATCTCGCTTTATTGGCTGAGGGAGCCGGTGTACAGCTTCCGGGTCATGTGGCCAGCATGACTAAGCCGCTTCTGGCAAGCCAGAGCAGCGCACAGAAATGCCGTTTACCTTCCCACCGGAGTGGTACCTATTTATCTACTTGTACTTTGACGTGCTTTCAAACTGCTAGGTTGGCAGGAGCAGGGACCGAGCAACGGGAGCTCAACCCGTTGTGGGGATTCGAACCGCCAACCTTCCAATTGGCAAGTCCTAGGCTCTGTGGTTTAACCCACAGCGCCACCTGCGTCCCCCACCCTTTTTAGGACTTCTCTATTTTCATCATAGAAATGATGGAGGGTATGGAGTTATGCGACTGCCGAGCCAAGGAGATAAGAAACTCTGCAACCTTTAGAAGACACCCGAAGGCACACCTGTATATGTACCATTTTGGCCCGAATATAAGCCACACCAGAATATAAACAGCACCTTTAAAATTCAAGGGGGGAGGGAGAGAAAAAGATAATACCTGAATATAAGCCGCTCCCTTAAAATTCCGCAGGCACTCACACTCGTTCCATTTTACTATATGTCTCTTTCAGCAGCAAAATGGTAAAAGCCAATTTTTGTAAGGTTGCGAATTTAAGCCACACTTTAACTTTACATGGTCTGAATTTGGAAAAAAAGTGAGGTTATATTCAGGCCAATATGGTAATTTTTTAAAGGTTTAATGTTTTACAGTGGTACCTCGGGTTACAGACGCTTCAGGTTACAGACTCCACTAACCCAGAAATAGTACCTTGGGTTAAGAACTTTGCTTCAGGATAAGAACAGAAATAGCGCAGCAGCGGCACGGCAGCAGTGGGAGGTCCCATTAGCTAAAGTGGTGCTTCAGGTTAAGAACAGTTTCAGGTTAAGAACGGACCTCCAGAACAAATTAAGTACGTAACCCGAGGTACCACTGTATTGGGCGGGTTTTACAATTATTATTATTATTATTATTATTATTATTATTATTGAATAAGACATCCCTGTCTTCATCGGAGAGATGTTGGTGGTTCACATTTCAGTTTCTTCCATGCATTTTATGCTTCCAAGCAAACAGCCCACCCACCTCCCTATTTGACCCACTTTGCTCAGGCCAGAATAGAAGATCAAACCCTAACAGAAAACAAGAACCTTGCGTTACATACATGCATGAGCCAAACTTGAGCTTTTTACCTCCAATTTTCCTTTTCAAACCTCTTTCCCTTGAACCACTGTCTTGCTTTAACCTGTCACCAGATAACCCCTACTTGTGAACCTGGTGAAAACCAGAATTCCCAACACGATTGCTAGAGGTTCTTTAGAGAGGCAGAGAGAATTTCTTTGAGCAAGAACTGAGGTCTACCCCTTGCTCTTGTTGGAGGATTCACGCTTGATGTTTGTTTCATGATTTTCTTTGGTCTTCCGGCCTCTTCTTGCTTTCGGGAGAAAGCGAATCCCCAGATTTCAGGCCTTGCATTATTCAGCAGGTGCAATGCTATCGGCAAACACTGCTGTCAGCCTCTGGCAAAATGCAGGCAGCAGAGAACAGGTCTGTCTTGGCAGTTTGACTGGCTGGGTCCCCACCTGGAAAAAGCATCTTTCCCTGTAGGCCCAGAGCGAAGAAGGCAGGCGAGGCAGTGAATGGCGGAGCTGGGGAATATCTATCAGCACGAGGGACCTGTTTCTTATGGGAAACTTTGTGAGGCCTGCATGCCAGTGATGGACAAGGCCAGAGGCAAAATTGGAAGGTTCTGTAAGCTGCGGAACTCCCCGCCACAGTGTCTCCCCTTTAGCCAATGACAAGGAGGCAGTAAGTGGAAAGAGGCAGTTTATTTTGAAGTTGCAACATCAACAACTCAGTGGAAAAAATTCCCAACGCCCAAGTGAGGAATACAGTTTTCAATGCACAATATATACTGTTTGCACTTATGCTGTACCCATTGTTCCACCCTCCAGACCCCTCTGATTGGAGGAAAAGGTCTATATCAGCACAATCTATGCTTTGTCTACATTGTTGTTGTTTAGTTGTTCAGTCGTGTCCGACTCTTTGTGACCCCCTGGACCAGAGCATGCCAGGCACTCCTGTCTTCCACTGCCTCCCACAGTTTGGTCAAACTCATGTTGGTAGCTTCAAGAACACTGTCCAACCATCTCGTCCTCTGTCGTCCCCTTCTCCTTGTGCCCTCCATCTTTCCCAACATCAGGGTCTTTTCCAGGGAGTCTTCTCTTCTCATGAGGTGGCCAAAGTATTGGAGCCTCAGCTTCACAATCTGTCCTTCCAGTGAGCCCTCAGGGCTGATTTCCTTCAGAATGGATAGGTTTGATCTTCTTACAGTCCATGGGACTCTCAAGAATCTCCGTCAGCACCATAATTCAAAAGCACCAGTTCTTCAGCGATCAGCCTTCTTTATGGTCCAGCTCTCACTTCCATACATCACTACTTTATATGCCTGTTGTCTTTGTCCATGGAGTTTTCTTGGCAGGAATACTGGAGTGGCTTGCCGGTTCCTGTTCCAGGTGGATCACGTTTGGTCAAAACTCTCCACTATGACCTGTCCATCTTGGGTGGCCCTGCACTGCATAGCTCATAGCTTCTCTGAGTTATTCAAGCCCCTTCGTCACAGCAAGGCAGTGATCCATGAAGGAGTAATAAAGTAATATCCCTAAACAAATCATAGCTGGGTTTGGGGAGAAGTCTAAACAAGTCTGATTTGGGGATGTTTTCAGACTCCTGCCCCAACCCAAACTGTGAAATAATAAGCTTTTAATGGGAAGCAGCTGTTCTATGAAAGTTTATTAAAAATCCACAGTAGGGCCATAGGACTCAGCGGCAGATGGAGGCAACAGATGCAACTGGGTAGCCCATTATCTCATCCTTTGGCAAGCTGGCTTGAATGCTGCTTTCCTGAAGCCAACAGACATGATCACCCTGCTTGCCGGCGCTTCTGGCTGAATATCACTGGAGATCCAGATTCATTTTGGGATCAGATGTTGACCCTAGGGTGTCTGGAGTCCAACCCTGATTGAATTGGGGGAGAGGCAGGATGGGAGCCCCTAAATCTGGTCAAATATTTGGGCAGTTTTCCAATGATGTGGCATTTCTCCTTGGATGTGTAAAGGGGCCTAATCCTGAGTCAGGCCACTGGGCCAACCTGGCCAGGACTGTTGACTGAAACTGACAGCATCAGTTGTCCAGGTCTTAAGACGGGGATCATTCCCTCTTCTACTACATGGGGCTCCACAAGGCGAGAGAATAGCAGGAATAAGTTCTGCACTATTCCTGGGACGGGCCAGAGTCTTAGACAGCCACTGCCAGTCTGTGCAGGCAGTATTGAGCAAGAAGGACCAGTCTAAGTCAATGTAAAACGGCTTCCGGTAGGATGCAGTCAATGCTAATCCGACCCATTGAAATGAATCGTTGGTGCTGACCTTTAAAGCCCTAAATGGCCTCATCCCAGTATACCTGAAAGAGTGTCTCCACCCCCATTGTTCAGCCCAGACACCGAGGTCCAGCGCCGATGGCCTTCTAGCGGTTCCCTCCCTGCGAGAAGCGAAGTCACAGGGAACCAGGCAGAAGGCCTTCTCGGTGGTGGCGCCCACCCTGTGGAACACCCTCCCATCAGGTGTCAAGGAAATAAACAACTAAATGATTTTTAGAAGACATCTGAAGGCAGTCCTGTTTATGGTAGTTTTAAATGTTTGATGTTGTATTGTGCTTTTAATTCTGTTGGGAGCCACCCAAAGTGGTTGGAGAAACCCAGCCACTCTGGGTGGGGAATAAGTAACAAATAATAATAATAATAATAATAATAATAATAATAATAATAATAAAGTTGGAGAATGTCCACATACAGTATAACTTTATTGATGTGTGTTTATTTGTACATTTTATTTGTAAAACTAATAAAACGTCTTGGAAAAAAATAAAAGAAATTAATTGGCATGGCTAACACAGATCTATTAAGTTCTGTGGGTCTACTCTGAGTACAAGTTAGTGGGCTATGTCCTGGTGTTGCCATTTTATTTCTTTAGAACATTTCTTAATTCTTTGTAGTCAAAAGAACCTCAAAGCAATGTACAAAACAGAAGTCAATGCAATATCTACTGTTTGGATTTGGATTTGATATCCCGCTTTATCACTACCCGAAGGAGTCTCAAAGCGGCTAACAATCTCCTTCCCCTTCCTTCCCCACAACACACACTCTGTGAGGTGAGTGGGGCTGAGAGACTTCAGAGAAGTGTGACTGGCCCAAGGTCACCCAGTAGCTGCAGGTGGAGGAGCGGGGAATCGAACCCAGTTCACCAGATTACAAGTCCACTGCTCTTAACCACTACACCACGCTGGTGTACCAGATAAAAACCCATTAGAATAACATTAAAATGTTCCAAACCGAACCATAAATAGGCCAGGATTATCCTTTTGGGAAGACCTGGTGGAATAACAGTGTCTTCTACTGTGAAAGAAGCCAGCCAGATTTCAATATCCTTTCTGAAGAGGGCTGCAAACACAAAATCTGGCAAAGTTGAGTCATTTGTTTGGGCCCTGGATGAACAGGTGTTTGCTGATGAAAAAGAGGAAAATGAGAGAGAGAGAGAGAGAGAGAGAGAGAGAGAGAGAGAGAGAGAGAGAGAGATTGGTGCTTGGAATTCTAAATAAAGGGATTTCTAAAAGAAAGCAGCTGAGGAATGGCTTCACCCTTTACACAGGTGTAGAGATGGCAAAAGGATTCTGAGCTGGTCAAACTCCAGATCAGGATGCAAAGATATTACTGTGTGAGTGTGACTTGGAGGAGGAAATCTTTACTACACAAAGCGAAAGCAGCTATAGCAGCCATTTTGAAAAGAGCCAAATATCCTCCCCATGTCTTTGCAAATGCACTGAAAAACACATTCAAGAAAAGGATCAGAGAAAGCAGGAGCTCTCTCCCAATTCCTTAGTGACAGGAGGGGCAGGCGGGGCTGGCAGCTGGGGCAGCAGCATCCCTTGTGGAAGTTTTCTGGTATCCCAGGGGTGGAACATCTCTCTGGCAACCCTCTTGAACCTCCTCCCAGGATCCACCTCCTGACCTTCCTCATCAACAGCTCCTTCTGCCAGTTCTGACATTTCTCAAGGTGCTGCAACCCTCACTGTGCTCAGGCCCTCCTCCAGGTTACCTAGCTCCAACTCTCTGCCTCCATCTCTTTGGGATCCACCCACATCTTCATGACAGCTCCACAGAGATCACGACTACTTCCAAGGAGGACAAGGACCTCCCATGACTAGATTAACACAAGCTTCCTCTCTCCCACTCACGCTGCAGGTGTGATTTGTTGCTTGCTAGTTACAAACCAGCAATTATCCTCAACTTCACAGCAGCCCATCTTATGCTTAGGGGCGGATGGAACTTTCAATTTCAGTTTCTCTCAGTTTCTCATGTCTCAAGTTCAGCACGCCCTGTTTCCACATCCACCTTCCGATTTTATTTATTTATTAAAAGACCTCAGAATAATTCGGCAGCATTTAATGCACACATATCCGAACACACGCACTTTTGGGAAAACCATTGGATGACACCGTCCCTCTCTATAGAAAGTTTTGTACCAGTTTCTTCTTCTTCTTCTCCTCCTCCTCCTTCTTCTTCTTCTTCTTCCTCCTCCTCCTCCTCCTCCAAAGTTGGAGAACTGCATTGCAAAATTCAGAGAAGTGCAAATTTCAAAGAACAGACAAGTTTCAGTTCATGTACAATTTTGCAAACTGAGAAGCTTTGCACTAAAATGCAAACTGAAACAAATCTCTCTCCCACTCCACCTGGATTTCAAGCATGACTGTGAAATTAAAAGATAATTTATGACATGAAGTGGTGAGAAGCTCTTGGAAGTCCAGCCAAGGAAGTTCTTTTAGGTTCAGCATCTGGCTGATTATGTCGTTTCATGGTATTGAAGTGTTCCATCACCTCATTTGGATCCAGGAAGTACATCATACAAAGGGGGCAGGTCCATGAGAACCTTCCACCTAGTAAGAAGGCACAATGATTACGTAAATAACATAAATTATGCCTATTATCAGAGGTGGAGCAAGGTGGGAATGGTGGGTATGGTCCGCCCTGGGTGTCCCCTCGAGGGGGGTGACAAAATGCTCTGTGACACTCAACATCTGTGAGATAAAGTCAAACCATTTTTGCAGGCAAAAAAATTTAATTCAGTGTGTGTGGGTGTGTGGGGGGTGACAATACATTTTCTGCACCGGGTACCACCTGACTTTGCTACGCCACTGCCTATTTTATTGCCATTACAGTAGTACCTCGGGTTACAGACACTTCAGGTTACAGATGCTTCAGGTTACAGACTCCGCTAACCCAGAAATAGTACCTCGGGTTAAGAACTTTGCTTCAGGATGAGAACAGAAATCGTGCTCCGGTGCTGCAGCGGGAGGCCTCATTAGCTAAAGTGGTGCTTCAGGTTAAGAACGGACCTCTGGAACGAATTAAGTACTTAACCTGAGGTACCACTGTACATTATTTCATCCCATTCATTTCAGTGCAAAGGAAAAACAATGCAAGTGTAATCAGTTACGTATTGCCTGCAGACTGAAAGCAACAACAGCTAGAACCGATTTCATTTGTTGGATCAATTTCAATTCTGGACATGGAGCAAATAAGCAAACATCACCAATTTCTTTTCACCTTTCCATTTTCGTCTGAGTGCTCTGACATCCCTGCTTTCACCCAGTTGTAGCTGGTTACAGGTGAACTACAGTCTATGCCTCTGTGACCTCAATTTATCCTCTCTGTGTCCAATTGATGTACTCTGATCAAACATTGTCCTGTGAACCTACTTTGCAAAATTCATGTAGCTTTAACAACAACAACAAAGCGAGGGGCTCTTATTTTGCCTTAAGAGTTAACACTCTGAATAAAACCAGCCTCATAAACTATTCAGTAGAGATGTCTTTGGGGAGCACATACAAACAGCAACTTCATCAGATCATGTTCACTTAGTGGAAAGTATCAACCTAGCCATGTAAACAACTTAATTCATTCACTAGAGCTGAGTTTTACTGTAGTGGTAAACCTGTGCGTTTCAGTCAAGCTCAAATTGGGGTTTGCTTTCCACCTCTGTTTCTAGCCCCCTTGATCCTCCGATTTGTGAAGGGAGATTTATTTATAAAAATAGTTATACGCTGCTTATTTCAAGCCTTCTCAAGGCAGTGTGTGCAAACTAAAATAACAAGAAAACGGTTGAACAGTAAAATTGGCATCATATAAAACCTGTTGTTTAAAAACATTGGTTAGTCTCCACTTTGAATTGCAGTGTTGTTTCGATGTGATGGTTTTATTGCATGTTTTAATTATGAGCATTTATATTTTAATCATAGTGCATTTTACATTATTATTGTTTATTTTATTGGTGTTGTGTCATTGGTTTTTGTATTTTGTAAACCACTTAGAATCCGGTTTGGCATTAAGCAGTATATAAATGAAATAATAATAATAATAATAATAATAATAATAATAATAATAATAGCAGCAACCGATTACCCAAGAATAACATTAATTAATTCCTGACATTAAACACCACAAAAGGCTTGAGTGCAGAGTTATATCTTTAACAAGCTTTGAAATACCATCGCCATTTCCTCTTGCTGGTGTTCCCAGTGGAGATCATCCCCTAGGAAGGGGACCACCACAGAGAAGGCCCTGCCACTGATTGCCACCAATCCAGATTGTGGCACAGCCAAGAGGGCCTTTGCACAACTGGGAAATAGATGCTCCTGCAGATTGCATGGGAGGCAAATCTGCAGCAGGAAAGTTCACTTACAGGCCTGCCTGACCAACTCCCAACATTGAAATGATGCTTTTTACTGGGCGGCATGTGGCTATACTTTTCTGTGTCGTAAAGCAATGCATATATAATGTGCGATAAGATTTGGGTATACACTGCAAAACCCATTTAGTCTTGTGGATAAGTACCCCTAGTTTGCAATGTCAGCGTACTGCACCTTTGGTGGACGTGCCCAAGGATTAAGACATTCTGGGAGATGATTTATAATGAAATGAAAAAGGTATTCAAATATACCTTTCTGAAGAAACCAGAGGCCTTTCTCCTGGGCATGGTCGGCCAATTGGTGTTAAAGAAGGACAGAAATTTTATTATGTAGGCAACAACAGCAGCAAGAATACTTATTGCGAAGTATTGGAAGACACAAGATCTACCCACCCGGGAAGAATGGCAGATGAAGCTGATGGACTACATGGAATTGGCAGAAATGACTGGCAGAATCCGAGACCAGGGAGAAGAGTCGGTGGAAGAAGATTGGAAAATTTTTAAAGATTATCTACAGAAATACTGCAAAATTAATGAATGTTAAAATGTTGGAATGAAGTTATATGGCTTCAGTAGAAATGTTACAAGGATTTAAGTATAAATAGATTAATGGAATTTTAAAAGTAAAATAAGGTTAGAATGTGTTAAGATAATTATTTGACAGATAACAGAGGAAGATGGAAAGGAATTGCTGAAACATTTGACAGAAGTAGAATACAAAAAGGGAGGTGTGAGGAGGTCGGTGAAACAAGTGAATGAAAGATATTGAAATTGTTTGAGTGTTTTTAAATTGTTTTGTTTGGTTATGTGTTTAGTGGTATGTAGTGCTTTTTTTTTCTTTTATTGTATTGTATTGGCTTTTATTTTTCTGTTTTTGTTTTCTGGTTTTGCAATGTTTAAATTGTGCAAAAAGCAATAAATATTATTTAAAAATAAAATAAAATGTCAGTGTACTGGAAGCATGTGTGGAGGGGGACTCAAAGGGACAGGCTTCAGTCATCTGCAGAGATAAGGGAGTTGGTTTTGCTTCCACTTCTCCTTTCTCAGTGTAAAAAAAGTGAGAAAGCGGCTTCTTCCCTTCTCTGCATGGGGGCAAATCAAAGTAGAAGAGGGGTGCTTTAATCCCTACAGAAGAGGCAGTGTGAACATTGCAGAAATTAAGTACTTTACCTTTGAAGGTGATGTGAGATTAAGCTGCGGCTATTTGGAAAGGTGGGAGGGAAAACATCCTTTACAAGAGGATTCGACATTTCCCTCAGGTGCACAGCTAGCAACCGTAAATCAGCTTCCCTGGTTCTGAAACCTTTTTCAGAGCCTCAGAATTGAAATTCAGCTGGGCATTCCGGAAGTCACGAATGAATGCCTTAGACTTTTCCTTCCAAAAATGAGCCATTGCTTTCTCAGGTACACTGGCAGCTCTGAAGTATCAGAGGGGAATAAAGGTAAAGGTAAAGGTACCCCTGACCGTTAGGTCCAGTCGCAGATGACTCTGGGGTTGCGGCGCTCATCTCGCTTTACTGGCCAAGGGAGCTGGTGTACAGCTTCCAGGTCATGTGGCCAGCATGACTAAGCTGCTTCTGCGAACCAGAGCAGCGCACGGAAACGCCATTTACCTTCCCGCCAGAGTGGTAAGTATTTATCTACTTGCACTTTGACGTGCTTTCGAACTGCCAGGTGGGCAGGAGCAGGGACCGAGCAACGGGAGCTCACCCCGTCGTGGGGATTCGAACTGCCGACCTTCTGATCGGCCAGCCCTAGGCTCGGTGGTTTAAACCACAGCGCCATCCGCGTCCAGTTATCAGAGGGGAATAGAGAAGTGCATTTGATGGGACTCTGAACCATCAATTAACACAGCAGCTTCAAAACAGCAGCAGAGCCCAAGCTTGATTCTGCAGAGTCCCTCTGAGAATACAGTGGTATCTCGGGTTACAGACGCTTCAGGTTACGCGTTTTCGGGCTGCACACCGCGCTGAACCCAGAAGTACCGGAACGGGTTACTTCCGGGTTCAGGCACTCGCGCATGCACACAAGTTCTAAATTGCTCTTTGCATATGTGCAAAAGCATTGAATCATGACCCACTCATGCGCAGACGCAGCACTGTGGGTTGCGAATGCTGCGGGTTGAGAACATGCTTCCTGCACAGATCATGCTCGCAACCCAAGGTTCCACAGTAGTCAGGAACACGGAAGCCTCAGAAGCCCAGAGTAAGTCTGTGGCTTGGCACATCTCCCCTGGTGCCCTGTATCTCAGCCCTCTGCCTGAGCCAAATCATCAATTCTCAGTGTGATGTTGAAGATCTGGTGCCTAAAGCACTTCCAAACTCCAGCTGGTGCACCAGAACCAGACAGCAAGTTTCTACGATCATAGGGTCGTGGAGTTGTAAGGGACCCTGAGGGTCATCTAGTCCAACCCCTTCCATGCAGAGATCTCAACTCATGCATCCATGACAGATGGCCATCCAACCTCTGCTTAAAAACCTCCCAGGAAGGAGAGGCCACAACCTCCTGAGGGAGACCGTTCCACTGTTGAACATCCTTCACTGTCATAAGGTTCTTCCTGATGTTTAGTCAGAATCTCCTTTCTTAGAATTATGCAGTTGGAATGGACCCTGAGAGTCATCTATTATAACCCCCTGCAATGCATAAATACCACACACAGCTGTTCCCTGGGTGGGCTCGAACCACCAACCTTCTGGTTAACAGCCAGATTCACTGAGCCATTGAGCCACCTGTAACTTAAATCCATATGTATCTATCATCTATCTATCTATCTATCTATCTATCTATCTATCTATCTATCATCTATCTATCATCTATCTATCTATCTATCTATCTATCTATCTATCTATCTATCTATCTATCATCATCTATCTATCTATCTATCATCTATCTATCATCTATCTATCTATCTATCTATCTATCTATCTATCTATCTATCTATCTATCATCTATCTATATCGTCTATCTATATCTATCATCTATCTATCTATCATCTATTATCTATCTATATCTATCATCTATCTATCATCTATCTATCTATCTATCTATCTATCTATCTATCATCATCTATCATCTATATCTCTCATCTATCTATCATCTATCATCTATCATCTATCATCTATCATCTATCTATCTATCATCTATCATCTATCTATATCATCTATCTATCTATCTATCTATCTATCATCTATCTAATCTATCATCTATCTATCTATCTATCTATCTATCTATATCTATCATCATCTATCTATCTATCTATCCATTGATCTAATTTATTTATACATTTGCACTCTGCCTTGCAGCCAGAAAGTTTCTCAGTTTTCTCACAAAAATCAGCATCAGAATAGGCCTGGCCTTCTGGTTTACAGTGCCTCACCTATGCAGCAGGACTTCCTCCTCTTGTCCCCACGCTCTCCTTCCTGAAAAAAATCTGCTGTGGAGGCTCCCCCAACCCTCTGAAGGAGATTTTAGGGTGCGGGTGAGGGGCTGCAGTGGATAGATTTCAGTGAGGTTGTGTATGGGCGTGCCCATCCACTGTCTTTTGGAAGTTGTCACACGCAGTGCTGTATCATGCACATCAAAGGTCTTAGGCACAGCAAAACAAAAGAGGCATGGGATCCTGTCCATGGAGGTCTAGCAGGCTCTTGGGAATTTGCAGAAATGCTCTAGATCAGCCTTTCTCAACCTGTGGGTCCCCAGATGTTGTTGAACTACAACTCCCGTCAGCCCTAGCTAGCAAGTCCAGAGCTCAGGGATGATAGGAGTTGTAGTCCATCAACATCTGGGGACCCACAGGTTGAGAACTGCTGCTCTAGAGGCAGGCAGGCAGCTGACTGCATGTAAACGAAATGTGACAGCAGCCACGAAATTAAGAGACGCCTGCTTCTTGGGAGAAAAGCAGTGACAAACCTAGACAGCATCTTAAAAAGTAGAGACATCACCTTGCCAGCAAAGGTCTGTATAGTTAAAGCTATGGTTTTCCCAGTGGTGATGTATGGAAGTGAAAGCTGGACCATCAAGAAGGCTGATCGCCGAAGAATGGATGCTTTTGAATTATGGTGCTGGAGGAAACTCTTGAGAGTCCCAGGGACTGCAAGAAGATCAAACCTCTCCATTCTGAAGGAAATCAGCCCTGAGTGCTCACTGGAAGGACAGATCGTGAAGCTGAGGCTCCAATACTTTGGCCACCTCATGAGAAGAGAAGACTCCCTGGGAAAGACCCTGATGTTGGGAAAGATGGAGGGCACAAGGAGAAGGGGACTACAGAGGACGAGATGGTTGGACAGGGTTCTCAAAGCTACCAGCATGAGTTTGACCAAACTGCAGGAGGCAGTGGAAGACAGGAGTGCCTGGCGTGCTCTGGTCCATGGGGTCATGAAGAGTCGGACACGACTAAACGACTAAACAACAACAACAAACAGGCTTTGCCATGTCAAACAACTTTCTGCCAATGAAATGGCAGCGCTTTGATCTGCTTCTTCAAAAAGGACCAGGAGTTCACTATTTTTTAAATAATAATAATAATAAAAATAAAATAGGAAAGGGTATGTTTAGCATAAGACTTCCCTGCCTGAGGTCGGCCAACCTCCATATTTCAGGCCTTTGGGAGGATGCCTGAGTGATGGGTAGATGATTCAGGTAGCCGTTAGTTATGCCTGCCCCCAAGCGTCATTATCCGCCCACCAGCGGGATGTGCTTTGCTGGCTGCCAGGCATAACAAATCACTCCTACGCTTATCCACCCACCAGCCTAGCAGCTTCTTGCAGGATTACACAAAAGTATATACGGCTCTGAATACAAATACATCTCATATATATGCATAATTACAAACCTGCAGTGGGCATAGAGCATGCAACATTTTCAGGGAGCACAGGAAGTGTTGCTCAGGGAAGGTTTAGGTTGGTGAAGGGAACCTTTTTCAGGCCAGGGGCCACATTCAGTGCTGCACAACCTTCTTAGGGCCACAGCACCTCCATCCAGGCAAGCAAGCAAGAGGCATTCTCAGAGTTCACAATGCCTAGACTCTTTATGTTCAAAAGAACTTTACTTTCATAAACGTATAACTGAGAAGAATATATTTACAATCTCATGCTTATTCACTTTGTTCTTTATAGAGAGCTCTTGTGCAGGATTCCTCCTCTGTCTGTTTCCCGAGAAAGTGGGTGGGAGTTCCATACACTCCAAAGCTAAGAGCTTAGGAACACTGAAAACACAAGGTGCTTCCATTTCAAGAGAATGAGGTGCAAGTGCCGTATTTTTCGTTCCATAAGACACACCTAGTTTTTGGAGGAGGAAAACAAGAAAAAAAATATTCTGAATCCCGGAAGCGATCCCTCTTGCTGTTCTGGCTTCTGGGATAGCTGCACAGCCTGCATTCGCTCCATAACACACACACACACATTTCCCCTTACTTTTTAGGAGGGAAAAAGTATGTCTTATAGAGCGAAAAATACGGTACATTTCCTAGCACAATTCAAAGTGCTGGTGCTGACCTTTAAAACCCTCAATGGCCCATCATCCAGCCTGGACACTGAGGTCCTCCTCCAAGGGTCTTCTGATGGTTCCCTCCCTGCGAGAAGCAAAGTTACAGACATCTGAAGGCAGCCCTGTATCGGGAAGTTTTTTATGCTTGCTGTTTTACTAGGTTTTCATATATGCTCTAAGCTGCCCAGAGTGGCTGGGGGAAACCCAGCCAGATGGGCCGGGTGTAAATAATAAAATTATTGTAAGTTCTGTTACATATCATGGAACTTCATGGAAAACACAATTCTTTCACTCCGAAAGAAGATATTGGCGTGCTCCAAATCACTTGCGTTTCCAGAAAATAGTAGCTCCAGCTGAAAAGGCAACATGTGGAGATCTGCAATGATCATTGCAATGCATTCCTAATTATTATTATTACAGTATAATCTTAGAAGGATGACTCTTAGAAGGGCGTGAGGCTGTGAATTGGCATGGCTAGGAGTGTCATGGAAACACTTCAGAATTGGTCTCTACACTGCTGATTCAGATGTGAAGGAAATAAGCAGCTATCCTATCTTTAAAAGACATCTGAAGGCAGCCCTGCTTAGGGAAGTTTTTAATACTTAATGCTGTATTGTTTTTAACACTTGATTGGGAGCCGCCCAGAGTGGCTGGGGAAACTCAGTCAGATGGGTGGGGTATAAATAATATATTATTATTATTATTATTATTATTATTATTATTATTATTGGCAAAAGTTTCCTGCATTGCAGGGAGTTGGACCAGATGACCCTAATCGTCCCTTCCAGCTCAACAATTCTACGATTCTATTATCTGTTCCTGATATACTTTCAGTAAAAAGAAGGACTGGAACATCTAGCAACAGCTGTATTTTTCTGCCCTGATAGCAGAGCATTTGTCTTTGTAATTTGCAACAGTGCCTTGACTGATTAGGGGCACAGGGTTTCCACTCGCCTGCATCTTTTCCAAGGGAGCTATTTACTTTCCTGTCTGCGTTTTGCATCCAGCTCTTTCCTGACCCTCATCAAAGGAGGTTATATTTACAGCCCTGCTAAACTGCATGGGTGATAGCGGCACCGTATAACCGCTGAAGCAAATGATGGATACGGCTGAGATTATCATGCTCATCTCTCTGAGAGAATTTGCAGATTCTGGAGGGCTGCAGTGAATATGATTTTAACACCTCTTTCTTGTTTCCTAGCAATGTACCAACTCCAGGGCTCATAAGCAGCATGGACCGACCCCCCCCTTCCCCCTTTCTTTTCGGTGAACAATCGGCACTTCCCACCTTGGGGAAAATAACTCAGCCACACTGGCATCAGTAGATGAGGGAGCAACAGTGTGATGTTGAACAGGGGACCAGAGGGAAAAGTACAGTAAAAATGTAGAAGGCAAATGGGGACTGTGATTGATGCACTGTTTATTTCTGCTGCTTCTATGGTCTCAGTCAGCTGGGCAGCTGTCCAAATATCAGGTTAAAAAGGAAAGGAAAGGAGAAAGGAAAGGTGGAAATGGAACTGTGATAAATCTCCCTTAGCCAGAGGTTACTCACATCCAAAATAGATTGTGCTCAGCCTTTAGGATTGGTCCCAGTAGCTGCTCCCAGTCACCAGTCTGGCTGCCATATTCTGGATTAGTTGCAGTTTCTGAGTCATCTTCAAAGGTAGCCCCACATAGAGTGCGTTGCAGTAGTCCAAGCAGGAGATAATCAAAGCATGTACAACAACATGTACAACAACAGCAGCAGCAGCAGCAGCAACAACAACAACAACAATTTATTTGTACCCTGCCCATCTGGCTGGGCTTCCCCAGCCACTCTGGGCGACCTCTAACAAAGATTAAAAATACATTAAAATGTCACACATTAAAAACTTTCCCTTCAGATGTCTTCTAAATGTCAGGTAGTTGTTTATTTCTTTGACATCTGCTGGAAGGGCGTTCCACAGGATGGGCGGCACTACTGAAAAGGCCCTTTGCCTGGTTCCCTGTAGCTTTACTTCTCGCAGGGAGGGAACTGCCAGAAGGCCCTTGGCACTGGACCTCAGTGTCCGGGCAGAATGATGGGGGTGGAGATGCTCCTTCAGGTATACAGGGCCGAGGCCACTCTGGTCTGACAGTGCGCAGGCAGGTAGGGTCTCAGCTGGTGTACCAGATGGAGCTGGTAGACCACAGCCTTGGACACATAATAGACATGCACCTCCATGTACAGCTATGAGTCCAAAATGACTCCCAGGCTGGGCACCTGGTCCTTCAGGACCAAGGAGTCCCCCAGACCTGCCCACCCCCTATCCCCCATGTCAGGGAACTGCCATCAGTGCCGGAGGGAGAGAGCAAAAGCCAGAGGGATTCCAGAGAGCGTCCAGGGATCGGGAGAAGCAGCCCATCTTCTGGGGAAGAGAATCAGCGTGGCACCAGTGGAGAAGGGGGGCAGATGGGGGAAGTGGCGAGGCGGTCCCATGACTCCTTGCCTGGGACCAGCGGGGAGAGTAGGGGTCCTCCGTTGCCCACGCCCTCCTTGCGCAGAAGGCTTTCGTGCAGAGAGGGTAGGCAGAGACTAGGCGTCAAGGAGCTTCTTTGCTGGAAGGCGTCCGGACAGATAAAGTTTACTTAGGCAGCCCAGCCAGGTGTTTGCACCCAGCCAGGGAGATAGTTGCCTGCTTACGCCCGAGCAACCCCTTAGAAACCTTTACACCCCAGAAAGAGTACTTCTGTCTTGTCAGGACTCATTCTCAATCTGTTAACCACCATCCATCTTCCAACCACCTCCAGAGACTCACACAGGACCTTAACCACCTTCACTGGTTCTGATTTAAACAAGAGGTCGAGTTGAGCATCATCCACATACTGGTGAACACCCAGCCCAAACCCCCTGATGATCTCTCCCAGCTTCATGTAGATAGGTTGCATCTAGTGGTGTTTCTATACTTCCACTTCCTCCCCGTTTTGGTGGGAAATTCTTCCTCCTGTGCACATCAGTGCATCTGATATTTTTTTGCTGATCTGTCTAAATCCTGTTCCCTTCTAGGCTCCATAGGAAAGGGGGAGAAAAAATAAATTCTGTGAACTTGTCTAATCTGCACTTTCTGAAGCAATATGTGAACCAAAGTATGGCTATTGTCAGGGAACTGCCATCAGTGTCCGAGGGAGAGAGCAAGCTCTGAAGAGATCCCAGAGAGCGTCCCGGGAGTGGGAGGGGCAGCCCATCTTCTGGGGGAGAGAATCAGCATAGCTCCAGTGGAGAAGGGGGGGGGGATGGGGGAATCGGCGAGGCGATCCCATGACTCCTTGCCGGGGACCAGTGAGGAGAGAAGGGGTCCTCTGCTGCCTACGCCCTCCTTGCGCAGAAGGCTTCCGCGCAGGGAGAGTAGGCGGAGAGTGGGCATCAAAGAACTTCTTTGCTGGAAGAAGTTTAAGAAACGCCAACTGATGGATTCTGCCAGCGATTGAGACGGTCACGGGCAAGTGGCTGCCCGGACAGGAAAGGTTCACTCAGGCAACCCAGCCAGACGTTGGGACAAGCTTACACACGAGCAACCCCTAGAACCATTACAGCTATCTTTCAAAATTTGTATTTCTCTGAATTTTGTAATGAAGTTCGCTGGCTATGAATTGTGTACAAGAATGCATATACTAGGGTAAAGTGATAGAAGATCTATCTCTCACACACATGTATGACAGATTCTTCAGATAGCATCTACTTTAAGGTGCAATTCTGTTCATCGGCTGTGGGGGTAGCTCAGTAGGTAGAGCATGAGACTCTTAATCTCAGAGTTGTGGGTTCGAGCCCTATGTTGGGTGAAAGATTTCTGCATTGCTGGTGGTTGGACTAGATGACCCTTGTGGTCCCTTCTATGGATCTATGTCAACAGTGAAATGTGCAGTGAAATGCTATGGGGTGGAGCTGCTGATTTTCACACAAAAGGTTTCAGGTTCCACACCCAGTAGCATCTCCAGGGAAGGCTTGGAATGTTCCCAGCCTATAACCCTAGAGAGCTGCTAGACGGACCAGTGCTCTGATATGTTATAAGGCAGATTTCTACGCTGAGGAAGTATGCCCACATAGCAGGCAGCAAGATGGAGATGTTTCCTGAAGGAGCGTCTCCACCCCCATCATTCAGCCCGGACACTGAGGTCCAGCGCCGAGGGCCTTCTGGCGGTTCCCTCCCTGTGAGAAGTGAAGTTACAAGGAACCAGGCAGAGGGCCTTCTCGGTAGTGGCGCCTGCCCTGTGGAACGCCCTCCCAGCAGATGTCAAGGAAATATACAACCATCTGACTTATAGAAGACACCTGAAGGCAGCCCTGTTTGGGGAAGTTTTCAATGTTTGATCTTCTATTGTGTTTTTAATATTCTGTTGGGAAACCCAGTCAGATGGGTGGGGTATAAAATTATTATTATTATTATTATTATTATTATTATTATTATTATGACAATGTAGGCTTGTTTCGTCATTCGGTGGCCATGGGCTAGTGGATGACTCAGTCTGCTTGCCCTGGGGGCAATCTTCTCTTATCCCTTGTACTGCAGCTTGACCACCCACACATCATGGTGGAAAGGAATGAGCATCTTCAGAGAGGTGTTTTTGTTTGTTTGAATCTTCATGTTGGCCGTTGCCTTGGCGCTGCCGGAGATTGCAAGGAGGAGGCCACACGGATCAACCGCCCTCGCGAAGTCTCCGTGGGCGAGATCCGTTAATTACGTGGGAGAGAGCAAGACAGCAATCTGCCGCGGAGGAAGGAGAAATTGATTTGTTGGCTCGGAGCATCGAGGTTGCAGGAGGGGAAGCCGAGGGGGCCACCAGGTTCCTGGATTGTTTACGTTGTACCAAAATGGAGAGTTCAAATGCTGGAAATGGAAAACTTAAGAAGAGCGCTTGGCATTTCCATGCCCCTTGAAAGTTCTGTAAGTGTTTCATGCGCAACATCTCAGTAGCCTCAGCAACTCTTCAAGGAAAGCCTGCAGTTTGATAGCAGGGGGGCAGGGTGAGAGAAAGACACTTGCTGAAGGCAGATTAAGGACAAACAAAAGAAAGTGCTTCTTCACTCAGGGCATAGTTATACTATGGAACTCGTACTGTTGGGAGTGTATTAACTTATGGTCTGTGTGTGTGGTTTGGGAGCTGCACGGTCAGGGGAAAAACAATGCTGTCCAGGGTTGTAAAGACTGCGGAGAGAATAACTGGGTGCACTCTTCCCACCTTGGATCAAATCTATGCTTCCAGGTTCAGAAGAAAGCTGCAGAGATAGTGCAGGATAGTACGCACCCCGGAAATTATCTCTTTCAGCTTTTGCCTTCTGGAAGAATGTAAGGTAAAGGTAAAGGGACTCCTGACCATTAGGTCCAGTCGTGACCGACTCTGGGGTTGCGGCGCTCATCTCGCTTTATTGGCCGAGGGAGCCGGCGTACAGCTTCCAGGTCATGTGGCCAGCATGACTAAGCCGCTTCTGGCGAACCAGAGCAATGCACAGAAACACTGTTTACCTTCCCACTGGAGCGGTACCTATTTATCTACTTGCATTTGGACGTGCTTTTGAACTGCTAGGTTGGCAGGAGCAGGGACCGAGTAATGGGAGCTCACCCCGTTGTGGGGATTCGAACCGCAGACCTTCTGATCGGCAAGCCCTAGGCTCTGTGGTTTAACCCACAGCACCACCCACGTGCCTCTCTGGAAGAAGGTACAATGTTATAAGACTAGGACAAGCTGCCTGAGAAACAGTTTTTATCCAAATGTGATTTTGGTTTTAAACACAGTGTAAGCTATTCTCTATGGGAGTATATTGTATTTAATTATGGGGTATCAGAGTTTTTAGGGGATTAACCAGGCTGGGATAGGTGGGATAGCAGGCTTGTTGGACCTATCAACTAACTGGCTTCAGCCCGCTTGCTTGAAGACCGGTAAGGGTTAACCACCAGTAGGGGGAGTCCCACTGATACACATCAACTAGCAGCTCCCCCGGGGTCACCGCTCAGGGGTGTGCCCTGGGCCCACACCTCCATAGGCTTAGGACAAGGCCACGCCCCCCGGAATCCTTTACCGGACTACCCTTTGTTTTGGGGGAAGGTGATGGCGCTCCCCCCCTCATCTGCATAACAATACCCCTACCAATGCCTAACCGCCCATACCGGGAGTTGTGATGGTTTGCTACAAGGTAGGCAAAAACCAAGTGGCTGGTGCCAATCTGCCAATTGGAAAAATTCCTACCAGGCCCCTCGATGACGACCAACCGAAGTCCATAGCAAAGTCGGAGAGCCTAGCCTAACGGGTGGGAGGGGAGGGAAAACCTGATCAGCTGAGGCGCGGAAAAGAGGGAGATCCTTGGCCGCACCAGCCCTAAATAGGACAGGCCATGCCTCCTGGGCCAGCCGATTGGCTGGCCAGGGGAATGACGCGTCCAAGGATTCCCCTGGTATTGCGGGGGCTGAAAACCAGCCCCCGTGTGTGTGGGGAGGGGCGTGAAGCCCGCAACCCCACTTCCTCCCTAGCTCGGAAGTGGCTTTCTCAGGCTCCATCTGCACTCTATGCATTCAAAGCATGGTATCAGATCACTTTTAAGCCATCATGGCTACCTGCAAAGAATCCTGGGAACTATAGTGCATGAAAGGTGTTGTTAAGAGACCCCTATTCACTGCACAGAACTACAGTTCCCAGAGTTCTCTGGAAAGAGGGATTGACTGTTGAGCCATTATGGGAATAGTGAGGGGAATAAGGGCCTCAGTACACCTCTCAGCACTCTTAATAGTTCCCGTGACTGTTTAAAGCTGTGTGTTGATGCTTTAGAACAGCCTTCCTCAATCTTGTCGCTGGACTACAACCCCCAACATTCATAGCCAGAAGGGTAAACAATCAGGGATGATGGGACTGGCAGTTCAACAACATCTGGGAACCCAAGGCCGAGAAAGGCTGCTTCATATTTTTTTTTGTTTTTCAAATGAAAGATATTTTCAGTACAACACTAATTCGGGTGATGCATTTGCCATGTTCCTGGTTAATGCTTAGCTAAAAGGTACAGGCAAGTAATGGACAATTCACATATGCATGCAAATCTTTTGATTAACCAATTACACCATCATACCTGTCAAATTTCCAAGAGATGGTAGGGGGAGAAGTACTCCATTATTATTATTTATTAGATTTATTAGTCACAGGTAACTCAGAGGGACTTTACAAAAAATTGAATACATACATTAAAACCAATGGGGAATAATAATAATAGAATCATTGAATTGTAGTTTTGGGAGGGATCCCAAGGGTCATCTAGCCTTACCCCCATGCAGTGCAGGAATCCTGCCCACAGCCGTTGTTGGGTGGGCTCAAACAACTGATCTTCTGGTTACTGACCAGATGCATGGACCCACTGCACCTCAGAAACGAGGTATTATGCATGGGTGGCAACAGGTTGCGTTACAAAAACAAGAAAGCTTAGTAGATTCCCCCCGGAAAGGGTAAGTCTGGAATTAATGTGTGTGTGTTTACAGACTGAATTTTTGATGCCAGTAATGTCATAAGAACACAGAAATAGCCCTACTGAATGAGACCAGTAGCCCATCTAGTCCAACATTTCATTTTTATTTCATTCATTTATTAGGTTTATTAGTCACTTGTCACCCGAAGGTCTCCAAGCAACTTACAGAAAAGAAAGAAAAAGTTATACAGTACATATTACCATAGTGGGGGAAAGTGGGAGGAATAATATAATACTATTTTGTACAACATAACAACATAACATAAAACACAAAACACAACACAACACAACACAGCACAGCACAACACAACACAACACAACACAACACAACACAACACAACATAACATAACATAACATAACATAACATAACATAACATAACAACATAAAACATAACATTCTTCTATGGCAATCACTCATAGCTGAGTAAGATTGTCTTCCATAAACACAACTTAACAGTGAGTCCGTAAGTGACTGTGGAGGCCAATTCTGGACCCATACATCCTTCCACAGTGGGGACAAAGGTTCCCAGGTGGGAGTTGATCACTGTGTGGATTTGCCAAGCGTGCCTTCCTCTTAGCACATTTCTCCCTTGTGTTCTGAGTTCGAGTGTCTTCAAAGTCCATAACACCTTTGGTAAAGGCTGTTCTCCAATTGGAGTGCTTGCAGGTCAGTGTTTCCCAGTTGTCGGTGTTTATACTACATTTTTAAAGATTTGCCTTGAGATAGTCTTTAAACCTCTTTTGTTGACCACCAGCATTACGCTTTCCATTTTTAAGTTCGGAATAGAGTAGTTGCTTTGGAAGACGATCATCAGGCATCCACACAACATGACCAGTCCAACGAAGTTGATGTTGAAGAATCATTGCTTCAACACTGGGGATCTTTGCTTCTTTCAGTACACTTTTATTAGTTTGCCTGTCTTCCCAAGTGATGTATAAAAATTTCCAGAGACACCGTTGATGGAATCTTTCGAAAAGCTGGAGATGGCGTTTGTAAGTTGTCCATGTTTCACAAGCATACAGTAAGGTTGGTAGTACAATAGCTTTGTAAACAAGCATTTTGGTTTCCCTGCGAATGCCCCGGTCCTCAAACACTCTGCACTTCAATCGGGGGAAAGCCGCACTTGCAGAGCTCAGGCGATGCTGGATTTCGGCATCAATGTTGACTCTTTTGGAAAGATAACTGCCTAGGTAGGAGAAATGATCGACATTTTACAGCGTTACACCATTGAGCATAACACACACACATACATATACTATACTCAAATAATAAACAAAGCAATACTCAGAGCCACTAATTAGCAAATAAACAAAAATAAAGAGAACTTCAACTCCCCCACAGTCCCCAAAATATTTCACATCAAACCAACGATTCCCCCCCTTTAAGCTCCCCGCTGCACCCAGAAGTCTGATGTCAAGGAGAGCTGTTGTAAATCCATGCTGGGTGATTCCAGTGTCCTCCAGGAAGGTCCAGTGTTTCGGGGGGAGCAATAACAAAGCAAACAGGAGGCTCCTAACAAAGGTTTTACCTGCTTTGCACTTGAGCCGGCTACTGCTGCTCTCTTGCTCCTGCTGGGGATTCCCACATGTAGCACTGATGTTTCCCCCTGGAAAACCTGCTGTTTACAGCTGAGTCAGAACACATGTCAATCCGCAGAAAATCTGATCAACATTGGGTATGAATCAGCGGTAAACAGAGGGGTTTCCTGGAGAAAGAGGCAGGGCAGATGGAAAACTTCTCCGATTGTCAGGAGTCCAGTTTCCCAGCTTGATTACACAGTGAGTGTAGGTAATTAAAAAGGAGGATTTATTACAAAAACAGATAGCTCCGGACGGCTCTAACAAAGCCTCCAGCATCATTACTCAAGATGACCCTTCTGAAGACTTTCCAGCGTCGACAGAAGAAATTGAACTTACGACCCTTACGTCTCTTGTTTTGCTTCCTGTCTTGCAGCCCTCCCATTCACCGACTCCTCGTACTTAGTGGGTCAGCTCAGTGGCGTAGTGTAGGGGGTGCAGGGGGGGCCGGCCGCACCGGGCGCAACATGGGGGGGGCGCTCGCACTCGCAGCTCTCTGAGTGCTAAAATCCACGGGTTAGGGGGGCGCAAATTACTTGCCTTGCCCCGGGTGCTGACAACCCACGCAACGCCACTGGGTCAGCTTCAACCTCTTCCTGTGAGATCTGGCTGTGTCCTAGCCTGCTCTCAGCTACTGCCTTATCAGCCGGCCCATCAAGGTCAGGAAGGGCCAGAGTCTGCAGCTGCCAGCTCTCCCCTGCCTGACTAACATCCAAGCCTCTCTGTTCCTGGCTGCTTTCTGCAGTTGGCTGTAAACCTTCGCTTGGAGCTGGCTCATTCCTGACACCAACCCATGTCTAGAAAGCACAGGGGAAACAGAACGAGCCCTTAGTGACTTGTGAACACTGCAAACAACAACCACCACAACAACCTTGCACATATGATGAACACCAATCCCAAAATCATCTCCTGCCTGGAAGTAGCCCTTTCAGGGTACTCCTGCCAATGCACAGACTGCTGGTGTAACATCCTGGCAGTCTTTCCAGTGCTGGAGATGGCTTTGCCATTTTCCTGAGGGGATATATTATTCATTCCACTGTGGAACTTTTATTATGCAAAGAACCTCGGGATGCCTCCAGAGAAATAAAACCATATGCCAATGAGCTTTTGTCTCCTGGAAACAGCCAAAGACGGCTCAAATCATTATCATAAAGCTGTATGCAATCAACGCGACAGATAACTATATCTCCCCGGCTAGAAGATTTTCTTTTCTCCAGTCGAGACGAGCTGCGTTCTTCCCTGCCGAGAAGTTGCAACCCGCACTTGGAATGAGTGTGCGAAGGCGATCGTGGCTGATAAAGCAAAGCGTGTTCTTACCGGGTGGCACACTCTTCCAAATTACAGACTTCTACGAAGGTGACTCAACAGCCGAACATAAAGAAGTTGCTGGTGCTGTACGTTTCTCAGTGGTTTCCCCGATTAGAAATTAATGTTTACATTCGGGGAATAATGGGCGTGCTGACAGCTTAGCAATTTGCAGTCCCTTTTGCTAATTGGGAGAAGAAAGACGCAAAGAAAAGGGAGAAGAATTAAGAAGAGATGGAGGGCCTGTCTGAGGCTCACCTAATCCAGCAGCCTGTTGAAGAGGAAATCCATACCCTCCAACTTTTCTCCCATGAAAATACGGATGTCCTATTCCATAATAATAATATTTTTTTTATTTATACCCTGAGTGGCTTCCAACATATATAAAAACATAATAAAACACTGATTTTTTTTTTAAAAAAACTTCACTATACTGGGCTGTCTTCAGATGTCTTCTAAAGGTTGTATACTTACTTATCTCCTTGGCTTGGGGCTCACCTAACTCCATACTCTCCAGCATTTCTCTGGTGAAAATTGGGACATTCTCAGGAAAAGCAGGGCATTCTGGGATCAAATCAGAAATCTGGGTGGCTTCTGTAAATCCGGGACTGTCCCAGGAAAATAGGGACATTTAGAGGGCCTGCAACTCACCCATGAGAAAAGGTTGTAGCATTTAGAGAAAAGTTAGGGGCTTGTGCAGACTTGTGCAGACTTGTGCCTAGAAAGCATGGGTCTGAGCTGTCTCTCACTTGTCCTGCTCTTTCTAAGCAAGGTACAGAATCCTGAAGTTTCTGCACACACAGCTCTCTGCACCCAAGAAAGTAAGAGTAACTGTCCAAGCTCAGGGACATATTGTAGAGTTGGAAAAGGTTCAGAAAAGAGAGAGGAACATGATCTTTTTAAAATAATAATAATAATAATATTTATTAGAAGTTTTATAGTTACAGAAAAGAAGTATAAGAAAAAACAAACAAACAATAAAAGATTAACAAACAATACATCGAGAATAGAAAGAAAAAACAATACATCAAAACAACAAGAAAAAACAAAAACATTTAAAAACACATCCAATTTCCATATCTTTATCTTTCATTTACTTGTTTCCTCGACTTCCTCACACCTCCTTTTTTGTATTCTAATTGAAATTCGCTAATTCAGCAAATCCTTTCCCTCTTTCTCAGTTTTTTGTTCTATAATTTATCTTAACACAGTCTAACTTTAAATTTTCCACTTCGGCCCATTAACAATCAGTTTTCACTTAATTCTTTATAACATTTCTGCTAAAACCATATAATTTCATTCCAATATTCTTCTAACATTCCTTAATTTTGCAGTATTTCTGTAAATATACTTTAATTTTTTTCCAATCTTCTTCCATCGACTCTTCTCCCTGGTCTCGGATTCTGCCAGTCATTTCTGCCATTTCCATGTAGTCCATCAGCTTCATCTGCCATTCTTCCCGGGTGGGTAGAGAGAGAGGAACATGATCAAGGGGATGGCGCTGTTGGGAAATTCCATTCAACCTTTAGTTGCAGACATGGAACTGATGCATGTCACATGCCTGTTTACTTACCAGCACAGCTTGCTGGGAACTTCCATTGTGTGCATAGCTTTTGCTTTTCTCTTTATCTGAGAAGACAAAGAGAGAGATGACATGTTTCTTTGTCCTAATTTATTATTAATAAATCCGTAGTTGTAGTATGTTTTCACAAGCCTCACGCCTATTCTGTGTGTGCAGTTTGCTCTGCTGATATAGTGTGCCCTGGCTTTGAAGCCTGGGTCACTGATTTATGTCGGAGCAGAGGCTGATGGGTCTTCGCAGCAGGATGGCTGGAAGGAGACGATCCAGCTGGGGCAAGCCAGCTGGCCTTGTGACCCTCTACATGCTGACAGGCACAACCTCTGCTATGAAGAAAGGTCACAGTGGTTGGGGCTTCTTTGTTTAGAGCAGGCATAGGCAAACTCGGCCAAACTTGGCCCTCCAGATGTTTTGGGACTACAATTCTCATCATCCCTGGCCACGGGTCCTGTTAGCTAGGGATGATGGGAGTTGTAGTCCCAAAACATCTGGAGGGCCGAGTTTGACTATGCCTGGCTTAGAGAAAAGGCGAGTAAGAAGGGACAAGATAGAAGTTTATAAAATTGGGCATGGCATGGAGGCAATAGAGAGAGAAAGGTTTTTCTCCTGCTCCTGTATCACACAACTCATGGACATTCAACGAATCTGAATGTTGTAAGAGTTGGGATAGATATAAATACTTCTTAATGCAACACAGAATTAAACTGTGGAACTTACTGCCACAGGAGGCTGTGGACGCCACCAACTTGGATGGCTTTAAAAGAGGATTGGGCAAAGTCATGGAGGAAAAGGCTATCAATTGCTACTAGCCAGGATGGCTATGCTCTGCTTCACGACTGGAGGCAGCAATGCTTCTGAAGATCAGTTGCTGGAAACTGCAAAAAAGGGAGAGAGCAGTTGGGTCCTGCTTGCAGATTTCCCACAGGCAGCTGGTTCACCATTAAGAGAACAGGATGCTGGAACAGATGGGCCGTTGGCCTGAGCCAGCAGGCTTTCCTTACATTCTTAACAGTGAACGCAGATCTTAAGTCATCAAGAAATTCATCTTCCAGGAATTGGTATGATCCTCATAAATCTGGTGCCCATCACGGCATCTAGAAGAGCAAAAAAGAGATCTGGTGCTCATTACGACTTCTAGAAGAGCAAAAAAGAGATCTGGTGCTCATCACGACATCTAGAAGAACAAAAAAGAGATCTGGTGCTCATCACGACATCTAGAAGAACAAAAAAGAGATCTGGTGCTCATCACGACATCTAGAAGAGCAAAAAAGAGATCTGGTGCTCATTACAACTTCTAGAAGAGCAAAAAAGAGATCTGGTGCCCATCACAATATCTAGAAGAACAAAAAAGAGATCTGGTGCTCATCACGACATCTAGAAGAGCAAAAAAGAGATCTGGTGTCCATCATGACACCTAGAAGAGCAAAAAAGAGATCTGGTGCCCATCACAATATCTAGAAGCACAAAAAAGAGATCTGGTGCTCATCACAACACCTAGAAGAGCAAAAAAGAGATCTGGTGCCCATCACAACACCTTCTAGGAAGGGAGAGTGCTGTTGCATTTGGATCCTGTTTGTGGGTTTCCCATGGGCACCTTCTTGGCTACTGTGAGAACAGAATGCTGAACTAGATGGTCCATTGGCCAGATCCAGGTCTTGTGTTCTCCCAATGGCAAATCATACACCCAATAGATAACCCACAATTATTTTCCTGCAAAGCAGCCAGGTTAGGATGGGGAACAAAGGTGGATAAAGTACCTCAGAGTCAGCACGACGTGTCCCACACCAGATGTACTGTTGAAATTTCCATTCCCCCGTAAGGAGCAGACATGTGGAATTGTTGCGTGTCACATGTCTGTTTACATTCCAGCACAGATTGCTGGGAACTTCCGTTGTGTATTGCATGTTGTCAGGGGTTCAGGAGCAGAGGCACAGGGAAGGGAGGAAATGGAGAGCGAGGGGGAGGAGTCCGAAGGAAATGTCAGCGACGACAGCGGTCCGAGGTCTCTGAGTCTTTCCAGTGAATCGGATGATTCACAGAAAGGGGCTCCCATGGTCAGGGGAAGGGGGGTGCCCAGGGGGACACCCCAGGAAGAAGGGGCCAGAGGGGACTCAGAGAGCAGCAGTTGGAAATCCGGACCAGCGTCCACACCAGAGTGCAGTAGGGGGGAGGAGTCCCAGGCATTGGGATCAGGCGGCGCGCTGCCAGCGGGAGAACATGAGGGAGGATTGACCACGCCTCCGTCGGGGAGCGAGGAAACGGTCAAGAGGAAGGTTGAAGGCTGCGCGCGCGCGCGCCAAGTTCAAATGTACAGGAGGGCGGCACAGTTGGCAGCCCGGATAGGGAGCCAGGTCCTAAAGCCCGCCGAAGAGAGAGGGAGGAGTCAGGGGGGTCAACGTCTGCGTCGGAAGAGTCCAGGAAGGAAGGAACCCCGGGGGGTAGCAGGACCCAGAGGAGAAAGGAGAGACGGAAGAGGTGGAGTAAGGCTAGAGTCTTAAACTGGTGTACAGGGGGCGGAGATTCAGATGGAGCTTCGCCGGTCTAAACCCTAGATGTAGAGCTGGGGCGCTACGGCTTGAGAATGGAAACTGTACTTCAATAAAGACTTTTGTACATTACTACCGGCTAGCGTTGGTCCTCTGTGAGCTGGGACCTGGAGCCAGCTCTGACACATGTGCTTTTAGCTGTTCTCTCTGAGACGACATGAGAGAGAGACGACATGTTTCTTTGTCCTGATTTATGATTAATAAATCTGTAGTTGTAGGTATGCTTCCACAAGCCTCACGCCTATTCTGTGTGCGCAGTTCAATCTGCTGATAGTGTGTCCTGGCTGAGTAAGCCCGGGTCACTGATTTATGTCGGAGCAGAAGTGATGGTCTTCATAGCAGGATGGCTGGAAGAAGACAGCCCAGCCGGGGCTAGCCAGCTGGCCTCCCAGCCCTCTGCATGCCAGCAGGTACTAACGCTTCCTCAATACCCCACAGAACTCAATAGTTCCATGATCTTTGGCAAAGACTACACAGAGATGCCACTGGTGAACCTGCAACGTCTGCTATTGGAGTTCATAGAATCATAGAATCATAGAGTTGGACGAGACCACAAGGGCCATCGAGTCCAACCCCCTGCCAAGCAGGAAACACCATCAGAGCACTCCTGACATATGGTTGTCAAGCCTCTGCTTAAAGACCTCCAAAGAAGGAGACTCCACCACACTCCTTGGCAGCAAATTCCACTGTCGAACAGCTCTTACTGTTCTTATGATGAGCTCCTATTCTTCAGCACTTACCATCACGCCATCAGGTGTGGCTGGCTGAGGAGGACAGAGGTTCCACTCGCTGCAACAGGTCCTGGCATGAAAATTTCCTCCAAATGTATCTCCTCGTAATTACTGCTATACAATAAATATAGATCCGCAAGAAAATAACTGCACACAGGCTGTTTATGAACAAATCAGAAGACAGCAAAAGACATCCTTATCTGCCTGTACAGGCAAACATAGTTAATGCCGGCTGAGTCGTGTCTAATGATGCTATTACCAGCAGTGTGACAATCACCCAGAATTCTGCCGCCTGCAGTCGCTCCCTTCTTAAATATATCATTATCAACCACCATCTCCTCCTCTGTAGCATTAGGGGGCAGATAAGTCCAATTTGGCAGGTGGGCTGCTGGGAGCCGTTGCCAAAAACGACAAGGCACAAGGCATCTTGAGGAAATGAAAAAGCATCCCGCTAGACATCCTTTTTATTTCACAGTCATTGGCGTTCAGGATGCTATCAGAGCAGTCACACGCCATGCCAATACTGTTTCAGGGAACTCACACAGTTTCACTTCCAATCAGGGCACATCCCACAACGTCCTGCCGAAAACCCATTAACTTTTCATACCGTAAATGTTCTGGTTTATTTTCGTTGCACTGTAGCCCCTCTGGGTGCAATGATGCGATAGCATCGGGGCAGCATTGCAAACAAGTTAAAGCAGAATAAAACCACCACTAGCACACTATTATCGTGCCAGGGACATATTACAGAATACACTGCAATAAAATGTTGGTCTGAAAGCACCCAAAAAATATGGGTGTGTGTGTGTGTGGGGGGGAGAATTTATTAGAATATGTAGACAGTTTGGACTGAATTCAGCAAATAATAATAATAATAATAATAATAATAATAATAATAGTAATAATAATAATAATAATTATCCCAATCAAATGTTAAAAACAGTACAGAATTAAATATTAACAACTTCCCTAAACAGGGCTGCCTTCAGATGTCTTTTAAAGAGAAGATAGCTGCTTATTTCCTTCACATCTGAAGGGAGGGCGTTCCACAGGGCGGGTGCCACTACCAAGAAGGCCCTCTGCCTGGTTCACTGCAACCTCACATCTCGCAGACAGAGAACTGCCAGAAGGCCCTCGGAGCTGGACCTCAGCGTCCGGGCAAAACGATGGGGGTGGAGACGCTCCTCCAGGTATACTGGGCCGAGGCCGTTTAGGGCTTTCAAGGTCAGCACCAACACTTTGAATTGTGCTCGGAAACGTACTGGGAGCCAATGCAGATCTCTCAGAACCGGTGTTATGTGGTCCCGCCGGCCACTCCCAGTCACCAGTCTAGCAAAGACTAGGGATGAGCAAATCCTTGGCTCCTCACCAAAATTGGCTCAGCATTTATGAGTGTGACTGGTGAGCATTTTTTTTGGGGGGGGGGGGTTGAACTGGGTTGCCATTCTCCCAGCAAAGCTACGATTCCCAGTTTAACAATCAATCCATCTTCACAGGGAACTCTGGGAATTGTAGCTCTGGAAGGGGAATAGGGGGTCTCTGAACAATTCTTAGCACCTTTCAGTGGCATAGCGTGGGTTGTCAGCACCCGGGGCAAGGCAAGTAATTTGCGCCCCCTAACCCGGGGCAGGGCAAGTAATTTGCGCCCCCCCTGCACTGTCCCTCCCCCAGATAGTCCCTCTCTCTCTCTCCGCACCGCACCGCACCGCACGCCTGGCACCCTCCCCTCCACAGTGGGCGGCGACCCGGCTGCTCGGATCGGATTCGCACAGCCAGCACTGCAGTGAGAGAGAGTGAGTGAGCCAGGTAGGGGCAGAGAGCTGCGAGTGCGAGCGCGCCCCCCCAGATGTTGCGCCTGGTGCGGCCGGCCCCCCCTGCACCCCCCATGCTACGCCACTGGCACCTTTTACAAACTCCAGCTCCCAGAACTCTTTGGGGGATGCCAGTGTTTAGCATGGTATCACAGCGCTTTGAATGAATGAATAGTGTGAACATGGCCTCTGTTGTTTCCTTACAGTTCTGAACTCCTCATCCTGATCTTGGACTTCTTCTGCTTGGCCCACTGTTCCTGGCTTCTAACGTAACTTCCCTCACCTTTCCTGATGCTACTCTCAAGTAAGCACCTCTGTCATTCTGGGCTGGATGGTAGCCAGGGCCATGTGAGACAGCCACTGGAAAGAGGATGGCTGTGCTTGGGTTCTTCCATAGTTTTAAGTTTGCCTTTAAATGTGAACTGAATTGAATTCCTCCCCCAATCCCTAGCGATGGGGTAGCATCTTCCAACGAATTTATGGCATCACGCCAGATGAAGAGACCGAACACAGGCTGTGTGACAATGAAGGGGGATGACTGGGGAGGGGCTCAGGAAGAACAGCCAGGGGCCGATGCCCCCAGAATCTACCCAACGGTAGAACTGGCCCTGTTTCTTGTGAAGAGCAGGCCCATGCTCTTATAGGGCTGCCAAGCTGCAATGTGGAGAGTCTCCCTCGATCTGCAGAAACACTTCTGCATGGCTGTTTTATCTCTGCATCTCTGTCCCCGGAGCAATGCAATATTCATTGAACGTTTGCGACAGAGAGGCATCCATTGTTTTTGAAACTCCAAGAGCTGGGACATTGTTTGCCTTGCCAAGCCGAAGACCACCAGAGCTCATCAAATCACGGCCGGCAGCTTCTCGCAGGCGAGGGAAAGCAAAGTCTCTGGCACTCTGTGCTGCGACATTTGGGGAAACGGCACAAAGCAGCAGACCTGGGGTGCTGTCATTGTTCTGCCTTGAAAGCTTTCCAGTGGGTTGCCTCACCAAGCACGCCATTTGTTCTAAGAATGTGTGAGAGAAGAGATCGCCTGTGTGCTTTTGTGGCCCCGATGGAGCCTGGAAGCTGCATCTCCTCCAGTAATTGGCTCCACGGAAGATGCGAACTTGCCAGCACTTTAAAGAACACTTTGGTTGGGGGCACCGCGGGTGCAGAGCTTCTTCCTTTGCCAAAAGATTCTCTCTTCCTCTCTCTTTCCAAACAGTTCTCAGCTTTAGAATGAGGCACTCAGCCGGGAATGCAAACATTGGTGGTCTGTTGAGAATTCAAGCTGTTCTGCGTATTCAGGAGGAAGAGATTGGCTGGGGTTAGTCCACAAACACAGAACAAAATATTTCATTCAGGCTGATTAATATGGTGAGGCATCCACAATCATTCTCAGTTATGGGTGGAGAGAGAATTAGCTCTGGAAAGCTCATAGAAGCATAGAATTGTCGAGTTGGAACGGATCCTGAGGGCAATCCAGTCCACCCCCTGCAGGAAGCTCAACAAAATAATCAATGACAGAAGAACATCTAACCTCTGCTTTAAAACCTGTAATAAAGGAAAGCCCGCCACGTTCTGAGCAAGTCTGTTACACTGTTTTGCAGCTATTACCACCAGAAAGTCCACTCAGTCCCTTCTGAACCAGGCTAAACACGCCCAGCTCCCTCAAACCGTTCCTCATAAGGATTAGTTTCCAGACCTTTTATCATCTTGGGCCTCCTCCTCTGCACATGTTTTCCATTAAACGTATGAAGAAAAATATTACCGTGGACGTTCAGGTTGTGAACATGATCCTTGCTGGAGGCACGTTCACAACTCGCAGCGTTTGCAACCCACGACCCGCGCGTCTGCGCACATGTGGCTTGCGATTCGGCGCTTCTGCACATGTGCAAAGCATGATTTAGAGCTTCTGCGCCCAAACCCAGAAGTAACCCATTCCGGTACTTCTGGGTTCGGCGCAGTACACAACCCGAAATCATGCAACCCAAAGCGTCTGTAACCCAAGATATGACTGTAATAACCATAGTGATAGTAAAAAATGTGTATGGAACAGTCCATATAATTATTACTTCTACACTGTAGCTTGTTATTTGACTCTAGTTTTCATACCTGTGGGAGGCTGGGCCTTGCAAACCTGAGCTCATTCTGAGTTTTATTTTGCCTGACATTCACCCTGAAACTGTTGGCTACTCGTGTATACTCCTCCTTTTTGATTTCCCCTTTCTTCCATTTCTTAGACCTGCCCTCCTTTAATCTCAGCTCATCTGTAAGATCCTTACGCAGCCACTCCCATTTCTTTAGATGCCTCCCACTTTTCTTTCTTGTTGGAACTGGCTGCATTTGGGCCTTCAGGATTTCACCTTTAAGAAACTTCCATCCATCCTGGACTCCCTTGGAGTATTTCTGACCACGGGATCTCACTCACGTGGACTCTGGTCTGGTTCAAAGGAAGTGAGATCTTTAGATATTACTCTTAGGACGACCATAATCCCACTGCTAACCACATCCCAATTTGCAATAGAGTTATAAAAACAGTGATCACTGTCTTTCAGGTCTGCTGTAATAAAACCTCAGTGTTTCTGAAATGCTCTTTGAAAACTCTAAATGCAGAGAATTATTAATCCTATGGCTTTCATTGAGAAAATGTGAACTCGCATGCAAGGGAATAATGATTGGAGCAGTGGTTTCCCCACCCACAGGACTGCTTGAAAATGTGACCTGTGACTTACTGAGTTGTTTAACAATTGTAATGTATTGACTCTTCACTCCTTCCAAGTGTCTCTCATCCTCTTTTCCCCACTGGGGAGAAATTTTTATTCCTATGGGGAAGGCAGAGCCTCACTCACATCACTGTGCTTTTCTCTCCATCCTGCCAACCTTCTCAGCAGACCACTGGGTTCTAAGAAGGATGGAGTGGCCACTGAGCCCATCGTTCTTCAAACACACATGTTCTTCACATCCCTGTAGCTACGATGCTCTGCAGAGTTGCTGCTATGGACCGCCAGATGAAGCTCATGGACCACATTTTTGGAACCCCTGGACTAAAGCTGGATGAATTCAAATCCACTGATAATGTAATCCTGACTTTGAGGTGATGCTCAAGCCCTCAATTCACCACTTTGCAACGAAGCCAAGTTTTACTCCCTCTGCAACTTTCTCTGAATGCTGCATGGAAAAGCACATGAATCTGACCTTTGGAGAGTTTGCAAGTAAACCCTTTTTAACTTACCAAATCAGGGTCGCCACATGTCCTCTTTTTCCAGGACATGTCCTCTTTTTCATGGGTATGTAAAATGAGAGTTGCCACAGAGATCCATAGTTAAAAGTAGAGGTTGGCAAATGTGTCCTTGTTTTTGCTCTTCAAAATATGGCAAAATGCATATTCTTTTTTTTCTATACAGTGGTACCTCGGGTTACAGATGCTTCAGGTTACAGATGCTTCAGGTTACAGACTCTGCTAACCCAGAAATAGTACCTCGGGTTAAGAACTTTGCTTCAGGATGAGAACAGAAATTGCGTGGCGGCAGCAGGAGGCCCCATTAGCTAAAGTGGTCCTTCAGGTTAAGAACAGTTTCAGGTTAAGAACGGACCTCCGGAACGAATTAAGTTCTTAACCCGAGTTACCACTGTACAAGGGGAAGAGGGAAGCTTTGGAACTCACAAAGGCATGTTTTAAAGGTCTAACAGTCTATATTTTCATGCTTTACGTTGTTGACTGTTTTGTGATTTCAAATCTCTCCTGCAAATAGTACTTGTCCCAAACTTAGAATCATAGAATCATAGAGTTGGAAGAGACCACAAGGGCCATTGAGTCCAACCCCCTGCCAAGCAGGAAACACCATCAGAGCACTCCTGACATATGGTTGTCAAGCCTCTGCTTAAAGACCTCCAAAGAAGGAGACTCCACCACACTCCTTGGCAGCAAATTCCACTGTCGAACAGCTCTTACTGTCAGGAAGTTCTTCCTAATGTTTAGGTGGAATCTTCTTTCTTGTAGTTTGGATCCATTGCTCCGTGTCCGCTTCTCTGGAGCAGCAGAAAACAACCTTTCTCCCTCCTCTGTGACATCCTTTTATATATTTGAACATGGCTATCATATCACCCCTTAACCTCCTCTTCTCCAGGCTAAACATGCCCAGCTCCCTTAGCAGTTCCTCATAAGGCATCGCTTCCAGGCCTTTGACCATTTTGGTTGCCCTCCTCTGGACACGTTCCAGTTTGTCAGTGTCCTTCTTGAACTGTGGTGCCCAGAACTGGACACAGTACTCCAGGTGAGGTCTGACCAGAGCAGAATACAGTGGCACTATTACTTCCCTTGATCTAGATGCTATACTCCTATTGATGCAGCCCAGAATTGCATTGGCTTTTTTAGCTGCTGCGTCACACTGTTGGCTCATGTCAAGTTTGTGGTCAACCAAGACTCCTAGATCCTTGGATTTTGGCATTCAGGAATTCTCCTTTATATTTGCCACCAACACATTGGAGGCAAGTAAACAGAGGTTGGGATTGTCATCTTTCAGGGTTTCTTGAGTTGTGATTTCATTGCAAGGGGATGGACTAGACGACCCCTTGAATCTCATCTACCATTCTATGATTCTATCCCACACATCAAGTGCATCACTTTCCAAACCAAAAAACATCAAAAAATTTTTAATGAACGTGTTGTGTTAGGGCAACCAACAGAGTGCTTTAATTGCACAAACCTAAATTTCTGGTCTGTGCTTAAATCCCTTCCACAAAACAGTGACCGTTTGGAGGCAGCAGCATTCAGAAATGCCAGCCTCACCTTTAGCCTGAGCACATCCAGTTCACGCTGCCATGTTACTCCACTACATATGTAGGGGCCTAGCCTGAGTTCTGCCTGTGGGATTGTATCTGCAACGACCCAACGAGACATGCAAGTCACCACCAATGTCTGGGCGAACCAGCCTCAGGCTAAAGGTTGATGTTATCTTTCAAGGCTCGCCTGCCCTTTAACATGAAGAAAAGCTGATCGAGTGCAAGAGTTCAGCAACCTGCCTCTGTATCTCTGGCAGCAGCTGTCTGTATTCCAAGGGAAATGAATCATCTATTGAATTCAGGTGCTGGGCTGGTTAGTGTCCTATCTTCCCCTTTAGCACAATGCTCTCTGCTCTCTGCGGCTGTTTGCCTCTCAAGAAGACCGCCACTAGAGAATCTTTCCTGCCAAGCAGGACCCGTGTTTGTCTAGCTATTGCTTCATAAACAGAGTTAGCATCTGGCTGGGGGGAAAAGACGCAGCAGGACATGATATCGAGAGAGGAAAGAGGAACAAATGACATAGATGGAACCCCTTGGCAAAGGTCTCCTTGAATCTTTTTTGAGTGGCGATTGAATACAAACCACCTGCTCAAACCGACCACTTGGCCTAGAGTTGTATTTTCTTTTCTTTTATGTGTTTTCACTCCAGTTTATTGTTGATTTTGCCTTTTCATCATAACAGAGAGAAACGCAAACATAAAAAACCCGCAAAGCGTGTTCTCCTTCATGGAGAGCACGTGTTGCGGTGGGGTCTACTGAGCCACCCCTCTGTTACCAGGCAGGGTCTCTAAAGATGGCCTGGGGCAGTGATTGGTTCACTGGGTTGCTGGGGTAAAAGTTATGTTGCAATTTTGGTGGGAGGGGTAAAAGGTTTAAATACTCTGCACGCAGCCTTGTACTTTCTCTTTTGCTGCGTGCAACGGATCACCCGCCCACCCGCCCTAGAGTAAGGGGTTGTTGCGTTGACCTTGCTATGCCTGTCATGGGGTCGTCTGCCTTTGAGCGGGGGCCTGGTAGGAATTTTTCCACCTGGCAAATTGGCTGGCTGGGTGGTTTTTGCCTACTGCGTAGCAAATCGTCACAACTTGTAAGGTTGTGGTTAGGCATTGGTTATAAATTGGTGGAGGAGGGGTTAGGATAGGCTGTGCCTGCCCCTCCATGGTTGCTGCGGAAAGGGAATTCCGTTAAAGGAATCCTGGGGCTTGCCATCTTTTCGTCCAATCCCTGGAATGGGACTAGGGCCGGCAAGCCTCCGGGGAGCAGGCGGGTGAGAGTTGAGGGTCTGTGACTCAGCTCCAATTCCTCCCCGACTTGCTTTCCCCCGCACTGTCTTTCGGTGGTGCCCGGAAGTCAGTTCTGTCCCCAGGCGGGGGGACAGATAGTCTTAACCAATGCCTAAACAACCACTCACGGTTTGTATTTGAATAAAGTTGTGGCCAAAATCATGCCAAAAATCTTAAACAAAAATTACGTGTCTGTTGTGAGTTATTTGGGGGGTGGATTGGGGACCTCAACACGCAATGCTCAAGACAAATATCCTCTAATGTCATCAACTTACTGATGGGTGCAAGGGTTTTCTGAAAATTAGTCACGGTGCACCAGACTCGCCACCTGCCAAGGGCATGATCTAGCCAAAGTGAAGCACTTTTAGCTCACCCTGATTTCAGTGGAGGAGATTTAAAGGCATCCCAGATCAAAGGCTCCGAGTTGCACCCAACTTTTTTGGGGGGGGGCCTGCGCATGATGTCACGCACATTGTGCATGCGTGTGAGGACTGTTGCATTAGGAGATGCTGACCAGGCCTCCTTCTGATGCGACATTTGCACGCCAGGCCATACTGGTTGGCCCTGGGTAACTTCCTGCCAGGCTGTGCCATGTTGGGGTGACATACCACCAGGCCGCCTCTACCCTCTCAAGATGGGGGGGGGGGTGAGCCCCATCCCAGTAGACATGAGGGGGTTGTAGAGGCCTCAGCCCCATAGAGTTGGCACGCCTGGCCCAGATCTTCTCTGTAAGGGAAATGCTAACCTTGATAGCTATGACTTGACCTGTTGGAGGACAGTACAGTGGTACCTCGGGTTACATACGCTTCAGGTTACATACGCTTCAGGTTACAGACTCCACTAACCCAGAAATAGTGCTTCAGGTTAAGAACTTTGAGAACAGAAATCGTGCTCCGGCGGCGCGGCAGCAGCAGCAGGCCCCATTAACTAAAGTGGTGCTTCAGGTTAAGGACAGTTTCAGGTTAAGAACAGACCTCTGGAATGAATTAAGTACTTAACCCGAGGTACCACTGTAATGCTTCTGACCATCAGCTGCCAGGAACTTTAGGAGGGGAGAATGCTGTTCTGCTGAAGTCCTCCTTGTGGGCTTCCCATAGGCATTTGCCATGGTGAGGACATGATGCTGTACTAGATGGGCTCCTGAGCTGACCCAGAAGGTTCTCCTTGCATTCTCAGTTGACAACACTGTGGGAACGAGCCTTTTCGCAGTGGCTCCGTCCATGGAATGCTCTCGCCAGGGAGAACATAAAGACAGCTTTGCTGTATCAGGCCAAAGGTCCATTTAGTCCACCATCCTTTTTTCACATGGCCCGTGGAAAACTCAGAAGCAGGACCTGAGCACGTTAACACCCTCTTTTCTTTTCTTTTCTTTTCTTTTCTTTTCTTTTCTTTTCTTTTCTTTTCTTTTCTTTTCTTCAATTTAACAACGATAATAACCATCAATTACATTTCCATACGTGTTTTGACTTCCCTCCTCCCCTTCCTTGGTTTCTTGTAAAAAACATTTCCAAAACTGCACCTCCCCCTTAACTCCCTTTGATTGTTACTCTCCACATTTCTTCCAAAGGCACATTTTAACTGCTTGATTTTAAATTAAACCTGCTAAAGTGTTTGTTTGCATTTTTTAAAATAATCCACATATCTCCCCCATTCTTTGTTAATTCTTTCTTCTTGATTCCTTAACCTTCCCGTACGTTTTGCCATTTCTGCATAGTCCATTAAATTTGCTTGCCACCCTTCCTTTGTTGGGACGGTGTCTTATTTCCATCTCTGGGCAAAGAGGATCCTGGCAGCCATGGTTGCATACATAAACAATTTCCCCTGGACTTTTGGTATGTTGTTGTTGTTGTTTAGTCGTTTAGTCGTGTCCGACTCTTTGTGACCCCCTGGACCAGAGCACGCCAGGCACTCCTGTCTTCCACTGCCACCCGCAGTTTGGTCAAACTCAGGCTGGTAGCTTCGAGAACACTGTCCCACCATCTCATCCTCTGTCGTCCCCTTCTCCTTGTGCCCTCCATCTTTCCCAACATCAGGGTCTTTTCCGGGGAGTCTTCTCTTCTCATGAGGTGGCCAAAGTCTTGGAGGAAGACTTTCAGGATCTGTCCTTCCAGTGAGCACTCAGGGCTGATTTCCTTCAGAATGGATAGGTTTGATCTTCTTGCAGTCCATGGGACTCACAAGAGTCTCCTCCAACACCATAATTCAAAAGCATCAATTGTTCGGTGATCAGCCTTCTTTATGGTCCAGCTCTCACTTCCATACATCACTACTGGGAAAACTATAGCTTTAACTATATGGACCTTTGTTGGCAAGGTGATGTCTCTGCTTTTTAAGATGCTGTCTAGGTTTGTCATTGCTTTCCTCCCAAGAAGCAAGCGTCTTTTAATTTTGGTATATCCTGCCCCAGTATCCCTAATACTGCAACCCCCCCCCTTCTGTAGTTTCCACCAACTGGTATTCAGAAACATGATTGCCTCCTTCAGTGGAGGTGGAACCTAGCCATCATGGCTAGAAGTCACTGGTGGCCATATCCTCAATTAATTTGCCTTGGGTGTTATTCATCTTCTCCAAAAATAATTTTAGAAGTTTTAAAATGTAATAAAAATAATCAAGAGAAATCAGTTAGTAAGGCCACTTAGCTCTGCAAATTTGTTTGACAGTCGGAAGAGACACCTGCGCCCTTCACAAAAGCAATGGTTTTTAATTCCATGTGCTCCCATAATTACGTTGCTCATGAAAGGAAAGGAGAAGAATCTGAGGCATAACCTTTACAGCAATTTTGCTGGTTCTGTCTGCTGATGACTCACAGGGAGACCATCGGTCGCATTTGACTTCAGCTTTTCCCCTACCTTTCCTCATCCTTGCAAGGAAGAGATAATATTTGCTTTATTTGCTGGGTATTGTGTGTCTTAATTAATGTTTTCAAAGGCCTGTGAGCTCCTCAGGAGAGAGGTGCAAAAAGAGCAGCGGGGGATTATGACTGTTATTTTACTGGCGCAAATCAGATAGTGTACAGAACTGCAGCAAAGAATTCAGCAAGGCACTCTCGCATAAAAGCATACTTCACAACGGACGTCATCAGCCTCCTGGAAGAGGCTACAGCTAACATCAGGTCATCTTTTTGAAACGGACAGATTTCTTTCCCCCAGGAGTTTAACCAAAGCTACAGAGGATCCCTGAGGAGCTATTACATGTTAGAACACAAACCAACAATTCCCCTCCCTGTGGATACTTGGCAGAGGAACAGTACGGATGAACAAGTCCCCTACCTGTAGCCAGTGTCTATAGCAACCTGCTTTGCAAGGGAAAAATTGTAGGTGGAAGAAATGAGATGGAAGTGAAGAGATGGGGGTCCCATTAGTGCTGCTACCCCTAATATGCTGGCAAAACAATAACAAATAAGCAGCGGCCATGGGAAGGAGGAGAGAAGGAAAGCAGCCCCCCATTGGCCCAAATCCTGAATCAAGAAGGTAGTCAGCCTGCTTACTCAATGTGACAAACTGTGCAGATGCCTGGACCAGCTTAGAAGGCTGTCACATAGCATTCAGGCTCTGGGGTTTGTGCATACCTTGCAACGGTCCTGTTTCCTGGATTTAGAGAAGCCAGCTCAGCTTCTGATCCCAAAAAAACCCCAAAGATGCATGTTTGGGGACCCTATGATTTGGTGCAAATCAGCTGGCTCGCACCAGAGTGCAGGACCAAAAGACAGTGCCAAAAGATGTGCTCTTACCTGCACACCAGAGCCAGTGTGGTGTAGTGGTTAAGAGCAGTGGACTCGTACTCTGGTGAACCGGGTTCGCTTCCTCGCTCCTCCACATGCAGCTGCTGGGTGACCTTGGACTAGTCACACTTCCCTGAAGTCTCTCAGCCTCACTCACCTCACAGAGTGCTTGTTGTGGGGAGGAAGGGAAAGGAGATTGTTAGCTGCTTTGAGAATCCTCCAGGTAGTGATAAAGTGGGATATCAAATCCAAACTCCTCCTCCTCCTCCTCCTCCTCCTCCTCCTCCTCCTCCTCCTCCTCTTCTTCACACTGTCCACTCTTCTTCTGCTGCAGCTTTTCAGCTGATGTACTTCTGGAATTGACACTGGCTTCTGGAAGTCCACCAATAGCTGCTGCAGGAACAGAGGCTGTTGCGGCAGTGGCAGTAGCAGGTGTGAAGGAGGGAGGGAGAGAGGTGAGAAAGGGGGTGAGGCCAGAGTGAGTGGTGATGTGGTCTCCATTGAGGTTGCGCCCCAATTTACCTCACTGTGGTGTTTGAGGGTATGGGTTTCTGCTCAGTGCAGACCAACATTGCAGCCTAGATGGTGCCCTTGCCTCATGTTAGTGGTAGGAAACCCCTGGCCTGTGGGCCCAAGGCATGCCCACCTGCCCTACACCGGATGTCAGGTGATGATGCAGCTCCCTGACCCAAATGGGCTTTGCATGCACTGTGGATCAGTCTACAAAACCATAGAGGGTGGAGAAAAGGAGTCACCTGATGTCACAGTGATGTCATGATTGAAAGTTGCGGTAGCCTTTCAGAATTTGGCCCACCCACTGGCAATGGATCACCAACCCAGCCCTACATAGAGCCTGGTTTGATTGGCTGCTGGGAAGTCCAGAGCACTTCTGATGTCTGATGTAGGAGCAAAAGTCCCAAAGTCTGGCCACTGGAGAACCCTGTTGAAGACTTTCTTCACACACGCACACACACACACACACACACACACACACACTAGTACCTCGGGTTACATGCACTTCAGGTTACAGACTCCGCTAACCCAGAAATAGTACCTCGGGTTAAGAACTTTGCTCCAGGAGCGGCAGCAGAGGGAGGCCCCATTAGCTAAGGTGGTGCTTCAGGTTAAGAACAGTTTCAGGTTAAGAACGGACCTCCGGAATGAATTAAATATGTAACCAGAGGTACCACTGTACATTTTTATTAGTTTTTTTAACATATCATTTCCAACAGTCATATAACATAACTTCTTATCTTATACAATATTTTAGACTTCCATCAACACCTCTGATGATTTTCCGTTCTTTATCACTTATTCTGTATTTCGTAATTTCCCTATTACTCTTAATTATCATTAACTAAAAGTTCTCCTCATAGTCTTTCTTGCAATATTTCAAATAGTCCTCCTTACAGAACTTCTTGTAGTCCTCCTAGCATAATCTGTTCATTACAACTGCTTCTCAAATAGTTCATGTATTTACTCAAGTCTTCTAAGAATCTCTGGTCCGGCAGGTTTCAAATCCTTCCTGTTAATTTATCTAATTCTGCATAGTCCGTGTTGGAGACTTTCTTTGGTGACTTGCAGGCCACCTGCCAGCCTCACGACATCTATGTCTTCCCCACAGTGTTACTTTCTGAAATGGGCCATGCCACAGTCTCCTTCGAAAAAGCTACCGCCTAGCAGGTGAGTTGTAGTCCTTTTGCTTTTGCTTTTGCTTGTGCACCTTCTCCAATTAGCAAATTTATCACTGCCTTCCGAGAGGCATTGCAGGAAAAGCTGAAATCAATTTCTTTTTCTTGCACAGGCGATATTGGTCTAAGAAGCCAAGGGAAACAATTTATGGCGGAACAGAGTGTGCTCAGGGAAAATGGATAGACACGGGGCTTTGAAAACAATTTGTCTTTGGCCCACTGAATGTTTTGCCAGGCTCTCCTGAAGGGAAATAGATTTAATTGGGTTTGACAATATTCACTGCAGGGCGGAACATTACACTTGCACCTGTCTCCGTGTGAGGGAAAAACAGGCTCTTTAGGTAAGGATCAGGGTCTCCAAGTGAACTGTGACCTATACAGCTTGGAAACCCCTCCGGAGCACCATTATCTAAGGTGCACAAACAGCTTGCTTTGCATAAAGCTTGGAGGAGAAAGCTCTGCTGGTGGCAGAGATGATTCACCTGTTCTGGTCCACTATGTTGGAAAGAATCCAGCCAAAGTTAGGCACGAAGAAACATGGCTCAGATAAGGTTCTATCTAGACTGTAGCTCTGTGATGGAGCATTTCTGCCGCAAGTAGAAAGGTATGCTGATGATCTTTCAGCATGGCTGCTTTTCCACATCCTTAATTCTGTTTATAAAAATCTCTTTTACCATTTTGAGCCAGATGATTGGCCAATTTGTCCCTATTAAATGATTCCGGAAATCTTCTAACTACATAGTACATAAGCTGACTCTAAAAATCTTGGTTTTCTAAATAGTTGATAACTTTCTAATTTACTTATGACTACTTTAGAGAAGGCAGCTGAGACTTAGAATCATAGAATCGTAGAGTTGGAAGAGACCACAAGGGCCATCGAGTCCAACCCCCTGCCAAGCAGGAAACACCATCAGAGCACTCCTGACATATGGTTGTCAAGCCTCTGCTTAAAGACCTCCAAAGAAGGAGACTCCACCACACTCCTTGGCAGCAAATTCCACTGTCGAACAGCTCTTACTGTCAGGAAGTTCTTCCTAATGTTTAGGTGGAATCTTCTTTCTTGTAGTTTGGATCCACTGCTCCGTGTCCGCTTCTCTGGAGCAGCAGAAAACAACCTTTCTCCCTCCTCTATATGACATCCTTTTCTATATTTGAACATGGCTATCATATCACCCCTTAACCTCCTCTTCTCCAGGCTAAACATGCCCAGCTCCCTTAGCCGTTCTCCCTTAGCAGTCACTTGGATGACTGCTGTGATATATTACTCAAGAAAAAATGAATTGGGTTTGATATGACTTGATATTTTGTCATGATGACGCAACAAATTCATTATGTTTTGCTATAATTTCTTCCTTTATAACTTTGCCAGTTAGAAGTCCTACTGCTTTTCTGGCCAGCTTCTGATGTACTTAAATAATATTCATTGTGTAAATAAATCACACATAAAGAGCAACATATCCTTCATCACCTTATAGTAAGATAGTTAGGTTTCTCTGTAGGAGAAGACAGCACGTGTAGTTATTAAGTCATAGACTTACACGTAACCAATGTGTGCAGCCCTTTGAGCTTGTTTCCATACCTAGTAAAATAAAATGTGTCTGTAAGGTGGCATTCCTATACCTACTTGCCTGTCAAAAATCCTCATTGAACTCAATGAGTTCAATGTACTGTACCTGAGTAGACAGATATAGGAGTGTGTTGCCAAGTAGGTTTCTCATTGGCTTGGTTGAAAGCATTCAGAATACTCACATGCCTATTGTTGTTGTTTAGTTGTTTAGTCGTGTCCGACTCCATGACCCCATGGACCAGAGCACGCCAGGCACTCCTGTCTTCCACTGCCTCCCTCAGTTTGGTCAAACTCATGTTGGTAGCTTCGAAAATACTGTCCAACCATCTCGTCCTCTATCATCCCCTTCTCTTTCCCAACATCAGGGGTCTTTTCCAGGGAGCCTTCTCTTCTCATGAGGTGGCCAAAATATTGGAGCCTCAGCTTCAGGATCTGTCCTTCCAGTGAGCACTCAGGGCTGATTTCCTTCAGAATGGAGAGGTTTGATCTTCTTCCAGCACCATAATTCAAAAGCATCAATTCTTCAGCGATCAGCCTTCTTTATGGTCCAGCTCTCAGTTCCATACATCACTACTGGGAAAACCATAGCTTTAAGTATACGGACCTTGGTCGGCAAGGTGATGTCTCTGCTTTTTAAGATGCTGTCTAGGTTTGTCATTGCTTTTCTCCCAAGAAGCAGGCGTCTTTTAATTTCGTGGCTGCTGTCACCATCTGCAGTGATCATGGAGCCCAAGAAAGTAAAATCTCTCACTGCCTCCATTTCTTCCCCTTCTATTTGCCAGGAGGTGATGGGACCAGTGGCCATGATCTTCATTTTTTTGATGTTGAGCTTCAAATCATATTTTGTGCTATCCTCTTTCACCCTCATTAAAAGGTTCTTTAATTCCTCCTCACTTTCTGCCATCAATGTTGTGTCATCTGCATATCTGAGGTTGTTTATATTTCTTCTGGCGATCTTAATACATGCCTGTTATGTTCTCAAAACTTGGTTCAGTCCCTGACATCTTCAGGTAGGTTGGGAAATGTCCCTTGTCTGAAACCCTGCAGAGCCACTGCAAGTCAGCAGACCTCAGAGGAATGCACTAGGGTCACAGCGACATCACACATTTAACAACAACAACAACAATTTATTATTTATACCCTGTCCATCTAGCTGGCTCTCCCCTGCCTGACTAATATCTAAGCCTCTCTGTTCCTGGCTGCTTTCTGCAGTTGGCTGCAAACCTTTGCTTGGAGCTGGCTCATTCCTGACAGCACCGTTTCCTTTGGCAATTTCCAGCAACAATAGATGTATCACATCACCACTGTGGCTAGTGGCCTGGATACTTGTATCCTCAATGAATCGGTCTAATCCTCTTTTAAAACCACCCAAGCTTGTGGCCATCGCTGCCTCTTGTGGCAGCGAGTTCCATAGTTTAACTATGTGAAGAAGTCCTTTCTTTTGGTCTGTCCTGAATCTTCCAACGTTCAACTACTTTGCATGTCCATGCATTCAAGTATTATAAGAGAGGAAGAAAAACACCCCGTGTGATTAGTGAGTATCTGACGATTTTGCTGTTCAGTATTGTTTTGATTGATTGCTCTTTTATTGTTTCCTTTCTGACCTTGGGGCCAGAAAGCAGTATACAGGAAAAGAAAGATGTTTAGCGTGTGGGATCTAAGTCACACTAAATGCTAGCTTCTGCAGCTGACAAGTGTCTGAGCCATGCATGCAGACCTTGCTATATTCCCTGCCTAATCAGAAGGCTAATGGTAATTGACGAGTTTGGAGACATTTGCACAGTTCCTCTTCTTTATGATGCTCATTCACCTTCATGCAAGTTGTATAAAGGTTGTGTCTCAGGGGGTAACCGATGCCCTTTTGCAGCGCTGAGCTACACAGATGTATAGTTCATTGCCTCAGCAGCTGTCCCAGAACTATTGTTCCCAAAGTCCCTTGGTTGCGATCTTCATAGCTTTTAGATAGATTAAAAATTACATTCCTTGGGTTAGCAAAAAAATATCCCTAGCTGGGGGGAAAGTGACAAAAAAAAACAACCCTTTAGGAGGATTCATGAGCATCCATAGAGGGGGACAGTAGCCCCCTGGAACAACCATAATCGATAGATTCCTGGCTTTAATTTCCAAGAAAAGAGAGTAGATTTCTAGCCTGTGTAAAACCTGATATATAAGTCAGAATGTTCAGGCACTATTCTCATTTTTGTGTGAGAAACCAGCCTGCTCCCCAGTAGCGCTAAACAGCCTCAGTCCAGTATACCTGAAGGAGTGTCTCCACCCCCATCGTTCTGAGGTCCAGCGCCGAGGTACCCTCCCTGCGAGAAGCCAAGTTACAGGGAACCAGGCAGAGAGCCTTCTTGGTAGTGGCGCCTGCCCTGTGGAACACCCTCCCACCAAATGTCAAAGAGAAAAATAGCTACCAAACTTTTAGAAGACATCAGGGACACTTTTAACATTTTAACATTTAATGAAGCATTGCATTTTAATATTCTGCTGAAAGCCGCCCAGAGTGGCTGGGGAAACCCAGCCAGATGGGTGGGGTATAAATAATAAATTATTATTATTATTATTATTATTATTATTATTATTATTATGGTGTGCAAATGGAGTCCCTCAAAGGGGAAGGGCCATGGTTCAACTGAAGAACACCTGCTCTGCATGCAGAAGGTCACCGGTTCAATCCTGAGCATCTCCGAGAAGGGCAGGAAAAGACCCTTGCCTGACATCCAGGACAGCTGCTGCTAATCCGTGCAGACAATACTGAGCTTAATGGACAGGTGTCCTTACTCAGTATAAAACAAGTTCCTGGGTTCCATTGTGTCTGCATTTTTATTCTATTTAAGAGTTGCATGCTGCTTGATCAACAAAACCTCCAAGAGGTTTACAGAAAATAAAAGGCTCTCCAAGAGGTTTACAGAAAATAAAAGGCTGCTGAAACATTCCTTATTTATTTATCTTTTCAGTTATATTTTATTAAATTTTCAGAAGTTCAACATATACACCCTAATACAGTGGTACCTCGGCTTACAGACACTTCAGGTTACAGGCGCTTCAGGTTACAGACTCTGCTAACCCAGAAATAGTACCTTGGGTTAAGAACTTTGCTTCAGGATGAGAACAGAAATCGCGTGGCGGCGGCGGGAGGCCCCATTAGCTAAAGTGGTACCTCAGGCTAAGAACAGTTTCAGGCTAAGAACGGACCTCCAGAACGAATTAAGTTCTTAACCTGAGGTACCACCGCACATAATATATATTTTTCTTTTCTTTTGTTGAATCCCCACCCCATTTTCCATGGTGTTTTTTTTTTAATTTCTCCCCTTTGCTGTACCCTATCTTCTATCTCTTATACCATAACAACAATGACCCCTCCCCACATTAAATGGGGGGCGCCCTTTGCGTGGTCACGCGCAGCCCCCTGAACCCTGTGTAGCACAGGCTTGGCTTCGCCTTCCCCAGGTGGGATACCTGGAGGTCTCTGCCTCCCTCAGCCAGTTGCCCAATCCCACCTGGGGAGGTGTGGCCAAGGTGACCAGGCCAGGTAGGGGGAGGGACCACCTGCCCACACAATAGGGGGAGGATCTTACCTGGGAATCGTCAGTTGGCTCCAGAGCTTCTCCCACCCTTCTCACCCTCAGTTAAGACTTCTTTTGCAGATTAACCTTTTCTCCACAGGTACACAGGTGCTGCTACGTCAAGGTCGCTGTTGAAGGGCCAGAAAGGAATTCTCCTGCATTGGCAGGTTTGCCTTCCCCATAGCAAAACGTCACAACTTTGGCGGTATCAGGCCTTGGGTGGAATCCTTTAGTCTACCTTCGCTAAATGGGGGTGGGCGTGTAGCGGTGACCCCCCCTTCTCTTTGTGGCGGGGATACCAGGGTTTCCCCATTAAAGGGGTTGTTTTGAGGGGAGGCTTTGGCCGTACGCCTACTGGTCATTGCTCTCTCCTGCGGCAGCGGCGTAACGGGGGCAGGCTCTCTTTGCTTGAACGTATGTTCTCCAGAGCCAGCCCATCCACCCCACACACTCTGGATAACCCTGATGTTCCCTAGATCCCCAGTAGGGGACTGGGAAGGATAAACGCCCAATGCCTGAGCCAAGGTCTACCCACATCTGAAACATAATAAAGTTGTGGCCACTTTTAATTCCATAGCACGTTGTCTTGAGTCGTTATTCCACATGGGGGCTGCCCAGGGTTTGGGGGACTCTGCCTGTTCACACAATACTATAACCTCTCGTCCCTTCTGTTGCCCATAGTTCAAATCCTGCCCATGAGTTTGTCGTACTACAGTGTTTCTTTAAGCAGTACAGAAAAGCCTTCCATTCTTCCACAAAACAATCATAATTAGATTCTCTTATTAACATTCCTTGTTTATCTTTTTTAAAAATGGTGATACTCCACCATTCACAAATAGGGTTGCCATATTATGAAGAGTAAAACAGAGGGCACATTTGCCAACTTCTACTTTTAACTATAGGTGGCGCTGGGGGTTAAACCACAGAGCCTAGGACAGAAGGTCGGCGGTTCGAATCCCTGCGATGGGGTAAGCTCCTGTTGCTCGGTCCCTGCTCCTGCCAACCTAGCAGTTTGAAAGCATGTCAAAGTGCAAGTAGATAAATAGGTACCGCTCCAGCGGGAAGGCAAACGGCGTATCTGTGCGCTGTTCTGGTTCGCCAGAAGCTGCTTAGTCATGCTGGCCACATGACCTGGAAGCTGTACGCCGACTCCCTCAGCCAATAAAGTGAGATGAGCACTGCAACCCCAGAGTCGGCCACAACTGGAGCTAATGGTCAGGTCCCTTTACCTTTACCTTACTTTTAACTATGGATTGCTATTGTGATAGGAATTTTATGGTATTAGATATGTGGTAATGTTCATAACTGCACATATATAAATCAACACAGGAAGACCAACCTGGAACCATTTTGATTCCCAAACCTACCAAATCCTTTCTCTGTGGAAAAGCCTCCCCATTGTCTTCTTTCCTCACAAGATATGTCTGTTTGAATAAGGTGTGACCTGGCCCAGGAAATAAGTATTTTAGTACTACAAAAGAATGGTCAGGCACCCCAGACAATCCAATCAAGTAACTTGCTAGACAGGAGATAGTAGAGGTGAGAGGAGAAAAACAACATTTAAATTCCTGTGATGTATGCATGTACCTGAGGGGTGGTCTTAGGTTACACCCCTTCTGTGATGTATGCATAATGTTTCTGGGGGTGGTCTTGAGCTACAGAATGGGATTTTCAAAAGTCTTTATAAGCTCTGACACAGCAATTCTGGGGGTTCCTCTTCCTCTCCTGCGTGGGAGGGGAGTACCCTGTTGCAACAGATCAATAAAGATCAAGCTTACTAGCTGCTTTGCTTCTCAATATGCTCTGGTTGGCCTCTGTTATTTTCTCCTACCAATAGGGAACCTATGTAAGGACTCTATATGGGCTCTTGGATACCCCATAAGGGAAAAGGGCATATTTTTATTTACAACAGATGGCGACCACGAAGGGACTTTTGGTTACCCGGATTCTGGAAGCGAGGAAGGAATGGTTATCCAGCGCGCACCAGGCAGTTTGCCAGGAGGAATAACCAGTCCTCCATCGATCCCAGGGTCTGGAAATAACTGGAGGTTCAGCGGGGCTAACCAGAGGAAGCAATGCCTGATCAGGCCGGCCTTAAACAACCAGTCAAGAGATCCCAGGATCACCAGGACAGCGCTTGCGAAGTGAGTATGAGTAGGAAAAATGGGTAGTAGGGTGGGATTCTGCAAACCACAGCAAACCTATAATTCTCAAATCCTTACTTCTTTCCTCACTTTAACTCTTGAAAAAATTGCCTTCTCCTCCTTTCTGTCCTCTCAATCTCAACACCAGCCCTAGCCCTTCGGAGTTTGCCCAGACACAAGGTTGTGTGTGATTTCTTCCACTTAATTCTATATGCCAACCTATTCCTTCGGAGTTTTGCCCAGAAAGGTTGTGCAATTTCTTCTGCCCTGAAACTATAATTCCCAGCGCAGCCGCACCTCTGCCATGGCGATCTTTGTTAGAGATGACCTGTGAACAGAGAACGCAAGGGCGCTGAATTCCTTTCCATCTTTTCATATTCCAGAGTCTCAATCTGGCATTGCAAGTGTGCAAGCGTTCAGTAGGGACTCTGAGTTAGATTGTAAGAGGCAGGGAGGTTGCTGTGGGTTGTAGAATAGAGATTAAGTGAGGTATCCCCAGGTTTTTCCCCAGGTGTCCCCAAGTTTGCCCAGGTATCCCCAGATTTTTTTCCCCCAGGTGTCCCCAAGTTTGCCCAGGTATCCCCAGATTTTTTTTTCCCCTCGGAGTTTGCCCAGGTATCCCCAGATCTTTTTTTCCCCTCGGAGTTTGCCCAGGTATCCCCAGATTTTTTTCCCCTCGGAGTTTGCCCAGGTATCCCTAGATTTTTTTTTTCCCTCGGAGAATTGTCCATGTATCCCCAGGTTTTTACGTATCCCCAGGATCCCCAGGTTTTCCCTCCTCGGAGCTTTGTCCAGTTTTCGGAGTTTTGCCCAGGTCCAAACCCCTTTTAATTGAAAATGGGTGCACCCTTGTTAAAAGGAAATAGTCCTCAGACCCCTGGCGTGAAAGAAGCCCAATTGGTGCTTACTTCTCGCCTGGACTCTGACAGTCCCCTTCAATTTGCGTTTAAGAAACGTTTTTCCTGTGTTTAAATTGTACTTAGGTAACATCCAGCAGCTGCTTATCTTAAATGTGCCATCTAAAATAAAATTGCAAGCTTGCTCCAAAATTTTAAATCTAAGAAAGCCATGTTGGGCCTTATCAATCTTAAACAAGACAAAATGGAGAATGAGAAAATTGTGCAAATGTTTGTTATTTGAGAGAGGCTCTAAAAGAGTTTTCCTCCCAAGTGGTAAAATCCTGTATACGTGCTACTTATGTTCTGAAAGGAGGATTACCCCACCTCCTTCCTCTAGTTTAAGTGAGGAGGGTGATTTTAAGTCTAATGGTAAATGGTGTTTTGTTGTAACTTTTGAGTTTGTGAGTACACCTGTGTTCCAGTCTATTTTGGAATGTGAAGTTAACCTAATGTTTCTGCTGCAAAAGCCTAGTTGAGCACAATTGCTCTCTCAAGCTAAAATGCAGTGTATTTCATTAAGCATATTCCTATGAAAGTATGGTGTTCTTTCTAAGAAAATTGTTATTAAATGTAGAGGCTTCCATGGCCAGCAAAATTGTCTGAGTCCAGTCCAGATATCAGTCTCTATAAGACTTCCTGGTCTCTTTTCTTAGAAAATGCCCCCCCTTGTTTCATTCTGTCTCTTTCAGTTTTTTCTTCTTCTTCTTACTTCTGTGCCAGGTAAATTTACTCCCAAGTAAGCTTCCTTTAAAGGAAACTGAAAAAGGGGGGGGGGCATAGATTAGGCTTACTATTCCTCTGCAAGTTCAGGAAAAATTGTTCACTTTTGTATTCCTTTTAAATCAAATCTATGGCTGTTTTAACTATGCTTTATAAGAGATTCCTATCTTAGGAAAATGTTCACTTCAATCTTACTTTAAAGATCATTTTTCTAGGAACTTGCACTCTTTAGTCTAAGGAAGCAAACTCACTCAAACTATCTCAAGATCTGCTAAAAGGGTTCTGTATAAAGTTGGGTACTTTTATTTTCCTCTTCCTTAGTACATGATAGGTGCATGACTTGTGGTCTCTTCCCCAGTTGTGTCTGTGTACATAAGTATGTGTGTGTGTCTCTGGTAGTACAAATCTTGCTATGAACCCTGTATTTTAGGGTTGGACTAGATGACCCCAGGGTCCCTTTCAAGTTTCCCAATTTGTGGCTGTGTGGAGGGCCATGTGTCTGCAAGCATGTGATGAGTTGAAATTCAGCCCAACTTTGCTCTTTGTTTTTTAAAAAATTAGAGTTGAAAGCCGTGATGTTTTGAAGTAGAACTGGTGAGGTCAGGCATTTAAGTGATTACAGTGTTAATCATTTTGTCTATTATTTACAAAAAATCAAACTTAAAAGTCTATTCAAAGTTTAAGCACATAAAAAATTCATATAGTAAAGTTGAGTAGCCTTCACCATCCTGTAAATAAAGGGCAGGAAAATTTTGTCTGCAATGGTAAGGCTGAAATGACTGAGAATGTTAAAAATCTTATGAATTCTGACTCTCTGGCCATTTTTTCCCATATATAAGGGCGTAGCATTGTTCTGCGAATGGCCAGAGGGGTATTAGCCCTTTCCTGTACATAAAGGAAGCAGTCGTTTTGCTGGGGCTCCAATTGCTAGCTTTGGTGAATACTTGAATTGCTGAGTTTCTCTTTTTTTTTGTTTTAAAATCTAACCCTGTTTTTAAAATCTACTCCTTACCCTTCCCTTTCCCTTATTCGAATGGTAATTTAGCCAAAAGATGCAACATTTTCAATAGTATAAAAGGTTTGCTGAGACATGAACTCTGCACATGCACAGAGGCTAGATCAGCTTTAAAAGAGAGAGAGAGAGATAGGAAGGAAGGAAGGAAGGAGGGGGGAGAGGAGGTTTGGAGAGAAAACTTGGAACCATTGAGGGAAATCACCCTTAATGTGTCTTTTGCTCCAAGGGCTACTTAAGACAAAAGGGTTAAGTACTGGACCATCAAAAGTCAAGAAGTTGCCAAGTTTCAAATCTTAACATGCCAAATTCTTTTCACAGGTAAATATCAAAGCACTCCTACTGTGAGTTCCTCTCTTGAGTAGTTCGCCTCCCCAATGGAATTTAAATTTTATAACAGTTTTTTGTTGTTTCTTTTTGTGTGTGTGTATGCCTATACATTTTAGGAACAGCATTTCCTGACAGATCTCTCATATGAAATAATTTTCCCTTTTAACAGGATATGTGAACCCCACTAACAAAGCGTTTGTCCCTTCCTTTCTCCCACAGCACAAATGATAATGAGGGGATGCAAACAGTGATTTAAATACTGTATAAAAAGCAATTGCATTTGTATTTCTTTATGTCTTTCTTCCCTTAAAGCCAAACAGTCACTTTTTTTCTGTTGCAAAACAAGTCTGAATCCCTGCTATATTAGTTGATTTCCATCTATCTCTATCTCTTTGTGGCTTTGACACTTTTTTAGGTTACAAATAACCTGTTTTTCATTTATTAATCAGTTTTTCATTGGGTTGTTAGAATGCCAAAACAGATTACTTCAGGGTTTGTTTGTTGTTTTTTTTAAAATGTGTGTCTTAGCATTTATTTATTTTTGGTTCCTCATAGGTCATTGTGTGTGTGTGTGTGTGTGTGTGTGTGTGTGTTTTTTACTTTTGGGACATGTCCATCACATGTTGAAAGTCATTTTCATCAAGTTCTACTTATCAGATAGCACATGCTGAATTTTAAGTATTTTCCATTGTTTCCCCATTTTTAAGTCCAGTAGTAATCTGTGTGGTTTTGATAATATCTTTGTATTATTTAATAATAATTATTTTCTAAATCTGATGTCTTTGTGTCAAGTCTGTTTAGATGTGACTGGTAATCTAATTTTTTGCTTTATTTTTTATTTTTTAACCTTTGTTGTATTTTTTACAGTTCTCTTTCTATGCATGTGGAGTAATTTTTTATTTAATAATATGAAAAAACAACAAGAAAAACTAAGTGAATGAAAGCAAACAAACTTAGCACATAATAACAGTAATTATGTGGAAATGTGATAATAATATTAAAATGAGTAAAATGCTTAACTTGCTAAGATAACTCAAGGAGATTGGGGGGGGGGGCTTTTGCCCCTTCCTTTTTCTAACTCTGTCTTTTAAGTCCCCAAAACCCTGCACCCTTACAGAATGTCACTTCTACAGATGTGCAATGATGAGAAAGCAGCAACAACCCCTCAACTCAGTTCTTCACCATCACAAGACCAGCAACAACAGACACCACCTTTCAAAATGCCCACAGCTATCTCTTTCAAAGGATATAGACTGAGGGGGGAGTGAGGGGGTGGAGTTGAATTGCAAGGACATTTTTTTCACTCAAGTCTCTGTGCTCCAGGATTCAAAAGATACATACGTAAAAGATCACAATTGTGTCAAGATATGCAACTGATATTTAATTAGTTTGTTTTGTATTATGTGTTATTATATAGGAATGTTGAAATGTGCTGTGTGTAATTGTTTTTATGTTTAATGTCTTATTGCTTACACCCCAGTGGAGGATTCTCATACATTTTATGCGTTCTAATAGACCAGGCTATTGTATAGTTCAATGTTTGGATTGTCCCACCTGGCACTATGCCAACCTTCCCTACCCATTTAAAAAAATGTGCTAAAACTCGCTTTACCAAGGAGAAGCTTCTAAGATACATGAAGGTGGATATGCTTCGGTCTAGCAGGAATGATCCCTTATAGAGTTAAATTGACTTATTTGGAAAAGTGCCATTTTTTAAGAATGGTTTTCTTTTAACAGTTTGTTTTGTCCATGGGCATATATAAATTATAATTGGACTCAGTTTGAATTGGGCAAGTGTATCCAGGCGGCAATTAGCTTTTTGGTCCTTTAAGTGCAAGTGAGCAACTTCCCATGAGTGCAAGACCAGAGCCTGCAATAATAAAACCCCACTGAAAGGCCAAGGTAAGGCCGTCTCTCTCATGAGATGCCCAAACTTGTGCCAGCTAGGGTGAATGACAGGCGACAAGGTTAAATGAAAGCCCCGAGGGGATTCAACAGGATGTATTGCTGCCGGTGTGAGACCAAGGAAGAGCTAGCTTGACACCTGAGAAACACACAAAAATGGCGAAGGACAAAACACCAACTGCATTTTTCAGTCAGTAGTGGACCTTCCTGCTAAATGTAAAGCATAGCCACTATTGAGAAAATGTTTCTCCCAAGAGCTAGAATGCCACAAGTAATTTAGTAACAAAATGCAACATATGTTATTTTATCTGATATATTTACACAAAGGCATCCATTTACAATAGCATGGTATTATTATTTGTGGGGCAAAAATTTTTAAGAAAAATTCTAGCCCCAGAGGGGGGAAATGTGATAGGAATTTTATGGTATTAGATATGTGGTAATGTTCATAACTGCACATATATAAATCAACACAGGAAGACCAACCTGGAACCATTTTGATTCCCAAACCTACCAAATCCTTTCTCTGTGGAAAAGCCTCCCCATTGTCTTCTTTCCTCACAAGATATGTCTGTTTGAATAAGGTGTGACCTGGCCCAGGAAATAAGTATTTTAGCACTACAAAAGAATGGTCAGGCACCCCAGACAATCCAATCAAGTAACTTGCTAGACAGGAGATAGTAGAGGTGAGAGGAGAAAAACAACATTTAAATTCCTGTGATGTATGCATGTACCTGAGGGGTGGTCTTAGGTTACACCCCTTCTGTGATGTATGCATAATGTTTCTGGGGGTGGTCTTGAGCTACAGAATGGGATTTTCAAAAGTCTTTATAAGCTCTGACACAGCAATTCTGGGGGTTCCTCTTCCTCTCCTGCGTGGGAGGGGAGTACCCTGTTGCAACAGATCAATAAAGATCAAGCTTACTAGCTGCTTTGCTTCTCAATATGCTCTGGTTGGCCTCTGTTATTTTCTCCTACCAATAGGGAACCTATGTAAGGACTCTATATGGGCTCTTGGATACCCCATAAGGGAAAAGGGCATATTTTTATTTACAACACTATGACGACTCTCCTTTAACATACCCATGAAAAAGAGGACGTGTCCTGGAAAAAGAAGACATATGGGAACCTTACGGCATGCAGGTTATCGCTGGATGCTCTAGGGATCCAGCTATGCTTGAACCTGGCTCTGTTTCCCCCCTTTTGAATTTAAATTGTTGCTGTTTTCCTTGGCTGCGGTTCATCTGCCTGGCTGTGACGATCAGATCTCTGTGGTCAGGCTGTGATAACTGGAGATGAATACTAATGGCTGTCTGAAACCCTCCCCACATATAAAGCACTGTTTTGACTCTGATTTAAGAGACCCAGCTCTGCATTTTTGAGCAGAAAGCAGATTTTTAATTTCTCTAAAAGCCCCAAATAACACAGTGGTGTCCGGGACAGCCGAATGGCATGTAATGAACTGGCGAGGGGAAAAAATCAGGCAGATGGCTCCCCTTGTAATGACTTTTCCTTTTGAATTTCTGATATTATCTCCTTGTCTGACGGCCAGCTGTGAAAAAGGTGAAAATCCTGAACACAGACATTGGGGTGGGCCCTCGCGATAACCATGTTTCTTAAGGACAAGCACAATAAGACGAAATCTTGCCATCTTCCTCTGTCCTGGCATGGAAATAAAGGCTTAGTGAGCGAGCATCCATTTCAAGCTTGTCTTATTTTACTGCTAGTTTATTGATTTTACTGTTGGCTTATTGCTGATTTTACTATCAGTCCTCACTGGACCACCCTGTCTCAGCTACTGCATGAAAAATATTCCCCTCTCCCCTTTATGAACCAGAGGAGAGTGAAATATTCAGAATGTGGCTTGAGATACAGTCCAGATCTCTGATATATAACGAAACGAATAAGATGTTTAAGTGCATTATTCCCCAAAGACCCGAAGCATTTCTTATTGGGATAATAGGGACAGGCATCCTGAAGAAGTTGATTAAGCTATTTATGTGTGTAACGACAGCAGCTAGAATTTTATATGCACAGAAATGGAAAGAAGGGAAGATTCCAACGAAGGAGGAATGAATGCGAGACCCAAAGGATGAACTTTTTGTAGAATAGTGGAGGTCTTTTGTGGACTATTTAAAAAAAATATTCACAGTCAAATGAAATTGCTGGCTGAATTCGAGAAATGAGTGGCGGAAGGGGAAGGTGACGGAAATATATTAGAGGGTTTCTTTTTGTGATGGGACGCGGGTGGCGCTGTGGGCTAAACCACAGATCCTAGGACTTGCCGATCAGAAGGTCGGCGGTTCGAATCCCTGTGACGGGGTGAGCTCCTGTTGTTCGGTCCCAGCTCCTGCCCACCTAGCAGTTCAAAAGCACGTCAAAGTGCAAGTAGATAAATAGGTACCACTCCGGTGGGAAGGTAAACGGCGTATCTGTGTGCTGCTCTGGTTCGCCAGAAGCAGCTTAGTCATGCTGGCCACATGACCCGGAAGCTGTCTGCGACCAACCTACGGCTCCCTCGGCCCATAGAGCGAGATGAGCGCCGCAACCTCAGATTCGGTCACGACTGGACCTAATGGTCAGGGGTAACTTACCTTTACCTTTTGTGATGGAAGTGTGAAATACAATGCAGTAGAAAATTGTTTGGTTTTAAACACTGTGGGTGAGACGGTTGGAAATCAAATTAGGATATGTAGATATCTGAATGGAAGGAAATGCGAAGTTTTTGAAACTTAACAACAATTATTATTAAAAAGAGAGAGGACTTACAGCTGCAAATATAAGGTTTTATGTGTGTTTCAAGTGCAGTATACAAACTTGACACTAGATGGCAATTGTGAGCTGATGGGAAAATTGACATATTTTTAAAAAGTTTTTTTAAAAAGCATTTTTATATGTGTCTAGATCCCACCAGATATACCCCTAATCTCTAAGCGGTGTGAGATTCCCAGGGTTTCAGGCGCTTACCCAGAGTTTGTTTTTCCTTAGGAGTGAGGGACAGCAGAGACTGCAGTGCCTTTATGTTATATAGTTTATTTACCCATCTATGCAACCTATTGGACAATTGCCATGTCCGCTGCCTTTTTGACACCTGTAGGAGAGTTTCCTTTATCAGCAAGCCTTTTAAGTACAGATTCTTATCGAAGTCTGGATCTGTATTGCTTTTATATACGTTATCACTGTTGATGTGTTTATTGATGTTTTTATGGCCAATCCCCTTTTTGGATGTTTCACAAGAAGCAATTCATAAATGAAAGAAGCGTTTCAGTTATTAATTTAATTTTGGCGTCTCTATGCCAACTTTTGTCAAAAAAGTCCTTGGAGTGGATTACAGCACAGGAACATAGCAAAGAAGAAGATGTAAAATGCAGAATACAATACAAGACAGCAAAACACTAGGGCGGCTTCCTCAAACTCGGCCCTCCAGATGTTTTTGGCCTACAACTCCCATGATCCTTAGCTAGCAGGACCAGTGGTCAGGGATGATGGGAATTGTAGCCCCAAAACATCTGGAGGGCCGAGGCTGAGGAAGCCTGTACAATAGCAATAAATATTAATGCACAATGCTGGATAATACATAGTAAGCAACAGAAAAGTATAAATGCATAATATAATAGCTTTGTTGTTGTTTAGTCATTTAGTCTTGTCTGACTCTTCGTGACCCCATGGACCAGAGCGCGCCAGGCACTCCTGTCTTCTACTGTCTCCTGCAGTTTGGTCAAACTCATGCTGGTAGCTTCAAGAACACTGTCCAACTATCTCGTCCTCTGTCATCCCCTTCTCCTTGTGCCCTCCATCTTTCCCAACATCAGGGTCTTTACCAGGGAGTCTTCTCTTCTCATGAGGTGGCCAAAGCCTTGGAGCCTCAGCTTCAGGATCTGTCCTTCCAGTGAGCACTCAGGGCTGATTTCCTTAAGAATGGATACGTTTGATCTTCTTGCAGTCCATGGGACTCTCAAGAGTCTCCTCCAGCACCAGAATTCAAAAGCATCAATTCTTCGGCGATCAGCCTTCTTTATGGTCCAGCTCTCACTTCCATACAGCACTACTGGGAAAACCATGGCTTTAACTATATGGACCTTTGTTGGCAAGGTGATGTCTTTGCTTTTTACGATGCTGTCTAGGTTTGTCGTTGCTTTTCTCCCAAGAAGCTATATAATACAAAAAAGTCACACATGCACGCTTTGATTGGTGGAACTGGCATGGGTAGAGCTACCATAAAAGAAGAAACGAACCTTTTAATGAGGCAAAGCCATTTTCTGTTCCCAGGGAAATGACATTGGGGGGTGGGAGCAAGCCCTCCCCACGTGCAAGGGGCAGGATAGCCCCAGCGCCACTGAAGGGTCCTCGGCCACGTCATCCCTAGGCCATCCAGTCCGGACGGTCCAGGAGTGTGGCGTGGGCTATTTAAACTGCCTGTGGCTGGGAGTGTAAGAAAGTAAAAAGTTATTGGGAAATGATATATAATGAATTGAAGAAAATGTTTAAATATACCTTTGTTAAGAAACCAGAAGCGCTCCTACTTGGTATTATAGGGAATGAGATAAATAAGAAAGACAGGAAGTTATTTTTATATGCAGTGACAGCAGCGAGAATATTAATGGCTCAGAAATGGAAGAATGAAGAGTTACCAACATTGGAAGAATGGAGAATGAAGATGACGGACTTTGCAGAACTTGATAGACTGACAGGAAGGATTCGAAATCAACGAGATCAGAGATTCACAGAAGATTGGGAAAAGTTTACAGAGAATATGCATAACTTAAGTCAAAAACAAATAACGCTTGTAAGCTTTAATGAAGCTCTGTAAAAAGAAATACTAGAATATGAGTGAAACAAGATTTAATTTACAAATAATGGGTGAGGTTTTAGAAATGTGTAAGAAATTAAGAAGGGAAGGAGTATCAGTCAAGTTGAGGGAAGTAAAAAAAAAAGAGATTGGATGTAAAAAAGATGTATGATTTGTATTAATTTTTTTTATTTGAAAATTGAATATATATATATATATATATATATATATATATATATAAAATAAACTGCCTGTGGCTGAGGACTTGCCCCTTTTTCTCCCTGCTCGGTTTGGAACTCCCTTTTCTGTACTCTTTTTGGCAGCTGCTAAAAACATTTTTCTATAGACAAGCCTACCAAGATATAAAGAACACTAGAAGGTGTTTCAATCTGGTTGTAGATTATTGCTGATTTTAGTGTGGCTTTTTTTAATTAAAAAAATATTTTAAATAGCTGTTTTTAACCATCTTCACCAATAACCTTATTGTTTGGACTCAGTCTGACCCTTATGTTTCCTTCCCCTTATGGTTTTGATCTATGAGCTACTTTCAAAATGAGGCTGCATTTTAAATTGCATTTTAACCTGTATTTTAAATTGTCCCCCCCCCATTATGTTTTTACTGTAATTTTACTGGTGTTAGCCACCCTGAGCCCAGCTCTGGCCGGGGAGGGTGGGGGCATTAATAAAATAAATAAATAAATAAATAAATAAATAAATAAATAAATAAATAAATTTATTCTCTTTGTAAATGGCTTTGAGGCATGTTTGCTTTTCTACAGTGTATAAATTTTATGCCATCAGTAGAAACATGTATTGCTGTCATTGTTTAGCTGTTTAGTCATGGCCGACTCTTCAGGACCCCATAGATCAGAGCATGCCAGGCACTCCTGTCTTCCACTGCCTCCAGTAGTTTGGTCAAACTCATGTTAGTAGCTTCCAGAACATTGTCCAACCATCCTTTGCATTCATGGATCACTGCCTTGTCGTGGCGAAGGGGCTTGAATAACTCAGAGAAGCTATGGCCACCCAAGATGGACAGAGCTTTGACTTAACGTGATCCACCTGGAGCAGGAATCGGCAAGCCACGCCAGTATCCCTGCCAAGAAAACTCCATGGACAAAGACAACAGGCACATCAAAATATGTATAATAATAAGCAAAAAAAAAAAAAAAAAAGAACACATAATGCATAATGAGCAGCACATAATGAGCAAAAAGATAAAAAAGGTAAAGGACCCCTGGGTGGTTAAGTCCAGTCAAAGGTGACTATGGGGTTGCGGCGCTCATCTCGCTTTCAGGCTGAGGGAGCCGGCGTTTGTCCACAGACAGCTTTCCGGGTCATGTGGCCAGCAGGACTAAACCACTTCTGGCGCAACGGGACACTGTGACAGACACCAGAGTGCGTGGAAGCGCCATTTACCTTCCTGCCACAGCGGTACCTTACTTGCACTGGTGTGCTTTCAAACTGCTAGGTTGGCAGGAGCTGGGACAGAGCAACAGGAGCTCACCCTGTTGCGGGGATTCGAACCTCTGACCTTCTGATTGGCAAGCCAAAGAGGTTCAGTGGTTTAGACCACAGCACCACCCATGTCATAATGCATAACAAGCAGCATAATGCATTATGCATAATGCGCAGCATATAATGTTGCAGCAGGGCCCGTGGTACATAAGCAAGTCCAGATTAGGACTCTCATACTAGCAACGTTTGAAAACCACGAATGGTGTCAGACAGAGTTTGGTTCTAAGCACCCAAAATGGAACGCTGTCACTGCCCACCTGCCAACAGCAGCCCCTCTCTGCTAATTCCTGCCTTCCTAGCCATCCTTTGCCCACAATCTCCCCAGCTACTCTCCTGTAGGTGGCAATTTGACATGCTCATCACGTCACCCTTTGACTTTCCCTCGCTCCCAGTAAGCCAGAGTCTGCCAGCCCCTCCGAAAGCCTAACAGGTTGTTGAGAGAGGGAGGTCAAGTAGAACCTCAATCTTTTCTGACCTCCTCCTAGCTAATTATCCTCTCAAAATGCAAAGCTCTTGACTTCTCGCCCTGGAGTGGAAGAAGAGAGAGGTCAGGGCAGCAGAGGATGGAATCACAGGGAACAACATGAATTAAAGGCTTCTGAGTGCAGGAAATCTCATAGCCGAATGCAGACACATTTCCCCCCTTCTTCTTCTTCTTCCCAAAATAGGCTTGAGAATGAAAGGAATTTGCATAGCCCCCTGGTTTTTGGTTGATTGATTTCCATCCTTTGCCAAGGAAACAGACGACACAAAGACCAGTTTTTCAGTGCTGGCAGAAGTGGACGGATGCCATCCTGCAACTGCTAAATCAATGCTCGGCAGTATCTCTGATGAGGAGCCTGTTGCAGAATTGCCTGGCAGTGCTCATGCAAAACAAGAGTGTATGAAGCCTCCAAACCATCTGGCTTGGCTTGGCTTGCATGGCACACCAACCCAGGAATCACTTGTGAGCAGGACATGTTTTGGCAGGAGAAAACATGACCTGGACAGGTGAAGACCTAGCTTCAGGCTTACAGCATCTTCACATGAAGAGCTACAGGGAGAAGGGTTTGGAAAGGCTTACACTGAGAGTCAGTCCTGGTCAGATTAGTCATTACTGGGCTTCAACAGGCCATACCTTCCTTGAATGCCTTGTTTCGACTACGGCAGACCAACACGGCTACCTGTTGTTGTTTAGTCGTGTCCGACTCTTCGGGACCCCATGGACCAGAGCACGCCAGGCACTCCTGTCTTCCACTGCCTCCCGCAGTTTGGTCAAACTCATGCTGGTAGCTTCAAGAACACTGTCCAACTATCTCGTCCTCTGTTGTCCCCTTCTCCTTGTGCCCTCAATCATTCCCAGCATCAGGGTCTTTTCCAGGGAGTCTTCTCTTCTCATGAGGTGGCCAAAGAAGAGAAGACTCCTTCATGGATCACTGCCTTGCCATGGCGAAGGGGCGTGAATAACTCAGAGAAGCTATGAGCTATGCCATGCAGGGCCACCCAAGATGGACAGGTCATAGTGGAGAGTTTTGACCAAATGTGATCTACCTGGAGCAAGGCTGCCCAGGAGGACTCTCCTGAGTGAGTGCTTGCGGGCCCTGCTTTTGCCACCTACCATCTGGCCTGGGGCGGGGCCTGAAGCCTCACAAGGACTGCTTGCTGCTTGCTGCCTGCTGCCCAAGAGGACTCTCCTGAGTGAGTGCTTGTGGGCCCTGCTTTTGCCACCTACCATCTGGCCTGGGGCGGGGCCTGAAGCCTCACAAGGACTGCTTGCTGCTTGCTGCCTGCTGCCCAGGAGGACTCTCCTGAGTGAGTGCTTGCGGGCCCTGCTTTTGCCACCTACCATCTGGCCTGGGGCGGGGCCTGAAGCCTCACAAGGACTGCTTGCTGCTTGCTGCCTGCTGCCCAGGAGGACTCTCCTGAGTGAGTGCTTGCGGGCCCTGCTTTTGCCACCTACCATCTGGCCTGGGGCGGGGCCTGAAGCCTCACAAGGACTGCTTGCTGCTTGCTGCCTGCTGCCCAGGAGGACTCTCCTGAGTGAGTGCTTGCGGGCCCTGCTTTTGCCACCTACCATCTGGCCTGGGGCGGGGCCTGAAGCCTCACAAGGACTGCTTGCTGCTTGCTGCCTGCTGCCCAGGAGGACTCTCCTGAGTGAGTGCTTGTGGGCCCTGCTTTTGCCACCTACCATCTGGCCTGGGGCGGGGCCTGAAGCCTCACAAGGACTGCTTGCTGCTTGCTGCCTGCTGCCCAGGAGGACTTCCCTGAGTGAGTGCCTGAGGGCCTGCTCCTTTCTGCCACTTACCACCTGGCCCAGGGCGGGGCCTGACGGGCCTCACAAGGACTGTTCCTGCCACCTACTATCTGGCCCAGGGTGGGGCCTCACAAGGACAGTTGTTGCCTCTGATGCTGCTACTGCCCAGGAGGACCCGGAGGGGTCCAGAGTTCTTTTTAACATGTTTTTAAATCTCCCTTTCCCTTTAGATTTTTTATATATGGGGGTGGGATGGATGTTTGGGTGGGCTTGGGAATTTGTTAGTTTTTGACGAATCTGTAATTTTAGCAGTTTTTATTTGTATTGTTTTATTGTTTCTGGGCTGTTTTTGTTTTTTGTACTTATTGTTTTAAGGTTTTATTGTGTTAGGCTGCGGAAGAATAACATTAATTGCCATCAATGGAGGCCACTATGAGGCTTGGGATTCCTACCGTGGAGGGGCGAGGGAGGTATGGCGGTGGGGGCAGATATTATAGGCGAAGGGGATCGAGATATGGATATGCTCGTACCCCTTCCAATCTGCGCCTCATCCCGAGGGACGAGGGTAGGGTGAGCAAGGATTACTCACCTCCGTCACTGGTGTTGTGCAATGCCAGGTCTATAGGCAACAAAACCGCCACCCTGCGAGATTTCTTTATCTCGCAGGGGGTCGACCTGGCTTGTGTGACGGAGACCTGGGTGCGCGAAGGGGTAACAGTTACCTTGCGAGAGATGGCGCCCCCGGGTTTCTCTGTCCTCCACCAGTCGCGGACTGTGGGCCGGGGGGGAGGGGTGGCATTATTAATCCGGGAAGATTGTCCTTTCAGGGCTCTACCATCGCCATCGATCCCCGGCATTGAATGTGTTGGCCTAGTGTGGGGCTCCGAGGAGAGCTTGGCTGTCTGGCTGGTGTACCGGCCACCTAGCGCACCAGCAGCCACCCTGTCAGGCCTATTGGAGGCGGTGGCCGGCTGGGCCTTGGAGTTCCCTAACCTATTGGTATTGGGGGACTTCAACACCCATGCTGATGCCACTCCCTCCTCACAGGCTCTGGACCTGGTGTCTTCCATGGCGACACTAGGGCTCTCCCAGTTTGTTTCGGGCCCCACACATCAAGCAGGTCACACGCTGGATTTGATCTTTGGCGTAGGTATAGATGTGATCATGTCTCCTTCGATGAAGGTACCATGGTCTGATCACTACGCTCTGAAAGCCAGGATTGACTTTCCACCCCCACCCTGCTTAGGTGGCGAACCAATTTGGGCCCGCCCGCAGAGGCTGATGGACCCTGATAGATTCCGCCAAGCCTTGCGGGACCTTGCTCCCCCTGGCGACTCATTGACTGAGCTTGTTGAGGGCTGGAATATCCAGCTCCTGGCAGCCATCGATGAGATCGCACCTAAGCGCCCTCTGCGACCCCGCAGAAACCGGGCTCCCTGGTTTACCGAGGAGCTCCGGAAAATGAAGCGGGACCTCAGACGGCTAGAGCGAGTATGGCGGGGTGCCCGTGACGGAGCCTCAAAAACATCTTATAGGGCTTTTATGAAAACCTACGAGATGGCGGTGAAGGCTGCTAAGAAGTCTTACTTCTCGGCCTCCATTGCATCCGCTAGCTCTCGCCCGGCGCAATTATTTAGGATAATCAGGTCTTTAACGTCCCTTGAGGGACAGCCAAATTTAAATAACAATTTGACACATAGCTGTGAGGCATTTGCGAGCTTTTTTGCGGAGAAGGTCTTGTTGCTCCGCCATGACCTCCCTGCCAATTTGGATACAATAAAGGAACTGGAGGCCCCTCGACTGTCCTCGGGTCCAGTATTGGACCACTTCAACCGGATATCCCCAGCCGATGTGGACAGACTCCTCCGAGCTGGAAAGCCCACCACCTGTCCTCTCGACCCGTGCCCGTCTTGGCTGATTAGAGCGTGTCCAGACGAGGTGCGGGCCCTCCTGGGGGATATCATCAATTTGTCCCTTGGCACGGGGACATTCCCAGGAGAATTGAAGGAGGCAGTGGTGCGCCCGCTCTTAAAGAAAACATCATTAGATCCTTTAGATCTATCCAATTACCGCCCAGTTTCGAATCTTCCGTTCCTGGGTAAGGTGATTGAGAGAGCGGTTGCTGAACAGCTTGGTGGGTTTCTGGATGAAACATCGGCTCTCGACCCATTCCAGTCCGGCTTCCGCGCTGGTCATGGGACCGAGACGGCTCTGGTTGCCCTAACAGATGATCTTCGTAGACAGCTGGATCGAGGTGGGTCGGGGCTGCTGATTCTTCTAGATCTGTCAGCAGCTTTTGACATGGTCGACCACGAACTTCTGGACCACCGCCTTGCCGACGTGGGGATTCAGGGCACAGCCCTTCAATGGCTGCGCTCGTTTCTCTCTGGTCGGGGACAGAGGGTGGCGCTTAGGGGGGAATTGTCATCACGCCACTCCTTGGTGTGTGGAGTACCTCAGGGTGCGATACTCTCCCCGATGCTTTTCAACATCTTTATGCGCCCCCTCGCCCAGCTTGTCCGGAGTTTTGGGCTGGGCTGCCATCAGTATGCTGATGACACCCAACTCTATCTGTTGATGGATGGCCATCCTGACTCGGCCCCAGACACACTGACCAGATGTCTGGAAGCTGTGGCTGGATGGCTACGTGGGAGCCGGTTGAAGTTAAATCCTTCGAAGACAGAGGTCCTGTGGCTGGGACGGGACGATATGGGATTGAGGGGGCAACTCCCATCTCTTGCGGGGGTGCAATTAGTGCCAGCACCGTCCGTTAAGAGTTTGGGTGTAATCTTCGACACCTCCCTTTCAATGGAGGCGCAGATTGCAGCTACAACAAAGGCGGCATTTTTCCATCTCCGCCAAGCTAAGCAGTTGGCTCCTTACCTCTCTCGCCCTGACCTAGCCACTGTGATCCACGCGACGGTCACCTCCAGACTGGATTATTGTAACTCGCTCTACGTGGGGCTGCCCTTGAGACTGACCCAGAAACTCCAGCGGGTGCAGAATGCTGCAGCGAGACTCCTTACGGGGTCTTCGCTGCGAGATCACATTCACCCGGTGCTATACCAGCTGCACTGGCTCCCGGTGGAGTACAGGATCAGGTTTAAGGTGCTGGTTTTAACCTTTAAAGCCCTATACGGCCTAGGACCCTCGTACCTACGGGACCGCCTCTCCTGGTATGCCCCACAGAGAAACTTACGGTCTTCAAATAAAAACATCTTGAAGGTCCCAGGCCACAGAGAAGTTAGGCTGGCCTCAACTAGAGCCAGGGCTTTTTCGGCCGTGGCTCCGATCTGGTGGAACACTCTGTCACAAGAGACCAGGGCCCTGCGGGACTTAACATCTTTCCGCAGGGCCTGCAAGACAGAACTGTTCCACCAGGCCTTTGGCCAGGGCACAGCCTGACTCCCTCCATTGACAATCTTCGCAGAGCTCTGGCCCAATGGTTGCCAGTGGCTTGAATTAATTAATTTTATAATGAATGATTTTAAAGTGTTGTTTGTGCTGTTTTACTGTTGTTAGCCGCCCTGAGCCCGGCTTCGGCTGGGGAGGGCGGGATATAAATAAAATTTATTATTATTATTATTATAACCGGCAAGCCACTCCAGTAACCCTGCCAAGAAAACTCCATGGACAAAGACAACACGGCTACCTACCTGTAACTTGAATGCCTTCGCTTGTCTGGGGTAAGAATATAAGAACGTAAGAAGATGACCAAGATGATCGAGGGTCTGGAAACCAAGCCACTCTATTCTGCCTTGGTCAGACCACACCTAGAATACAGGGTCCAGTTCTGGGCACCACAATTTAAGAAAGGTATTGACAAGCTGGAATGTGTGCAGAAGAGGGCAATCAAGATGATCAAGGGTCTGGAAACCAGGTCTTAAGAGGAAGGGTTGAGGGAGCTAGGTATGCTTAGCCTGGAAAAGATGAGGCTGAGAGGAGATATGATAGCCATCTTGAAATATCTCAAGGGCTGTCACACGGAAGATGGAGCAAGCTTGTTCTCTCCTGCTCTGGAGGGTGGGATCTGAACCAATGGATTCAAGATACAAGAAATGAGATTCTGAGTAAACATCAGGAATAGCTTTCTGACAATAAGAGCTGTTGCACAATAGAATTGACTCCTTTGGTAGGTGGTGGACTCTCCTTCCTTGGAGGGTTTTAAGCAGAGGTTGGGTTGGCATCTGTCATGGATGCTTTAGTGGAGATTCCTGCATTGCTGGGGTTGGACAAGATAGAAGAAGAGGAGTTTGGACTTGATATCCCGCTTTATCACTACCCTAAGGAGTCTCAAAGCAGCTAACATTCTCCTTTCCCTTCCTCTCCACAACAAACACTGTGAGGTGAGTGAGGTTGAGAGACTTCAAAGAAGTGTGACTATCCCATGGTCACCCAGCAGCTGCATGTGGAGGAGCGGGGAAGCGAACCCGGTTCACCAGATTACGAGTCCACCACTCTTAACCACTACACCACACCCTTGGGTCGCTTGCAACTCTACAATTCTATGATTCTATCATTCTACAGCCAATGGGACTTTGGCCAGTCAGACAACTTACATGGAACTAATGAGATCCATTCTAAACTGTGGAGCCAGAGCATAGTCATCCTGGTTAGTAGCCATTGATAGTCTTTTCCTCCATGAATTTGCCCAGTCCTCTTTTAAGCCACCCACCTTGGTGGCCATAGCTTCTTCTTGCAGGAGTGAGTTCCATCGTTTAACTTCTTTTTATTTATCCTGAATAGGCCAACGGTCAGCTTCATTGGACATCCATGAATGGTAGTGTTATTAGTGAGCGAGGAAAACTTTTCTCTACCCACTATCTACATACCATGTATCATTTTATAAACTTCTGCCATGTCCTCATGTCCCCTCCCATCACAGCTCCCTTTGTCAGGCACTCCATTGCCAATCAACCACTTCCCTCTGGCATGGTCACAAAAGTTGCCCCCCCTTGCTCCCAATCCATCAGGCTGGGTAGAAGAACAGGGGCATGTTTTCACAGTGACTGAGCTGACCATGGGGGGAGAATGAGAGAAGCTTCTGAGAGCAGAGACACCTGGAAGGCTGTTTTATTCTCTTCCTTTTCCAAGGGCTATTTTGTGTTTCTCGCCTCCATCAAAACGAGGACAGAACAACCCGTTTCTCTCCATTATCCTGGCTGAGACACTCTGTCTGTGTACAGACAAGCAAGCCTAGCAAGGTGAGAGGGGAGCTGAACCAGACCCTCCGCCTTGTGCAAGAGGAGGACCAAGTGAGACAGTCGCTACTTCCATCTGCTGCTCTTGGATAAAAGGCTGCGACCTTTTACTTCCACAAAGAAAGCCTTCCCTCTAAAAATGAGGACAGCATTTCAAACTGGCTAAAGATTTTTACTGCTATTGCGTGGGCTGGAAGTACACAGGGAGCTCTTGAAGGACCAGACTGGATATGTTGCATTAAAGGCAACAGGCTTTTACTTTCCCCACTCTTTGAGGTGGGGAATCTTCAAGAGGGGTGAAGTGGAAAGAGCAGCGGAAGGGAGGGGATGCTTACCCCTTTTCCTTATTACTGTTTCTCAATTTCCCGCTACCCTCCTGAATCCCAAATGTATTTGTACTGGGGCAAGCACACATCTAGAACACTCTCTGGTGGGGAGTTTTCAATCAGAAAAGGGGGGCTGAGGAAGGGGGCACCTTTCCTGTGATGTCTACACTTCACATTGTTAGCAGACCTTGCAGCTTGGGTAAATTAGATTGAAGCAATCATTTACAGCTTCTGGAGTTCAAAGACTTTATTAATGCAGGAACTATTTACAGGATGAGTGGAGATGATGAGAGAGAGAAAATAGCTGACATCTTGTTTGAAGAGAACAAACAGAAAAGGCAGCACTTTTCGGGGTGGAGTTAACTTGGACAGAGAAGCTACAAACAAGAGGTGGCTAGATCATGACAGTAAAAGTTAATCGATAGTGGAATGGTCTCCCTTGAGAGCTTGTGAACTCTCCTTCCAACCCAACAGAGGTTGGATGGCCATCTATCATGGATGCTTTAGCTGAGATACCTGCATTGTAGGGGGTTGGACTAGATGACCCTTGGGGTCCCTTCCAACTCTACAATTCTATGATCCTTTTTTAAAAGGGCATATCTATCATTTATGGAGAACCCCCTATAAATGGATTTCTCGGTTCAACTTTATCTTAGGAAGGAGGCCCTTATTTCAGTCTGTAACATCTCCAAGTAGGGGTTGGAAAAACCTCTTGTCTGCAACTCTGGAAAGCTACTGCCGGTCACTGCATAGTACTGAGCTAGACAGACCAAAGTTCTGGTTCAATATGAAGCAGCTTCCTGTGTCCCTACGTACAAAATGTTTCTGCAACACATCCACATATTATCAGAGGCTTTGTGATGGCCTGGGATTCGGACTCGGATGCTGAATCTGAGGGATCCCAGCCTGCACCGGATTCCCTGCCTCCAGAACCAGCTGAGCCGGGGCTGGGGCATGAGCCTGAAGGGTCCTCACCAGCTGAGTCTGCTCTGGCTCCTGAAGTGGAGGACCCACTGCCTGCAGGTGCTCCACTCTCAGCCCCATCAGAGGAAGCTGAGGTTGCCTCTGGGTCCAGGAACCCTCCAGCCTCTCCTGAGCTGCAGAGGCTCAGGGCAGAGAGGCGGAGAGAACTAAGTTCCCGCAGGAGGAGCGCTCGCCTCCAGGCCAGGAGAGGCGAGTCACCAGAGGATTGGGGCCGCCCTATGCCTCGGAGCAGATAAAAGCTGGCTATCCCCAGTCCCAAGTTGCGGGAGAAACATTGTTGGTTGCTAGTTCCTGCCTGAACCCTGTCCTGATTTTCTGCCAGAGCTCCTGACCCGCCCTGGCTCCCTGCTTGCATGTCTATTCCTGACTTCACCCGACTCCCTGCCCTGCACCCAGCTCCAGCTACTACGGACTGCCTCCTCGTTGCACCTTTGACCACGGACCAGACTTGGACCTCACCTCTCAGGTAACCCACGGGACCAGCACAGACTTCTCATGCTTTCTTCTGGTCTTCTTTCCCCCCTTCTTTCTTGTGTCCAATGGCTTTTAAGTACCCTTCCTGTTTGTGCAGCTCAAAAATCTTTGCTTGTAGCTTAACCAAGCATATTCCCATCTGCCCAAAAGGTTAGCGGAGGGAGTGATGTTAACAAGAACTTCACGCCTGAGAGGTCTTCCATTACAAGTGTTTCCTTCCAGAAGAGCAGCAGCCTCTGAATAATCCAGGAGCCACGGTGAATAGGAGAAGCCCATTAAGACATGGTATACGGCCTTTTGCATGCAGTTTTTCTTAACAAATCTCCAGGGCTGGAACCCAGGAGATGTGGGGCAAGCTACCAGTGAGGAAGGAAAGAGTCAAGAGCAAACCAGAAGCCAAGGAGGAGGAGCATGCTAGAATTGAACAGCAAAGCAGAGGCGGGACAGAAGAATAGCTAAAGATGCAGGTACACACCTGAGCTGAAGAGCACCTTATTGCTCACGCAAGTCTCAAATATCTCCTTGAACTCTTTCTTGACCAAGAGGATCCAATACCCAGGATGAGAGTATTTTGCTGAGAAATTGCCACCATTGGTTCAGTGGGTCACCACATATGGGAGGCATACACAGATTCAGTAGTTCCTGACTCGTATAGGCCAGGGTTTCCCAAACTCGGGTCTCCATCTGTTTTTTTAGGACTACAATTCCCATCATCCCTGACCACTGGTTCTCCTAGCTAGGCATGATGGGAATTGTAGTCCAAAACTGGGACATTCCTTACTTCCCCTGGCCATCATACCACCCAAAGCAGCAAACTGTACTAAAGCGGTGTAGACCTCTCCCTCCCTCCTTCTTTCTCGCCTTCTTATCACTCTGCTTTTCTCTGAGTTAAGCTGAATCTCAAGCGATGTGATTCATGCCTGTGTTATTATTCCCTGCTGCCCAATATTCCTACCCTTGAGTCTTCTGCAACCTAATGTTTCCAAGGCTTCATTTTCATGCTTGGCTTCAGGAAGCAACATCCAACCTGGGTTGCTTGGAGAGATGATGATCAGAGCCGAAGAGGAAACAGATTGGTCCAACACATTTCTCCTCCATGTGCCTCTAGGAGATTTCAAGTGTTAAAGTCAGCCACTGTTTATTTCCCTGCCTTGCTTGGGTCCTTAAGGACTTCTCTCCTGACCCATTTAGCAAATTTTTATACCCCCCCCCCTTATTTTTCTTTTAGTGCCTTGGGACAGAAGCTGTTTCTAGAGGGGAAAGAATTGATTTTTGGAGTTTCGTAATGCTCACCATGTATTTATAGAGCTTTTAAGCAAACACACCGCAGATTGAGTGCAGAATCCGAGACCAGGGAGAAGAGTTGGTGGAAGAAGACTGGAAAAAATTCAAAGTATATTTACAGAAATATTGCAAAATTAACGAATGTTAGAAGAATGCTGGAATGAAGTTATATGGTTTTAGCAGAAATGTTATAAAGAATTAAGCAGAAACTGATTGTTAATGGGCCAAAGTGGAAAATTTAAGGTTAGATTGTGGTAAGATAAATTATAGAACAAAAAATTGAGAAAGATGGAAAGGATTTGCTGAAATAGCTAATTGAACTAGAATACAAAAAAAAGGAGGTGTGAGGAGGTCGATGAAACAAGTAAATGAAAGGTAAAGACATGGAAATATTGGATGTGTTTTTAAATGTTTTTGTTTTTCTTGTTGTTTTGCTGTATTTTTTTTGTTTTTCTTTTTATTTTCAATGTATTGTAAAGTATTGTTTTGTTCTCTTAAACTTTTTATTGTTTCTTTCTTCTTTTTCCCCTGTAACTATTAAACCTCTAATAAATATTATTTTTTTTAAAAAACAACAGATTGAGTGCAGACTCCCAACATTATTTATTGGGGGGCGGGGAGAGACAGTTTCAGAAGCTCAGAGTCAGATGACATAGTTGGGATTTCAGGGGCAGGGAATAGGGGTTAAGATCAAGCCCCTCCCTGCTTAGAGATGGGAAAGAAACCGAGTGCTGCTCACGTGTTAATGCAAACCTATGTAATTTGCGGAAGTGAGAGCTGGACCATAAAGAAGGCTGATCGCCGAAGAATTGACGCTTTTGAATTATGGTGCTGGAGGAAACTCTGAGAGTCCCATGGACTGCAAGAAGATCAAACGCATCCATTCTGAAGGAAATCAGCCCTGAGTGCTCACTGGAAGGACAGATCGTGAAGCTGAGGCTCCAATACTTTGGCCACTTCATGAGAAGAGAAGACTCACTGGAAAAGACCCTGATGTTGGGAAAGATGGAGGGCACAAGGAGAAGGGGACGACAGAGGACGAGGTGGTTGGACAGTGTTGTCGAAGCTACAAACATGAATCTGACCAAACTGCGGGTGGCAGTGGAAGACAGGAGTGCCTGGTGTGCTCTGGTCCATGGGGTCACGAAGAGTCGGACACGACTGAACGACTAAACAACAACAACAACATGTAATTTGCACCTGCCCAAGGAATATGTGATCAGAA